>NC_133901.1:21268948-21609382 GCF_964199755.1 Larus michahellis | reverse complement strand
GCTGACCAGGTCTTTTTGGCAGATCTGACACATGGGATGGATCCGGCCTTCCAGGGATGACAAATATCCCGTCCCATGGCTCCTCCTCCCCATCCCCATCCCAGTGCCAAGCTGCACCGACCAGTTACCGTACCATTACCAGGGAGCAGGAGGCTGTTGGCGCAGCTTTGGGCACCACGGACCTGCTCACCCATCCGTGCGCTGCGGGCAGGAGCAAAGCCCACAGCTTCACGGCCAGGACTGGAGAAGTCTGGAAGTTAAATTAACCCAGAGATCCGGATGTAATTCTGAGATCTCCACTTCTATGAGTTGCAGCCCTGGGACGCAGCACCAACTGTCAAATGGGTGGCCACCTTCTGTCCCCGCACACACACTGGCACCGTGGGGAGGACACCATGGAACACTGTGACAGTGAAACCCCCCCAGCCGTACTGCGAGCCCTCTTGGTTACGTGGGTTTATTGTTGAAATACGCTTCAGGAGGCTGAGAAACACGCTTAAATACGATGCAGCCAGGAAGTTATTACTGCTAGAGTACAGGAAATATGTGTTTGGATTCATAAAATGAAATGAAAATCATCATGGAGAGATGAGTTTCCAGGAAACAAACCTTCTAGAAAGATAAAAGGCTGAAGATTTGGGGAAAATAATTATAAGATCTCCCCAGGCAGCCTACAGCTCCAGTGCAGTGAAACTGCTGTTACTTGTCTGACAAACAGGCTCTCGAACCGTGTGGCATGCCCTCAGTCGGACACAGGCTAGGGCCAGGGGATTTCCAAGGATGCTTTTCCTGCATCATACGGGCTACGAAGATGATTAGGGGACTGGAACACCTCTCTTATGAGGAAAGGCTGAGGGATTTGGGTCTCTTCAGTCTGGAAAAAAGACAACTGAGGGGGGACCTTATCAACACTTATAAATCCTTAAAGGGTGGGTGTCAGGAGGATGGGGCCAGGCTCTTTTCAGTGGTGCCCGGGGACAGGACAAGAGGCAATGGGCACAAACTTGAGCATAGGAAGTTCACCTAAACATGAGGAGGAACTTCTTTACATTGAGGGTGTCAGAGCACTGGAACAGGCTGCCCAGAGAGGTGGTGGAGTCTCCATCTCTGGCGACATTCCAAACCCACCTGGACGCGTTCCTGTGCAACCTGCTCTGGGTGACCCTGCTCTGGCAGGGGGGTTGGACTAGATGATCTCCAGAGGTCCCTTCCAACCCTACCATTCTGTGGTTCTGTGATACAAAAGCCAGCCGACACAGAGCTCCTTTTGTTTCCCTGGGAGCCGGTGTTTCCCGACACGCAGCGTTGGCTTGGCAGGCACATGACGAGCACAAAACGCTGACACTGGGCACCTCCCGCAACAGCACTGCGGCTCCCCCTGGGGTCACCCGAAAACACAGGGAACCCTCCAGGCCAGGGCAGGGCAGCCTGTGGCAGCTCTCAGCCAGGCTCATGCTAAAGAACAGAGATTTCCCCTAAATTTCTTCTTGGATCTATTATTGGCCATCTATGGGCAACAACAGGGAAAAATAAGCATCTGAGAAAAGAAATACAGAGCTCCTCTGGAAGTGGCAACAGCTTTGAATTTTCTAGTTTTTTGTAGCTTGCTGGAAGCAGATACATGCTTTTTTAAAATTTTCTCTCTTTTCTTTTTCCCTCCTCTTTTTGTGTCCCCTACCTTGTACTGGTTCGTGGTTGCAATGAGGAAGGAGAAGGAGATGGCAGTGGCTGCCATGGCGTGGGTGGAAGGCATCCCGTACTCCGCGTCCGTCCTCATTTCCAGCTTGACGACAGGTGGCGAGAGGGGTCGAGGCCACTTCAGGATGTCCTTGGAGACCTGCCCTATGTACATCACTATCTGGGGAGAGGAAAGGCCACAGGGCTGTCAGTTGGCGCGGGCAATCCCCGCTCAGCCCACCCGAGAACCATCTCTATTTCTGCCCTTTTTCCTGCAAAATCCACCACCCCAAGCACAGAATTTATCCCCTGAATTATTAAAGGGGTTTCCATTATCCCAGTTAGCGAAGGAAGCAGCGGTTTTACAGCACCATGTTGTAATCTGATCAGAAATGGGACCAAAAAGGAGGGTTTGCTGCCGAGATGCATCGATAGAGGATGGCGTGAGACAGACAGCTGGCTCCCAGCCCACACCAAAGAACTTTAAGTTTCCTCCCTGTCCCTTACAAGCCCTCTCCTGCAGAGCAAAGAGCTATAAGAGAAATTTTTCCACCAGTAGCTTCAAATCTCTGCCTTGCCCAGTCACATCCCTCCCAGCTCCGCGCTGCAGCTCTCCCAGGGCAGCACCCACTCCCTGCGGCTCCCACCCACCGCACAGGGTGCCGTGGGGACCCCATGGGGATGCACCGGCGGCGCGGTTATTAAATAATAACATTGGCATCCTCCGGGAGGCAGCAGAGAGAGAACTGAACGAGCAACATGAAGTACCAGTTCTCCTGCCTAACTCCCCAACAACAAAGGGGTTTTGTGCCCTGCTTGGGACACCAGAGGTTTAAGCAAGGACTAAATTAATTAGCTATTGAGCACTGCAATGCAGTGATTTGGGGGGGGGGGGAAATGTTGCATTCTGGGGTCACTGCAGGCAGCAGCAGCGGGAAGCAGAGGCGAGAGGCAAAGTTGCCCAGCATCCCCGAGGGACGCAGCCCAGCCAGCAGCGCCCAGGGCAGCCGCCGAGCTGACACCCTCTGCTCCTCAGCACCCCCTTCCCAAAGGCAACGGGCTCTCCGCATCCACAGCGAGAAGGATGCGAACAAAAATCACCCAGGCTGTCCCTGGAGGATGTGTTTGCTTTCTATTGCCACCCTCCTCCCTTTGGTTAGTGCAGCCAGACGTAAGCAAAGCAAGTTCTACAAAACAAGGCAAACCTTCTTTCTTTTTTTTTTTTTTTAAAAAAAACCCACAAAAATCAAGTTAACTGATGTCTGCCATGAAAGCTCAGTTGCTGTGCGAGACGGCTCACTGTTCTGCTTCTCGCGCTTCCACTTTATTCCACTTAAAATAACATCCTCCCCATGCTGGTGTTAGCCATATGCCAGAACAGCAACATGACCATCCGCTGCCACAGTTGTCACCAGCCACATTGCATCCCTCTCTCTCCCACCAGCCGTTTAAAAAAAAAAAATGGGTTCACATTAAAAGAAAGACGTCAGGATTCAGGATTCACAAATCAGAATCAGGGAAAAGCCCAGAAGTCACGTTCTTCCATCCCCCCTCTCTCCAGCAAAGGGCACACTGGGGGAGCGCTGGGCTTACAGCCAGCACCAGAGCCTGGAAAAGTGACTGCTGGTGCCTTTGCATGGTTTATCCCTCATCACATGAATCACATCACCGCCTGATTACCGGCACCACCTATGGCACGCCTGGCTGCTCCCACTGCACCCTGATAGATGGGGCATAGGGCAGGCAGCAAACACCCTGCCCCGACCGCTCACCATAAACAAAGGCTCAAGGAACAAGTCTCTTAAAGAAGCCACAACGTGGGTTTATTTGGTTAATGCCACCAGTTTCCAAATGGATGCAGGCACATCTTTGGGAGTTAATTAAATTCCAGGCTTGAAAGCAAAATTATTCTCTCCGACAGGACATAAAACACCGAGGCTACCATTTGTGATAGCATCTGAGAGGCAAGGTAGGACGAGCCAGTTTATCAGCAGTCCTCTATAATAATGACTTCCACTTGTAGAATTATTATTAGCACTAGTACGTAAGTCCCCCCCACAGAAAGGGAAATGAGTCATCTTTGAAATGAAGGCTATGCTAGGACTCCTCTGATGGTGAAAAACAGGCTGAATGCTGGAGGTGGTATGGGTAAGCAAAAATACCAGGTATCCTCCCAACACCTTCCCTCCCAGCATTCCAGATTAAATTCTGACCCTTCTGTTTTTTAAAAACACGTATTGTACAGACACGTAGGGTAATGAGAAGTGAGACAACCTCCATGAAGGGGAGTCCAGAATACACTGCGCTCTGAAGCACCAACCTTTGCCTTTAGCTTATCTGGGTGCCGTGCACATGGTTTTACATGCAATATCCTGGATTATTTGGCAGAAGCGGCAGTTATGGGTGTGAAAAAACATCCACCATCAGCCGAACTGGCAGGCTTCCCCGAGCAGGTGAAAGATGACAAGCGCACCGTTGCCAAACGCCACCCAGCAAAGGTGCTGCTCGCAAGCGGCTGGAGGAGCACGGGACCGCCTGGGCTCTGCGCGGGCTCTTGGGCTTGCAGCACAGCAAAGCAAGTGGCCCGGAGCTCCTGCCAGTGTCAGGCAGCGGGTTGCCCTCCCCAGGGGATGCCCAGAGCATTAGCCAGCCCTGCCGGGGACCACCACAGGGCTGGCCACCGAGCGCAGTACCCCTGTGAGCATACCAGGCACAAACTCCCAGAGTTCAGACACAAATAGTAAAAAAAAAAAAACCACAACAACAAAAAAACCAAAACAAAAACACACACCAAAAAAACCAACCCAAACACAAAAAACCAAGCAAGAGGCCACTGCGGATGCGGTCACTACGTGACAAGTGTTGTGCAGAAACACACTTACAGCATTATATTTAATTGCAGGATATATCCGAACGGCACTCTACTGCAGCTCTCATCTTCTGAGGAAGGTAGGTATCTGCCTTGGTTAAGTGGCATACTCTCTCTCAAGCCACATTTCATTATTTCCTGACCTGATTTCTCTGTCATTTTGGATTTACTCACTAACAGCCCTAGGAAAGAAAGTTTTGAGCTATTATCAGCTTTTTTCAACCTAGCAGATGAGAAAACCCCCATAATACACATTGCAAACCATAAGCACTGGAAGGGAGGAGAAGATGGAGAGATGAGCATGGGGGACAGGCTGCAGATCAACACTGAGCTAAACCTCACCCGCACTTGACTTGAACCACCTATTTGCACAATGCCAAAAAACCTTTGATGGCCCTGGAAATAAATTTAGCATGGGCAGAAATTACCCCAAATCTGGAGCAGCGGGTAACTTGGGATGGCTTAGGGCACAAAGCCAAGATCCCGGGACCGGGGGATTTTGCCATGACGTCCAGCCAAACAGCACACTCGCAATGGCTTGGGACAAAGAGGGAAGGGCAGATTAAGGGCTGGCCCAGGAGCGCGTCACCCTGGAGCTGCTGATGGGCAGCAGGTTTCCGTGTTTCCAAGCGTAAGGCTTCACCCAGCTCCCCTTCCTTCACAAGGGCTGGGAAGGGTTACGGAGGAAGGCGGGGGCTAGGCTGAAATCATACTGATCTAAGTTTTAAATAAAACCCATTCCAAAAGTCTTTATGAACTCATGAGCTTTTCCACCTGGTGGGTGCCCAGGCCCAAAGCTGAACCTTGGAGACAGAAACGGGAACAACAGACCCTTGAACACGGGGCGAACAAACACAGTTTGCAATGGCGTAGGCGCGGCCAAGAAGAGAAACCTTGAAGCAAATAACTTCTTCATGCTTTATTGTTCTGTCTGCTTCTTCCCTATGTTACTGGCATTTTTGCCTACCTAAAGTGCAATGTTATGGCTCTTGATGCTATTCTTCTGTGTTTATTTCTAGCACAGGTTCTCTTCCTCTCTGAGTGACGCAGATCAACCGAATTTTCTGCCGTTCTGGTGGAAAATGGTTTGCAAACATTTCACCATACATAATTTTAATTTGCACAATAATAAGCACCTCTGTCTCTGCGTGGGGGAATTTGGAGACTTTTCCATTACCAAAGCAACAAAGTCAAAGCTGTGATGGGTTGTGTAGGACACAATTAGCCTGAGAAGATAACTACACAGGAACGCACGGGAATTTAGTGGAGATTTCACAGAAGTTGATGGGATGGGCATGGCTAATTCCCTTTACTCTGAGAGCTGACAGCAGCAGCTCTAACTACCATGTACCTCAGACCACTCAAACTTCCCAAAAATGAAACTTAACCGTTTCACACCTGAGTTACAAAGATGTGTTGTCAAAGAGGGGGGCTGCTCGGGCTGGCAGGGATGGGGGGGAGCTGGGATTCAAGGATGGGAAAGCAAAAAGCACCGGAGATGAACAGCAGAGGTGAGCACCGCAGCCTGCCCAGGTCACTAGACACCCACAAGCAGGGCCCGATCCTGGGCAGAAGGTGAAACGCTGCTCTTGGGCAGGTCTGTACAGGGAGCCCTCGCTCCCAGACCCTCACCACAGTTTCCCACAGGAGTGCTCCATTAGGGGAGGCAAAGGGACTCTGTGTGTGCAAGTCCTACAAAGCTACAGGTGTGACAAATGCCATGATGCAAGTCCTTAATAAAGGAATGATGGCAAAAGCAAGGTGGATGGACCATGGCACAGGAGCAGAGATGCGGTGGAGGGGTCACTAGCAACAACCACACACACACATAATGTGGGGAAAAGCTGCTTTCCCTTCTGTATTGAGGCGAAACACAAACCGGGCGCTTTGTTTCTGTATCTGAACCCATGAGCTGCCTTCGGAGGTGCAGGAGAACCCAGGGCTAGGCGAGACAGGCTTTTCCTCCCGAGGGCTCCTGCCCTGCACTGCAAGGGAATATATTACCCACATCTTGTTCTGCTCCACGGTGAAGCAGTAAGCAGCCTGGCTCACTGATCCATGCTCAAAATCCAGGGTATGGCTACCCTCATCTGTTCACAGTTGAAGAAGCCGCCACTGTTTCTGCAGCGCCAGGTGACACGGCATCAGCTGGGCACGCTGCGGCTGTGCCGGGAACGTGATGCGGCACAGACCATGCCGAAGCCGCTGTGTTTCTAACCACCAGCCCACAACACCAGCATTCAGCTTGGGATTTTCTGAATTTCCACTGCACTGCAGACAACTCTGAAGCCTTCAGAATTAAATCCTTACAACAAATGCAAGAAGCATTTAAAAATTATTTCACAGAATGGTTTGGGTTGGAAGGGACCTTAAAGATCACCTAGTTCCAACCCCCCTGCCCTGGGCAGGGACACCTCCCACTAGACCAGGCTGCTCAAAGCCCCATCCAGCCTGGCCTGGAACACCTCCAGGGATGGGGCAGCCACAGCTTCTCTGGGCAGCCTGTTCCAGTGCCTCACCACCCTCACAGGAAAGAATTTCTTCCTGAAATTCTTTACTTGGGTAAAGCCTTCTTACTTGTTGTACACACTTGTTCCCCTCTCAAAGGGCTCTTCTGTACTGCTGTAAGCAACTTAAAAACAAGACTTTCCTCAAACCCTGGTGCCTACCAGTACTGCTGGGGCAGCCCGGGCTGCACGAGGGGAACAGCAATCCTTTCCAGGCAAGGTATCAGGTGAAGGAAAGGCAAAGCTTTATTGCCACTATGGGTCAACAGCATTACATTTTACTACATGAATGCAATTAGCGGTTGCTATAGCAGCACAACAGCCTTTTTCTGAGGGTTTCCCCTGAGTCATCTATATGACCCATCACCAAAACTACATCCTCACCTGGGGCTTCGCACTGGGGTAAACAAGATGAATCTATCTTTGTGTTTTAACAGACCTTGCTTTAATGAACAGCGATGAATCAAACTCAAGGCATCGGCATCCACATAAGTCCAGGTACCAACGCATTTGTCCCAACGGCTGCAGGCGTTCTCTCTGGGGTGAGGGGCTGCTCCTCGCCCTTTGGGCATCAGAATCCCATAAAGGGACCTGGCTCCTTGACATTCGCGTAATCCTGGTTTTGCTTCAATAATTGAAGAGGTGGTTTTGCTCACCTGCAGGTGTTGCCTGGCACTTTCAGTGGTTTTCCCTCACTACCCTCGCCATGGCAGGAAGCAGGAGAGCTGCCCGTATTCAGCACGGCAGCGCAGACGCAGAACCACAGATGGTTTGGGTTGGACGGGACCTTAGGCATGTACGAAGGCAGACAGACAAACACAGCCGAGCCAGCTCTGTACGCACAGGCACGGGACTGGTGCCTCAGGTCGCAATTTCCCCTCTGGAACATTTACACCGCAGGCGCCCAGATGCCGAGCTGGGCAGGTTTTAGGAACCAGGCAGAGTGCTGCAGGAGCTCTGTGTGGGGCACATCCTCCTCGCGCGCCGGCCACCTCTCCCTGCCACAACCTCTACATGGGGACACGCACCCGCGACCATCCCCAAAGGCCTGCGAAGGTCAGGAGGAGTGATTCTTTTTGCACTCTGTAATATTTCAGCTAACAAAGGTGAACCTGAACATATTTATTTTCAACTTCTGATTTCACAGCTCTGCCATCTGCGCTATTGATCTATTAAAAGGACAAGATGAAATTCTAGAGAAGACCCGGGGGTCAAATAGCATTGGCGACTCCTTCCCTGAGGCTCACACTGTGGCAGCCTGACTTTGAACCTGCTGGTTTGGCTCCAAAACAGAAATTCTATAACCTGGCTCTAGAAGCCCTGCAATAGTATTTGTCATCTTCCCAGAAAGAAAATTTACAGTTTGAAAGTATTATTGCTTTTGTTTTTATGATGCTCTGTGCCGATAGCAGTGACAGAGCACATCAGGAACACTGGAAAGAGGGGGGAAAAAAATAAGGATGCACTATTAATAAACTGGCATTTGCAGATTAGTCAAGCAGAAGCAAAGACTGTATCCTGAAAGTGCCAGCTATTTTTCGTGGTTGTCAAGGCAGGCATGACTTCAGCTCACCATACAGAAATTAAACCAAGCACCCAGTCTGCACTGTTCACAGCTTCTATTCTCAGCATCCCCAACTAAGGCTTAAGGGAACAGATAACACTGCGACAGAGAATAGCCACGACCGTGCCCCTTGAGCATCACTTGGTTCACAGTGAAAGAGAAGCAGAGCGAGGAAGAGTATGTTCTTCTTGAGATGCTCCTCCTACCCCCAAGTCAATGCCAAGAACTAAGGTTTGGCTTCAGGGAAATAACTGTGAAAGTCACTGAGCCGCACTGCCAGCCTTGTGGCCTGGTGGCAGCCCAGGTGGAGGAGGCCCTGCAGAATTCTAGGCACCCCAAGTAACCCTCTGATCGCATCCCGCTCCCCATGTCCTCCCCAAGCCACCTGGATGCTGCCCATAGGCAGAGAGCCAACAGCAACCAGGAGGCTGGGCATCTCCATGAGGCACCTGTGCCTTATGGGAGAAGGCAGCTGTCTTGGGGAGCTCGAGAATCTGCCATCTCCAACATGGTCATTATTTTCCAGAAAACACATCAATCTTGTGCAGACTGCGCAGGAACTTTACACAACATTTGCCAAGGATTTGGTCAGGTGCAATGGGATGTTCAAGGTCACATTGAGCTGGTGGGATGCTCCAGCACTTGCGTTATTCCATCCACGAGGTGAGCAGCACCTCCACAAGGAAGGTCTCCAGCCCACCACAAGCAGTGCCGCGCTCAGCAGTGAGCAGCAGTGCAGCACGCATGTCATGGCAAAGGGCAGCAGGGGACAGAAGGGAAGGGACAGCACAAATAGCTTCTTAAAAATACATATATCTGTACAGGAGGGAGGACTTCAGCTCTCTCAAGTCAGACTTCAGAAACGCAAAACCAGAAAAAGACCAAGAGAACTTTGTGCCTCCAGAACTACAACTGACCAACATCCTAGGTTGTTCACTGTCTTAAAAAGAGCCTTCAGACAAAAACTATAAGGTATTTGACTATCTTATGATGGGTTTAAATAACAGAAGTTTGGGGCCCATATTCTGGTAGCAGGAAAAGCTACTGTCACATTGATCTGGTTTATCATCTAACACCTAAAACTGGGAAACTGCTACACTTAGGAGTTCTAGTGAAACACAAAAGGTTTCCAATTTAAACTTCACCTTAGATTTATTCCCAGCAGTTCTCAGTTATGAAAGTCTCACTTTTTCTTCAAGGGTAGACTATAGCTACCAGCACAGACAAAACTCTCTTACAATCAACACTTTATCATCTTGCACATAGCATTTTCTTTTATGGACCATTTATTTCTGTGTTTTGACATTTTGTAGTTACTTAAATGCCTGAATTCAGTCTTACATGTTCTTACACAATGTAACATATAGCACTTTTAAGAGTTTGGTTTGCGAATGACTGTTTATCAGCTGTTCCAAGCTTGTTTTGGTGAAATGTTGCAAAAACACAACAACATTTTGGTGAAATGTTGCAAAAGCACAAAAACTAACAAACACATAAGAATCATTACATCCAAAGTTTGCTGCAAAGTGAGTTCTCAAAGCAGCGTCCCGGGGTTCAACCACGGCACAGCAATGTCAGTGGCATCTTGACTGCAGGTAAATTCCTGCTGGTCGCCCTCAGAGCCCAAGTTCAGGGATCATCATTCCCACGTAACTACATGCCGTCAGCCTTTGGAAAACTATTTGTCTGAAAAGCAAGATGGGAAACTAAATTGCCATGGATTCAGACCTTTTTAGACTTGCTGAAGCTGCTTGCACCCAGCGCTGCTCGAGGAGCCTGCTGGGTGCACCGTCAGCCACCCAAACTCTGCCTTCCTTCCGAGATGCCACCTTCACCTGAGCCAGCAGCTATCGCTGTCACGCACCAACAGCTTCCACACCTGCCCTGACTACATCCACGCTGACCAATGAATGTAGGATACAATACTTAGATTGTATAAATTAAAGTTCTCTCAAGAGAAGCAGGGATACATTTTACATCCAAGCACTCTGAAAAAAATAACTGGAAAAAAAAAGTTCCAAGCATGCTGAATAGCAAGCAGAAACTGGAAGGATTTCTCTACCTTCCTTCTGAAATTCCACATCAAAATAAAGCTTTCAACCCTGAAGTGGTGCAGAGATTTAAAAAAAAAAAAAAAACCAACCCAAACTGAGCTTTCACCTCTTGAGCCGAGATATGCAGTAAATTTAAAGTACATTTGGGGACTGGTTGATGTGAAGTTATCTCTCATCTCTGCACTTCCTGGTTGAAGGACCAAGAGTCACAGGCACCAAAGCCTCGTCTGCGCAGATTCAAGAGCATTTACTTCAAATTGCTGGAGAAGGGAAGCAGAGGCAGCAGGGCACCTTCAGCACTCACCCAGCATCTTGCTCAGAGGCTTCAGGCAGCTATTTCCCTTGTCTATCCACAAAGAGAAAGATAAAGCCTACACATATACTATGAATCCTCAGAGGAAAGGCACCTTGGAAGCACAACGTCCTGCTTTAAGCTTCTAAAGCGCCTGGATGTGACCACAGATCCATCCAGCTAAACAGAAAAGCACAAGCAGCTGGTTTTGGGGACCCAGGACTGGAGAAGACATCCCAGGGCACCAACACCACTCCCTTGCTGCCGCTGATATAAACTCTCTTCATAATTTTTTCTTACCGTCCTTTGCCCTTCTAGAACTATTTCACAACCTTTGGCTTCAACTTAGTTTATTTACGACTGCCTTATGCACGTTCCTTCTTGTGACTGTACTTTCATCTTAAGCTCCTTCCTTCTCCTGGTGTTTACAGCCAGCCCCGTTCCCTCTCCGACTTCATTTTGTTAGGGACTTATCTAAGCTTTCAGTCTCCACTCAGGAAATATCCTGTTCCCTAATCATTCCTGGCCCCGCTCCAGTTCGAATTTATCTTTCTCAAATGTGGGTGACTGGCTCTGCATAAACTATGACAGATAAGGCGGCAGGAAGACCTTGTAAGCAGCATTAATACTGCTTTAATTTTTAAGGGAAGAAACTCCCCTGGTTCATCCTGCAACCCCGACGTTGTCATTTCCAACTTGCAGCAGAAACTCGCAGGTTTAAGACCCCAACAGCAGAAAATGAAGTACCACACTCAGCACCGCGTCTGTGTCTCCACCGAGGTGTCCAAGACAGACCGGCGCTGCTCACGGCGCCATGAACGCCGGTTCCTGTTCCCATCCGGCAAACGAGCTGCCCAGCTCAGCTTGCCATAACATTAACACGTAGCCTGCACGGACATTTTTAGTCATTTCACAATTATATGTAATTAAAGTGTTTTCAAAACTACAGATTGTCACAGGCCTGTGTATTTCAAACAGCTTCTCCTTTTCAGTGTAAAATGCAAGTCCAGAACTCCTCAAGCCAAAGAGTAATGTTAATAATCACAATATCCCATGCTTGAATACTCTAATTAAACCAGCCTAGATCTGGCCGGTACTCAGATGGACTCCTTGCAAGGTAAAGGCAAGGCAAGTCTGCAGGAAGGCACGCGAGGAGCTCTAAAGAGTCATTTTTTGAGCAATATGCAAACCCAGAAGGCAGTGACTACCAATTATCATCTTCTGTGGCACGTTTCCAGAAGCAGTAGGTGTACTTGTGGCCAAAGCCCAACTCTAATTATACAGTGTCCACCTACTTCTAAATTTTATCTGCAATTTATTTTTCATGTTCTCCTTATAAAATGTATTGACTAGGATTACTGGCACAGAACAAGAGATGCCTTCTGTCCAAGACCAGGTGCATTTGAAGTGTATGACCCAATTCAAATTGTTTTTATTATTTCTCATCATATTATTTGGACAAAAGGCAGAATACTATTAACCAGAATTGACTAAGCCAAGGGGAAGCTTCACTGTAAAGAAACAAAGCTAGATATCACATCCCAGTTTTTACCAAGCTTCAATTTCTTAAATCAATGTAGATTGACAGCTAAACATCCAGGGTCTGTCATCTGCCAGAGATGCTTCCTACCTCCCTTCTTTGTTCTAAAACGGTCTTATTTGGGCAGCAAAGATCTGATCAATACCAAGACAAGCAATGGCAGTGACAAAACAACAGCCATTCCTAGGCTGAAGTGCTCAGTTATCTTCTGGTTTTCAGTGCCAGAATGGAAATACTTTCTTCTGAATACCCAAGAACCACATTCGTAAAGCCTGAAGCAATGCTGAAGCCAGTTAATTTGAGAATGCTCCGGTGTTAACAAAAGTCAATGCTTTTAAGTCTTAGCCTTCAACAGAGAGTCTGATTTATTTCCCCCCCTGCCCTCAAGTGACCGCAGAAACACCTTGTTTATTCCGCTGCAGCCTGCAACCCCCCTTCCTATTACATTTATCCTGATTTCAACTGAGACAGAACTATACGAACAGACTGTCCAGAAGAAATCAGGGTAAGAGAAAAATTTCCTACAAGTGACAAAGAAGGATTCTTAAAATACCACGATACATTGGGAAGGAAGTGTTTTCCCAACTGCTCTGTGCAAACCCTATCAAAAGCAGCTCAGTCAGTCATTAAGCCGAAAAAAGTAAGTCAGTGCAAGACATAAGGGAGATGAAGAGTCACCCTGCGTCAGCCAACACCTCTCGCCCCCTCTCTCGGCGTTGCAATGCCTCCGCTTCCTGAACACCCGACTTACACCTATAAATAATGTTGGCTTTTTTGTTGTTGTTTTTCAAAGGGACATTCTTACTCTTAAGTATTCATTTGCTACAGTTACAGAATTAACCACTACATGTTGAAATAAGTCACGGAAATACTTACAGACCAAATAATTATCATTCTTCTAGACACAGAGTGATCTATGTTCCAGTAGATAAACGGGAGGAAAGTGATATAAAAAATCTCTTCGCCCAAAGCAGCTGAGAACTTGAACAAGTAGTAGTAGAAGTAGTTCTTCACAATATACTTCTGCGCGCAACCCTGGAAATTAGAGGATTTTAGAAAGTTTTAGTGAATTAGAAAATTATATCAAACACTTAAGATATTTTAACTGTTACGGTTCCCAGCTCTTAAACCAAATAATTTGCTGGAACAAGGGTCAAGAAATTAAGTTCAATTTTTATAATAAAATGAAGACTATAACAATAGCTCGATTACATTCCCTGCAGATAAAAAAAGATCTATTCAAACTAATTAAGAGTAGTCTTTCCTCCAGGGAAACCAAGGATATTTAAGAAAAGGTACTGGTGCTTAATTTTGAAGTTTCTACATCTGTAGACAAAGAGAGCCACCATTGCTTTTGCTGGAAACGCGTTTTGAGATGAAAAAAGTAAATTGCAATTACTGAACCATTTCATTTAAAACTTGCCTCATTACGGCAGCTTATAGCGAGATATATTAGCTTATAGCGCTTGCAGTGGCATTACAGCAGCCCTTACGCGCGCGTTGGCTCAGTAATCGTGGCTGCGTGAGCTGGTCCAGGGGAAAACAAGGCCGCGAGCGGGCAGAGAGAAGAGCTGCCCCTGTCACCAACAGATTTTTCTCTCCAATATCTTTAAGTAACAACAACCAGGATGTCTCTCTAACCAGTACCAGCAGATGTATCGCAAGCAGTATCAGGTGACGCCGCTTAGGACTTTAGTCATTTTATTAAGCTACAGATTTCACTGCTGTCTGGATTTGGCAGCTAGATGATTTCATCAGATGTACCCCACCTAACATACTCGTTTTCTCTCTTCTAAAAGGCTGCACCCAGCCTGCCGGAGCTGGGAAGCCACGCAACAGTGTATATTATTAAGGCCATGACTTTGGTCACTTGTGGCAAGGTTTGCTGCCCTTGTTGCTGTTTGGGACTAGAACACCACTAAGAAGCCTCCCACGCTGTTAGCAGGAGCAACATGCGAGTGAATCACGTTTTATACAAACATCTGAATGCTTCAGAAAAGAGCAGAGAGATAGGAAGAGGATTTTTGATTTGGGGGCAGGAGAAAGGGAGCCCATCTAGTCTCTCTCCATCTCCCCAAAAAGAAAAAAAATAAAATATGGAAGTTGGCTGTGTAAATATGAGATGAAAGAACTTCCTGAAGATGAGAATGCATCATGAAGGTTTCAGCAGAGACACACTTAGTTAAGATATAGCTTTGGCATAAGCTCCTAAAACTCTTCTAAGAGGAAAGCTATTACACTTGGACTTGACTGTGTAACTAATCTACCAGAGAGTACGTCTCATCCTATGTGCTAGTGCAAAAATGTAAAAATCATCTAAGGAGTCTAGACATGCAACTGTGACTCATTGTAAAAGCCATTAGAAGTTCCAGTCCCTTAATCTACTTTCAATATGGAGATGAGGCAAACCGCATGAAGACAACAAAGGCAAGATGGAAAGAAGGTGCATCCATTCATCTATCACAGAAAAAAAAAACAAAACACAAAACCCGACAACTTAAGTTGATTTTTGCATCAATAAACAGAAAAGATGAGTCAGTGCTTTTGAAACACTGGGGTCGCAGGAGTGTTCCCCCATGCATTAGTAATAGAGGCCACAGATCAGCTGCCGGCATCCCTCTAAGGTCATGCAGCAGCGTGCTACGGCTGGCCAAATGATGGAGCAGTCAGTCCGAGTGTCTCAAGCCTCATACGCCACTTAGAAAACACCGCCAGTGCCATTAGCAACTCTGGTGCTTCTGTCTGACATCCTGAAACTGTATTTGGTCATACTTACATGGCCCCAGAGAAAGCTCTCTCCTGGCATCGCTAATTCCTCAATTAAGCATCAATCTCCAATGTATTAGGAATTACGTGCTCATGTGCTTTAGACCAAAAATGATCAGACATATCCCTAAGGTAACTCTTTTATGCTTAGAGCCTCATGGGATGAGGGATAAAACTCTCTAATTCCAGTAATCTGTTTTGCGGGGTCAGGGGGGAATAATTTTTCAGCTTCTAAAATAAATCTGGAGTTAAAAAACATTTCCAGGCAGAAGGCAGGGCCAAGTCCTTCCACATGATTTTAAAAAAATTTTCTTTTTCTTCTTTTCCTTTTGTACCAGAAATCACTCCCCACTTGGGATTTTAGTTTGGTTGGGGTTTTTTAACAAATTTTTTTTTTTTTTTGAAGCACTGCAGCAGCAGTTGTGGACAGCCCCGCGTGCGAGGCAGGGGACAGACAGCTCACGCCTGTGACACAGGATGGTAACAGCCCCACGCTGCGTGCGCAAGGTATCACAGAATCGCTCCACTTGATCGTAGGTAGCATACAGTAATAAAAAGAAAAAAAACAATTTTTTAGCTCCTTGTGATCCTAAAGCATTGTATGTGCAGAAAGTCTGCTCCATGCACCTTTGCACCCTGGGCCATGAGCGGTCCGTGGCCGGTTGCAGCCGTTACCTCACATTTACTATTTATAGCCATTATTTCTGCAGAAAACAAAGACTGCTGTGCTTTGTGAAGCACCTCCCCCTTTTACTCTCATTCAAACCCCAGTGCAGGAAAAAGCCATTACAATTATTTATGTGAAGGTTTAGCATCTCCTAACACTCTCAGAAGTTTATTCCATCTCTACTTTTAAATAACTCTGATCTTTAGGCCTGTTTATATTTAATGTACTGAAGTGACCTGATGCCTTCCCACAATCTCTGAAGCACTTTCGGTGATTCGGCCCCTCCATGTCCATTGCTATTTGCTCTGGATCAGAGAAGTTTTAATGGGCAGTAATTAAGACCGTAGAGAAAGTCAGCATTTTAAGAGCATTTCAGAAGCAAGAAGCCATGACATTCACAGACACAGAAGACAGGTAATTTCACACAAACAACCCTTCTTACCAACTATAAAATACCTATTTGGAAAAAAAAATAGATTTAACTGCTTAAATTACAAGAGATTCGCATGTTCATGTGAGTATCCATGAATTAAATACTCACCTGAAGTATTGGCACAGAAAATGGCTACTGTAGGTCATCCTAATTTCGCAATCTCTGCACACTGCTCTCAGGTGGGCAATGCACGCCAGGGCTCCCAGCGCAGCACCCACCGAGGCGTAGCACCCACCCAGCCTCCCCCGGGGCACGGGAGCATCCCCACGGCCTCCCTACGCCTCCGTAACGACAGGGCCAGCAGAACGGATCACCACCACGGTGACTCCTGGGAGACACTAACACAATGACACAGTGCAGCAGGAATCCCTAATTTTAGGCAGGATGCACATAAAGAATATTTAGCCTTTAGAGCTGAAGTAAAGGAGCAGCAGCTGAACCACTAATGAAGTGGATTTAAAACATATTTTTAGGCTGAGGTATACATGCCCATAAGACCAAAAAAAAAAAGCAGTTGTGTAAAGATACCACTCCTTCCAATTCCCATAGGATTTCTCTCATCAAAGCACTCAAGAGGCAGCAGCTTTCCCTGCCCTCTCTCCGGAGACGAGCTTTGCAGCATCAGACATCTGAGGCTCAGAGCCTGACCCAGAGATACCATTAACCAACATTTTGTTCTCAGCTCTCAATTACTTCGGATCTTTCAGAAGACGTGCATGTTTAATTAACGCTCCTGAAGTCCCTTGCTTCCCTTCCAATGGAATTGCCTTGCAGAAGATCAGGAATTTCCCTCCCAAAGCCCCTAGTTAATACATTGCGATATTTCTTACTTAATGGATAGTGGGGTTTTTTTATGCTGCAAAAAGGCACAAAATTTAAAGAAGCCACCAAAGACCAGGCACAAGAATAAAAAGCCAAAAAATTCCCATCTAAATGCCACTGCCCATGGAGACAATGGAAATCAGACAATCCACTCCCGCAGTGCAGTACTGAATGGAGTATAACCAGTGGGAAAAAAAGCCTTCTGTATTGCAGTATCCTGTATAAGCTGTCAGTTTTAGGTCAGTTCTATGTTTATGAACTCTACCCAGTCAATAGAACAACCTGTCACGTCACAGCCAAAAATTAGGTATTGATCAGATTTTGGAAAATAAGAAAGAGCAAAAAACATGACATCAAAGGCTTCAGCTCCTCCACCCATCTGCGCAACCCATGAGCCCCTGCAGGGATGGGTTGAGGGGCACAGGGCTGGCAAGGGAAGAGGCAGCAGAGGAGGGATACAGACACATGAAGAAATCGCAGAGGTGTCAAAGACAGCAGAGGGGAAGGCAGTAGCTCACAGAGCCTGCAAAATGTATGTTAGGGAGACCCAAGGCATGAAAAGCTTACCTAATCAAGCTCATGTACATGTGCAGCTTCCCACTCTGTTCAAACTTTTAATCACGTAACTGTTTTCTTTTTCTCCCCCCTCTACCCGCTCCAGAATGTGATGCAGCCAGTTAACAAGAGTTGTCCAAGTTTATATAGTGTCCTTGTTCTTGGAGAGACCCCCAGAGCTAACAAACCTGAGAAACGTGGGGATGGAGACAAACAGAAATCACAAGAAAACTCTCTCTCCTTCAACGCTATGAAGTTCTGACCAGCTCTGCTATTAGCAGAAAGGGCTTGTTGACTACCACACCAATAGGCGAGGTCCAATTGGCAGCTGTTGCAAAAGCATTTATAGTGGCATGCGCTAATGGCATAATGATTAGGGACATGGCCTTGAATCATCTTTTGATGCAGAAGCAAGACAATCTCTGCGTGAGAAGTAACAACGTGTGAGATTCAAGCCAGACAACCATAACGCTTTCAGCGGTCTCAGGCAAAGAACAAGCAAGGAGCCTAAAAGTCAGGCAGGACTTCTGGTAGCATTTCAGGAGTCTCTCCATTAATCCAAAGCACTAAAAAGGCCATTATGTAAAGCTCTCAGCAAGGTACTTCAGCAGAGCCATGCTGCATGGCACCAGGGACTGCTGGAAGCTGTTAGGCTAAAATGGGCCAGGCCTTGCAGGACCAAAGGCTGGGACCAGTCAAGAGGGAAAAAGGAATCATAGAATGGTTCAGGTTGGAAGGGACCTTAAAGATCATCTAGTTCCAACCCCCCTGCCCTGGGCAGGGACACCTCCCACTAGACCAGGCTGCTCAAAGCCCCATCCAGCCTGGCCTGGAACACCTCCAGAGATGGGGCAGCCACACCTGGAAAGGTGTGCCCAGGACGCCCACCAGTGCTGCCATGCTGGGCACAACACTCACCCAGTCGGTGTCGCACCATTTGTCACATCTTACATCAGTGCATCTTCATCCAAAGTCTCCCCTTCAGTCTGTACAGGATGGTCAGCTGGGACAGACACACGCACCTGCACGACCAACACACGCCCAGCTCGTGGCAGCTAGGATGGGCCCAGAACATAGTTAAGACACCTTTGTTTATCCCTGAAGACTTCATTTTTTTTAATCTTCAGATTATTTTCCCTTCCACTCTGATTAGTACTCAGGAGGTAGACTGAATTACAGGTTATATTTCTATACATTGCTCTTGAAGTAACATAATTAGCCCTCCTTCCTTCTGTTGAAAGAACACAGGTAGATGTAACAGAATCTGCCAAGACATTTAAATATAAAGGGGAATAAAGTAAGACCAGAGTTCACAGAGCACTTGCTTAGGCAATTAATAGGAAGAACTAATGAAGGAAAAAATAGATGATGTAATCTTCCTAAAAGAAAGCCTTCCTAATTAAAAAAAAAAAAAAAAGGGAAAAAGAAAAGTGCCTAAGTGTCTTTCAGAGACATAGGGGAATGGCTGCCAATGAGACGGAGATTGCTCGTGAAGGACTATGCCTGCAGTCGGCTGGAAGGACAGCCCCCTGTTTCCAAAAAGACAGCCTCCCCGAAGTCTAGTCCTGCTCGTCCACCAAGGACGGACGGTTTACACTCCTATCACTCTGACAGAAGTCTGTCTAACCTGGGCTTACTGACGCCGATGGTGGAGGCTCCACTGCTTGCTCCAGGCCATCTCTGTGTGCTTTGCTCTCCCTGACACGCAGCCTGAAACTTTTTCACTGAAATTTAAACCTATGACAATTTTCTTATCTACTGCAGACAAGGAACAAATTGTTTCCTTCCTCTGAAGGCTGACATGGGAGAAGCTTGTTACCAGCCTTCAAAAAGGACATAACTGTCCTCTCTTCCACTGCTTAATTGCCTGGTATTTCTTACAGAAGATATTTAGTGTTTTTCAAACACGGCACTTAACATGCCCGCCTTGAATTACGGTGCCCAAAGATCAGACACGACACAGCAATGCTGAAGGAATAGTCCTGCATAGTTGCATTCATTTTGCAGGCTGTTTTCAGAACAGCATTCCACCACTGAAGCGTGCTCAACCTGTGATCTCCTCTAATATTTTTTTCTCCACAAAAGCACTACCAAGCCTATTGCGTCCCATTCTGTAGTTGGGTATTTATTACACCTGCTTGTTCAATAGGTATCTGCACCTATTGAATAAAGTCAGTTTTCAACCATACCTCCAACTTGACAAGACTATTTGATTTCTCTTCTTGTCCTCCAGCCTATCCACATCTCCTCCTAAGTTCGTCTCACAGGCAGCATGCCTCTCACACCTACATTTCCAGCTAGTTACTTCCACATGGCTCTGAAACCTATTCTGAAGAGACTCATTGTACTCCTTGCTTTACATCAAAAGGTCTTCTTCGTGGCACTCAAACTCACAGGCCATTCAACTTCATATATTCCTTTCTTAGCAGATGCCTGGAGAGTTGACATCCATGACTCCTACCAGCTCATACGCTTTGGAGCTTGTCCTAGTTGCTAATAAAAAAAGTAAGATCACCTGATCTTCTCCACAGTGGTCTCATGGTATCAGAATGACGTTTCAGCCCTTTTCTTCCAATATCATTCAGAGAAACCCAAAGAGGTCTACCTTCCACCACAGACTCGTGAGCAAACGCCTACGGTCATATCCCTGACATGAGGGATAATGCCTTGATCTTTATTTCCTTGCACACTCTTCATAGAAAGTTGTCCCACTCATGGCCATTCCAGTTGCCTGAGTAACTCCTCAGACGTCCAGTTCTTATGCTTTTATTTTTAATCGCCGACGAGTGTCAACAGCAGTTTCCTGCCAAGAAAGCCGCACAACGCCAGCATAAGCAGGGCTAAAGGCATCTGCTTCTTGGTGAGCTCTGTGAAGGCAGCTCACCTCCTCCATCCTCTCAGCAAGAGACCAGCCCTGCTTTGCCAGCCAGAGGTTAGGCAGGTTGGACACCCACATTTCAGGTGCCCCTGACAAAAGTGGTGGGTGAGCTTCCCATGAGCTTCAGCGTCCTCCCATGTTCCAGGAAGAACTGGCTGATTTGTGCAATAAGGAAGTAACAGGGCAAGAGAGAGGCGGGAGAGGGAAGGGCAGAAGGAAAAGGCTTCCTTCCTCCCCGATTTACAGTGGGAGAACAGGTTTGTTTAATTGCATTTTAATTTGGGAGAATTAGATTGCAATTTTGTGAGGTGCACCACAGAGCCTATGCCTGAAAGTGTCTGAGGAAGTCATTTTGAGGGTTAGGTAGCTGCAATGTCTGTGGACAGAGGAGGGAAAAAAATTGTGTTAAGAACCAGAGAAAGTAAATTACAGAGAGCTCAGAAGGAGAGAAACTCCTGCTTTGAAATGGAGATCAAAAAAATTCCTCTGAAACTCAACCATATTTCATATCTCCAAAGGTTAAGTGTTACTAAAAGTGGTTTTGGATAGAAGAAGGATGCGTCACACAACAACAGTTTTCAAACTGCACAGCATTAGACGGCCACCCTGCCCACACGCCAGCTCCCTGCGAGCACCACCACCTCTTTTCTTTGACTTCCTGCCAGAACGCATGAGTCAGAGCGTCACTAGGACCTGCGTAGCTGCTAGATACCCAGGCTGCTCTCCAGAGATCTGGAGAAAGAAGAATGTGAAGCCCCTCAATCTGCTTTTCCCCCAGCATGCCTGGGTTTGGGGACCTCCCAGCTGACAGCAGCCCAACCCAACAGAAGCATAGAGGGACGGCCCAATGACCAAGGACTTCAATATTCTGTTTCTTTTCAGAGCAAAAAGCTTGTTCTCGTCTTAAATCTTGGTTTTAGAAATTAACTATAGCCCGGGAATTTTACACCATAGATTAGTCACATATTTCTACCCAGCAGCATCATGAGCCCAACCAGCCTGCTTCTGCACAAAGATCGTTTCCAAGGTAGAGGTCTATTTTGAGAGGCACAGAGCAGCAAGGCTTCTGGCAAATAAATAGGCAGAGTAACACCATGCCATTTTCAGACAACTAAGTTATTATTATTATTATTTTTAATCTGTTATAATCAGGCAACAGCACAGGGAGCAGTGGCTGTTTCCCCAGCAGACAGTCCCAGGATTCAAGTCAAAGGGCAGTTTTCTAAGGTTGCACCAAATAAGGCTTCAGGTTAACTATCATTACAAATGTGCCAGTCCCAGGTAGATGGGCTCCTGGAAGGCAGAGGCCACTGTTAACAGGAAGGGACATGGTGTTCAAACAGCAGCCGTGACTGTAGAGAGGCCAGCTGGGCGACACCTCAGCAGCCAGCCAGCCCCTGGGGATGAGAACCATAGATAAGATGTTCTCAATTCACTTGCTGCCTCATTACGAGTTGCAATTAGTGCAGGCCACACTGATGCCAGCACTGTTTCTGATGGGGAAAGACATAAGGACACCAACGGGTGACCCAGTGTCACCAACAAGTGCCGTTCAAGCAGATGGACCATCCTGGTCCAGGGGCCTCATATTTGTCAGGGAACAGGTTCCTCGCTGCTAATGCCTCTGAGCCCTTTGCCATGCAAACATTTGGTCTTTGTGGCATGACTGAGGTGTCTGACACTCTCCTGGAAAACACAGCATCTCAACGCACAGAGAAACGTCAATAGGGAACACCAAAGGCGATATACCTAATTAAACTGGTTAGCATAAGTAAGCAGTTATAATTATGTCAAGCCGAGCTAGCTGCAAAGGGAATAACAACAACCCGGTCTGATGTTACAGAATGACCACACAGCTTCATGGGTACCAGGACTGGCAGGCTCAGGGAACTCCATTAGAAGCAGTTTACAACAGCCAGTTGTCTTCAAAAAGAAGAATTAAACATACTTTTTTTTTTTTATTTTTACACCCAGTAATAAATATTCACCAATATAGTAATTAATTTGCATGGTAACCCTATACTAAAGCATTCACATACCTCTAAATCTAGACCAATAGCCTTTGACCAACCTTGGAAAAATAAGTTACAGGTGCTAACTACACTGCACTGATATGAAGCCCTATAAAGCAAGAACCTGAATAACCGTTTTAAATAAAAATCACATGGTTTAGACAATACTACCAGTACATTCTAGACCTCAGATTTACTTGCCATAGCAGTCAACAGTCACCTTCCATTGCCCAGATGATCCATAAGTATTCCCTGCAGAGCATACACGGGAGGTAAAGTAAAAGACTGGCTGTTGAAAGGAATTTTCCAGGGAGAACAGATTTTCTCTGGCTCCTCGCCCATCAAACCTACCCCTGCTCTTCAGAGACCCGAAGGAGAAAAATGACAGCAGATGAGCTTTTATTCTTCTGGTTGATATCTGAACTAATGGCCTAAGACATTCAGCAGAATTATAAAACAGCAAGTGGCTCACCTCCAAGTACTGGAATTAATCCTAGGATCCTGACAGCTCCTCACTATGAGGTCCAGCAGCCTCCAAAAAGATGACTCAGGCTGTGAGCTGGGAAGCACTTAGTCACCGAGCACCTAATCATCAGCATAACAACTTGGGCTCCTGGTGTGGCCCCTCGCACACCCCCTGCACCACCACCACCACCCACCTCGCCAGCAGCAGGATACCTATTACAATCAGCAAGTGAAGTTTCACAAACTTTTATCAGCATCAGGTGTTTCCGCAGGAAGGTCTAGAAGGTGACTAGCCACTGGTAACGAACAGCATGGGCCTAGCTTTGCTGCCTGTTCTCCAGAGACGACACTGGCAGCAAGAAAAGCCAGCACTTACAGATCTACACAGGGTGGCCGCACACTACTTGAATCCTGGATGCAACTCTACTATCATCTTCTAAAGGACCATCACTCACAGGGCTGGCCAAAACCACCCATGAAACCATCTCTTTCATACACACTAACAATGTCCCTTACCAACAGCTTTCCATGGGAACCTTAAACCAAAAATTGGACAAGTGCAAGACAGGCAAGCTCCCTCAGCCACCACACCGGTTAGAAGAGAGCTGGACATGAAGTACCAGAGCCTCAGGAGCGATGCCAAGGAACATGAACCTCCTGCTCAGCCCATCGAAACAAGAGACTGGATCTCATGTTTCTCCAGTTGCAGCTCCAAACTGAGGAATGTCCAAAAGTTCAGCTATATCCTCTAGGAAGACAAAGCCCTAGCACTTGAGGCAGAAACGCCTTGCTGCCACCTCTCCTAATGGTGCTCGTGGGCTTTTCTCACGAGGGTGTGTCTCACATGCTGAACCTACCTCAGCTACTGTCAACTTAACTGCTGCATGGAAAGGGAAACAATGTGAAACCAAGCCAGTAATATGATTCAAAAAGGAAAAGCAAGACTCTGAGGCTGATGCAAAAAATCTATTGCAAGGGAACACCACAGGAGAGAGAATTTGACTCAAGGTCTAAAGCGAGTCTCCTTCAAGTCACCAGACATCCCATCACAGCAAAAGCAGTGCTGTCATCTATGTCTTGCCAGTAATTAACTACATTTTGGGGGACTGTAATACATCTGAGATGGATGTGCAGTTTTTACCCACCCTTTCCGTTCTTGTTCCCATCACCTTGCTGCTATCCTGGCTATTAGCCTCCTCATCTAAGGCTCGAGCAAGAACTATACAATCACTAAATGTGATGGGGAAGTCTGTAAACATTGCACCAGTTCGGAGCAGTTCTGACAGTTAAGGTATAACTACAGAGTAAACACACACTGTGATCTTTCAAAGGCAGAAAGAGAGATCTCAACAGATGATAAAGCATCTGGGAAAAGGAAGAGTGGAGAAAAACAAACAAAACTCTACATAGAACTTTGAATAAGAGATTATTTTCTTCTTTGTTCCCTTTAATGCAGGCTATCAATTTCAGGAGCAAGAGTCCATCAAGAGGTTACAGATAAGCAGGGCTCTACTTTTTAAATATACGTAACATTTATTTGGCCACTAACTAAAACACCGGACAAGTCTCCAGAAAGTTAGTATTTTTAAGCATGCGACTCAAGGACTTCATACAGAGCATCAGCAAAAGATAATCTTCCAAGCAGTTTCAGAAAGAAATTGCCTGCAAAGCAAACTAATATTAGGAAGGAGTACAGAAGTACAGAGTACAGGAGTACAGAAAACAAAGAATTATTAGCTAGAGACAAGATAACTACAAGAAGTTACTGTCTTGTCTTCCATAGTAATAAAACCCAACAGTTCCTTCACTAAAAGCCCATGGGTTCAATATTAAGTCCAAGCCAGGGCATAAATCCAGATAGCGTGTTGGACTAGCACCATTTTGTATCATCTCGGATACCTGAATTTTCACTTGAAGTATTAAAAAGTGTTTCTATCTGATCTGGTAACCAAGGGAACATCAAGAACATGAGCTAGGCAATGGCTTCAATATTTAAGAAACACATGCAGCCCTCGCTGTCGCATCTAAGCATTTATTTCCTTGTCTTGTCATCTCAGGGCAGCTCCTGTGGGACAGACAGGACTGAATTACAAAGACTCAGAAATACAGCACTCATTGTGCTGCTGACCACTCTAATGAGGCCTTGCTGACTTTAAAAAAAACAAACCACAAATAAAAAAGCCAAACCAGAAACAAACACATATAATCTGCAGGTTATACTTAAAAGACGACACTGATACATCACGAGTAGCACTGCTGGCAACAAATGCACACAGGTAATTAAAGGCCACCTCCTCCCAGATCATGAGCTGTCCTGTCCCATCACCCTCCTGAGGGATCCCACCTTCTCTCCATGCAGTATGGCGTTCATCCCTAGCAGGGCTGTCCACCCCCTCCCAAAGCACCACCAGCTGCAAGCCCTCAGCTCCTTTTCCCCCAAGTCCCTCCAGCTGGGCCAGCCTCAGCACATGGTCCAGCCCACATCAGATCCCGGGGGTCTGAGATCTGGCACAGAAGAAAGGGGAACGTCCTGGGGAGATGGAGCTATGGCAGCCCCATCTGGCCAACCCTTCACGTCTTCTTCACTCAAGTACTCAATTATATACTCTGTTTTTGCAGGTATAACCTACTGATCATTCAAGAACTTACACAGGAGAACCTGAGAGCTTTTAAGGCTACTGCCTTGTGACAGTAAAGACAAAGTAACACAACCTCATAGAAAGCTTCTGACCTGATAATACAGACTTTGAAAGCCCCAAGCTTCAGAAAGGGATGCTCCAGCTGAGCACAAGGTCACTGGGAGTGGGATGGAGGGGCAGTGCTTAAGCACCTTTCTGCAAATGACTGCAGCCAAGAGCAAGAAACCACCACTGTCCGTAGAGAGTTTATGGTCGAAGACTTTGCTCTCTGGATTAGACGACTCCACTTCTTTGCAGATACACCAGGGCAATCCCAGTTCACTTAGCAACAGAGCAGTGAGTATGGTTTTTGGCATAAGGAAGATCCAAATTCACTTTCTGCATCTCCTGGCAGGTTACAGAAGACCCTCTTTGAATAAATGGATCTTCACAGGAGCATGTCTTTAATTCTAGCACTTCATTGAAACATTGGTCAAGTTATTATTCCCACCTCCGTGTTCTTTGGATTAGAACCCAACTTCCACATGCTTCAGAAGTGAGTGTCCTGATTATATGGAAACAAACTCTTCTGCTTTTATCTCCAAGTCTCATGAGGTCTCACCCAGGACATGTTCACCCTTCAGTAAGGGTAGCTGTTTCTTATTTTGTGAAATGCAAGACAATTGCTCTAAGCGAAGTGAATGGCTCTGTTCGTGGAGCATTAACTTGGATAGTATTTTAATATCAATACTGTTATATTAATCATGTCTCCGTTCAAAAGCAAGTACTAAAAATAAATCCTTTAGTGAATTATCTGCATAATTGACTGAAAATAGTTTACTATTTTTCAGAAGTGAACAAACTGAAGGACTACCCCAATTTTCCTTATCTTCTAATTGAGAAAGAATCAAACAGCGCCTGATGAAGAGTTTTAGATGCTTGAAATAGGAAACGAAGTATTAGATGTAGAACAGGGAAGGGTAAGATCGTATGAGAGGGGAGGGGTGGCAGAGTTGTGGCGTTCACAGCTGGCACGTGTTTATTTTGCAGGTAGAGTTTGGAAGACCATTATCACACCTCCTTTCCAAAAGGCACCCCGAAGTGATCTGCTAATGAATTCAAGCCATTACTGTACGAGAAAAAGCAGGTCATCCAACCTGTACGCATGGGTTGCGTCATGCCCTTCCCTGTTCCCTTCAGATACACAACTGAATTACAGACCGGGCCACGGAACGCCGGGACCTGCTCGGCCCGGAGGAAGCGCAGAGAGCGCGGCCGAGCCCCCGCCGCAACCGACAGCCTCAACCCGCACAGCCCCGGCCGCAGCCCCGAGCCCGGGCCGAGCCGAACCGAGCCCCATGGAGACCCGCCGGGAGCCGCGGGTCGGCAGAGCACCGCCGCCACTGCCCCCCGGCTGGGCAGAGACCCGCGGGAAACGGCACCCCGCTCCCAGACGCTACCCACGGGAAAACGCGCGTCCCGAGGCGGGTGAGGGGGGTTTCAGCGCTGGTGCGGACCTTCCCTGGGCCCCGCTGCAGGCAGATCCCCGCGCACACCCATTACCCCATTTCGGGGGCGCCAGCGATGCCGGGGGGTAAGGGGAGAACCCAAGAAACACCCCCCCGGCGGGGCCGGGATGATGCCGGTCAGTCTGCGGCCCCACGCAGCGCTCCGCGGCGCCGGCGCCCCCTCGCAGCCCGGCCCCTCCATCTCTCCTCCCGGTCCCCCGCCCGGGCAGGCGGCGGGATGACAAGGGGTGTCCCCCGGGGAGCCCCGGCGCGCACGGCCGCGGGGGGCGGCTCTGCTGAGTCACGGCCGGGCCCGGCCGCCCCCCGCGGCACTCACCTGCGGGCCGCGGCCACTCCGCATCCCGTTGCGGGGGCCGCGGCCGGCGGCTGCCGGGCGGCGCAGCGCGGCCGTGCCGTTGCAGGCGCCGCTTTCACCGGCCCCTTCCGCGGGGTCGCCGCCGCCGCTGCCCTCCTCGCCGGCGGGGAAGAGCCCGCAGTAGCGCTGGAAGCGCGCCACGGGCTGGGAGCTGCGCAGGGTGCCCAGCAGGCGGGACATGCTGCCAGCAGCCTCCGCGCTCCGCGCAGCCCCGACCCGCGCAGCGCCCCGCCGGCCGCGGGGCCGCGGGCAGGTGAGCCCCGCCCCGCCCCGCCAGGTGCGCCCGGCCACGCCCCACCAGGCCACGCCCTCCCGGCCACGCCACGCCCACACGCACAGGTGCGGCGCCCCGCCCCGGAGCGCCCCCTGCCGGCCGGGTGAGAGACACCCCAGCACCCCGGCGGCAGGAGGAAACTGGGCCAGTTCCTCCTTTTTTGTCGTTTTTCCTCCCGTGGAGGCTCTCATAAAAAAAATGAATGTAATGTGGCATGAGATAAGCTCCACCCGCTCTCCTGACCTAGGGGTGAAATGCCCTGAAGCTCGCCAGGAGCTTTGGGATTCCCCTGGAAAATGGATCATCTAGTTCCACCCCCCTGCCCTGGGCAGGGACACCTCCCACTAGACCAGGCTGCTCAAAGCCCCATCCAGCCTGGCCTGGAACACCTCCAGGGATGGGGCATCCACAGCTGCTCTGGGCAGCCTGTTCCAGTGCCTCACCACCCTCACAGGAAAGAATTTCTTCCTACTATCCAATCTAAATCACCCCTCTTTCAGTTTAAAACTGTTACCCCTTGTCTTATCACTACACTCCCTGATAAAGAGTCCCTCCTCATCCTTACGGTAGCCCTTTAGGTACTGGAAGGGGCTCTAAGGTCTCCCTGGAGCCTTCTCTTCTCCAGGCTGAACAACCCCAACTCTCTCAGCCTGTCCTCACAGCAGAGGTGCTCCAGCCTCTGATCATCTCCATGGCCTCCTCTGGACTCGCTCCAACAGGTCCATGTCCTTCTTGTGCTGGGAGCCCCAGAGCTGGACGCAGTACTCCAGGTGGGGTCTCACCAGAGTGGAGCAGAGGGGGAGAATGCCCCCCCTCGCCCTGCTGCCCACGCTGCTTTTGACGCTGCCCAGGATGCGGTTGGCTTTCTGGGCTGCAAGCGCACATTGCCAGCTCATGTTGAGCTTCTCATCCACCAACACCTTCACGTCCTTCTCCTCAGGGCTGCTCTCCATTCAATGGGTGCCGTGAAAAGGCAGGGTGGGGGGGACTGCAGGGAAGAGCCCCTTCCCCTCCCTGCGCGAGCACTCCCACCTCTGCTCCTCCAGGCGGAGGGGTTCCCTCAGGTCCTCTCCCATCGACCCCCCTCTCAGGTGTGAAGCATACCCTGGACTCATCCCCCTTTCATCTTGTCCCATCTTGGAGCCAAGATCTATTTTTCCTCCTGAATGTTTCCACATCTATGTTGTACACATTCATGTGGACGCATACACCTATAAGCACACACCTCTAAGTGTTTTCTCCCTTAAAAACAGCTGTGGAGCTTCCCACAGAAAGGGAGGAGTTATCACTCGGAAGATACACCTTGAGGTCTGGGGCTGCAAAACTTGACATGGAGGACACTTGCTGATTTCTGCTCCTGAAACATTAAGGTGTGTTTTGTTGGTGTATTTGATTTTCTGGAACAGCCCATTTCTATGGCCAGAAATATATTTTGTGCAAAGATTGCAAAATCATCATTCGCTCAATGTAGGCATATTGCAAATTTGTTACTTCCCCGCCGTCAAATACTCCAAATTATCCAGGATTACACCCAGGCTTTTTTTTCTAGAGCCATTGAAAACCAAAGCCAGGCTCCTTTGCTTTTTAGAAAGTCGGTTTGACCCTGTGCCATTGTTTGTGCCGACTGTGGGAGATGTTTGCCCAGCCTCTGCGAGCGTTGGCGCTCTCGAGGTGACAGGGTCATCTCCTCGCCCAGCTTCTGTGAGTGCCGGTGCTCTTGAAGTGGCAAGGTCATCTCCTCGCCCAGCCTCTGCGAGCGTCGGCGCTCTCAAGGTGGCAGGGTCACCTCCTCGCCCAGCCCCAGTGAGTGCCAGCGCTCTCAAGGTGGCAGAGTCATCTCCTCGCCCAGCCCCAGCAAGTGCTGGCGCTCTCGAGGTGGCAGGGTCACCTCCTCGCCCAGCCCCAGTGAGTGCCAGCGCTCTCGAGGTGGCAGGGTCATCTCCTCGCCCAGCCCCAGCGAGTGCCAGCGCTCTCGAGGTGGCAGGGTCATCTCCTCGCCCAGCCCCAGCGAGTGCCAGCGCTCTCGAGGTGGCAGGGTCATCTCCTCGCCCAGCCCCAGCGAGTGCCAGCGCTCTCGAGGTGGCAGGGTCACCTCCTTGCCCAGCCCCAGCGAGTGCCAGCGCTCTCGAGGTGGCAGGGTCATCTCCTCACCCAGCCCCAGCCGCGGCGAGGCCAGCTCCACAGCCATGGGCAGGGTGGCCTCCACAGCGAACTAGAGGGTCAGGTCTCCTTCACTCCCGCCCTGGCTCTAGGGCAGACTCTGTAGATCCCATCTAATTGTTTCGTGTGATTCATTTTCTTTTATCTTCTCAAAATGTAATCTTCTATCGCTTGAGGTTTGCCCAACCACAGCTCCAGGTGACTTCATGTTCCAAGTGCTTCCCTCGCTGCTCGTGGGCGCACGCCCTCATCCGCGGTGTGATGACAGGGCTGCAGCTGGGTCGTCGGCAGAACCAGTTGATGCGGGCTGAGGAGGGAGGCTGCCCGCTCCGCCTTGCTTATATGTTGATGTTGTTTACTTGCAGGAGTTATTTATTGTTTGCTTCTGGTTTTGTTTTTTTAATGGCGGTATAATTTATTAGGTGCATTCATAAGTATCCGGGAAGCTTTTCTGTTCTTTTTCCTGTTTCTCAGATACGTGAAACATCCACGAGTGTGGAACTGCAATTAGAAATTGCCTTTATATTGCTTAATTCCTTCTACACAGACTGACTTCAGTAGAGCTGGATGACATCGGTCCACAGTTCCTTCGCGAAGGTTATTTTCATCGTATTACAGAAAGAGCCTTCGAAATGATTTCATTCTTATTTTATCCACCTATAGGACGATGCGTACAAGAGGTTTTGGCACGTTAATTTGAAGAGTAAAATGACAGCCCTGGTGGTGCAGCTGGGAGTTTTGCCGCTGAGGCCGCTGAGATAGGAGCTCATCCAGAGACACAGAGTGGGGCAGGAAAGCAGGAAAGAAAGTGCGTGGCTGGGGCCAGCACTCGGTAGGTATTTTAAAACATCTCTTTGTCAACCACAAGTCAATATTTATCTGATCTGCCTACATACTTGTGTCTCCCCATTGTCATTATAATACTTCCCAAGTATTAAAATAGAACTAACAATTGGTGGCCAGCTTCTGTCTAATTCTTCTCCAGGCAGTCACTTGGGTTAGTGGGAGTGAGCCTCAGTGAGGATGTCAGCATCCCACTGGTAAGAATTCAGGATGACTGGGATATTTTTTTCCAAACTGACTCTAAATCTAATAGAGAAAAAAAAATTAAAAAAAGAATGCGGGGGGGAGGTTCTACCAATTGTTAATTTTGACCTGCCTTGTCCATGCCTTTGAGCACTGCAGCTCTTAGTTTGTCTTTATTCACTAAGGCTTCTGAGAAAGCCACAGAGGCTGTGGGGGAATCAACTTGCTTTAAATTTACCATTTTCTTGCCATTAGCTTAATACAGCTGTGACTTTAGATTGCGTTAGTAGATTATTTTCGCAGAGGCATTCAGGCAGAACAACTGCATGGGGTTTTACCCCCGTATTTCCTTATGCTAGCTTGAGTGGCGAAGCATTAGACACTCAATGTCTGAGAGACCTTCTTACTGCTGCCTGGAATGGGAACACCAGCCCAAGCCAGCCCTCCCGTCGTGCGGAGGAATCATCCCGCAGGCGCGGACCAGCAGGGAATGGGAGGAAAAGCAAGGCCAGAATTACAGCATCAATGAAAACAAATGCAAACCAGGTCTGGAGCGTGCCAGATCTGAAGGAACTTTGAGCATCCCTTCAGTCAAGACCGCAGTGACCCTCCGCCTCTGCAAAATCAGGCTGCATGTGGAAAGGATGCTGCCTGTCATTTCTAGCTAAGAAATTAGCTGGCCCTAATTAGGTTGGAGGTGTTGGGGGCATTTTACAAAGGTGCTTGGGGGCCCAGGGGTGCAAATATCCAGCAAAAGGGATTTGTGGGGATGCCTGGAGAGGCCAGGCACCTAACACCCATTGAATCAACTTGAGCAACTGTAAGCGATACATATGCTGATGATGGAAATCTGTGACCCTTTTTTTGCTAAGGAAGGTGAAGGGATTTGTGAAAGTTATGTTCCTAATATAGGCTGATTTCTGGAATGAAAGAAACATTTCAGGTTCGGAAAACTCACTGACGTCTTTTGGGCATTTTCTTCGGAAGATGACGATCAACCTGACCAATCTGCTCTACCACCTCCCCTCAACCAATTTGTGAACCACCTGGCAAATGCAAACGACATTCATCACGGGAGCAGAGGTTTCCCCGGACTTGCACTCCTGCTTTTTTAGGGAGAAGAAGTGGCAGTGGAATAGTGGACAGAGACACAATTTGGGCTGCCTGATGGCCCCATGCAGGACAGGCTTATTTCCAGGCGTCCTGCTGGCAATGCCACCTCTTGGCTACCCAGTATCTAACAGCTGCATGGCTGCAGAATACAGCAGTGTGGCTTTGGGGGACTGGGAAGACAGAAATAGAGACATTTCTGGTATGGAACAGAGGATAGTAGGAAGGACCACAATGATGATCAGAGGGCTGGAGGACCTCTGCTATGAGGACAGGCTGAGAGAGTCGGGATTGTTCAGCCTGGAGAAGAAGGCTCCAAGGAGACCTTAGAGCCCCTTCCAGTACAGGGGGCCTACAGGAAAGGTGGGGAGGGACTCTTTATCAGGGAGTGGAACGATAGGACAAGGTGTAACAGTTTTAAACTGAAAGAGGGTAGGTTTAGATTGGATATTAGGAAGAAATTCTTTCCTGTGAGGGTGGTGAGGCACTGGAACAGGTTGCCCAGAGAAGCTGTGGATGCCCCATCCCTGGAGGTGTTCCAGGCCAGGCTGGATGGGGCTTTGAGCAGCCTGGTCTAGTGGGAGGTGTCCCTGCCCAGGGCAGGGGGGTGGAACTAGATGATCTTTAAGGTCCCTTCCAACCCAAACCATTCTATGATTCCGTGATTCTACGACCGTAGCACACCAGTGGGAGGTATATGGGCCACAAAGAGGATGGAGGATTCAAGGAGAGAACTGAGGGCAGAAGACTGACTATTGCAGTGGAAAGTGCCTAGTAATGTGGAATAAAAATCTATACGAAGCTTGTTTTATCATTTGCACTGCCCACGGAACAACTTGTTTATTCTTGCTGAAAGCAGGAGTATGAATCATCCCTCTTCTATTCCTCCTATAGAACAATGCCCTAATCGCCCTTTCCTGAGACCTGCCTCACAGTATCTCTGGTGGCCAAGAAAAATACTCAGGATTTGGCTCCGTGAAAGATTTGCTTTAGAAAAAACACCACAAAAGTGAAACAAAAAATTCAAGAACTGTCCCACACTTCGTGTGCCCCTTACAGATTCTCTGATCTTTAGAAAGGCAGTTTTCTGTAAAATCAGTGGAAGCAACATCACTGCAAAGGACTACATGAGTAGCATTCTGAGAGTGTTTAAAAGAAGCTATTTATAAACTGTCCAGCTGCAAAGAATGTTTTTAAAGCTTCAACTGGTGAAACTACCTCATCTAAGGGCAAAATATCTCACTAATAGCTGCTCAGCATTCAGCTACATTTTCACAAGGGAAGAAAATCACCTCTGGGCTGAGGATAAGTGTGAAAGACGAGAATACAAAGGATAACTTTTGAGAAAGCTGAAAATAGTGCCTCGCGCTGAAAGCATTTCCTTAACAACAACGGGCGTCACTGTCATGACAGTGGATAATTTTGCCTCCAGTATCAACAGAGCTAAGAGCGAAGTACAAATTCCACGACTGGGGGTGGATAACGATGCTAGGAGAACACAACTCAGTTTCCAGATGCCAGCGTGAGTTTGCAATCCTGACAGCCAGACAAGTCTTGTTTTGACTGGTAAGCCCAGGGAATGGGTCTGAAGGAGCAAATACGAGCATAACTTCTACAGTCGCTCTACAGACAACCACCATGTTTCCCTGAGGAGGATCGTACTTAGAATTACTTCAGCTAACAGCCCTCTCGGGCAGCAGTGGGTTATTAGTTATCCACACAAATGTCAGAACTGCAGTTTTCCAAACAAAAAAACACTGAGATGACGTGAACATGGACAAACTGAAGCCTCCACTGAAACTGCCCTAGAGTAGGCACAGAGGCCGCTGCATTGATGTGTCTCTGGCACCAGGGGAAAAGGACTTAGAACCATAGAATCGCGTAGGCTGGAAGGGACATTTAAGATCATCGAGTCCAACCATCAACCTAGCACTGCCAAAGCCACCACTAAAGCATGTCCCTCAGCACCACATCTACCCATCTTTTAAATACCTCCAGGGATGGTGATTCAACCACCTCCCTGGGCAGCCTGTTCCAATGTTTGATAACCCTTTCAGTAAAGAAATTTTTCCTGATATCCATCCTAAAGCTCTCCTGGCGCAACATGAGGCCATTTCCTCTTATCCTATTGCTTCTTCCTTGGGTGAAGGGCCCGACCCCCACATGGCTACAACCTCCTTTCAGGTGGTTGTCGAGAGCGAGAAGGTCTCCCCTCAGCCTCCTTTTTTTTCAGGCCAAACTTACTAACATCTGAAATCCCGAGAGGGGTGATGAAGATTTACCAAGGTAGAGCCATAAACACCAGCACGCTGTGACCTGGGACCTGCAGAATGTGATGGTGGGATGGGGGCTGTGCCAGAGGGAGGGCTGGAACTCAACTTAGGGTTTGGTGTGATCAATCTTCTTCACCATTTGAAGACGCTTACGGCTAGAAGCAGAAACACTTTGGCCATGCGGTGAAGACAGAAATCCCACCAATTCATCAGTATCGGAGCACATTGTATTTAAACAGGTTTTGAACACATTTTCTTTCCAAGCTTCATCCCATACGTTTTCATTATCCTCAGTCATTTTCTCAATGTACTGAAAGCCCAACTCTTACTTTCATCTTCCTTCACCATTTTTTGGCAATTTGCATTTTTCACTGTTTATATTGCAAAAGAAACTATTAAACTTTTTATGGTTTTAATACCAAAAGTTTTGAGTACTCTTCTTATAAGACTCTTGCATTTTCATTTTATGTGGTTGACACGTTACTGAACATGTTATTTTGGATCTGAGACTTTTGTACTGATCATCAGACCCAGCCACCCACGAACCTCACAGGGAACAAAACGGAGCTTTCTCAGCTTGGCTGGAAGAATTGAAGATTTTGAAGTGAGACGAAGAGACGGCAAAGTTCTTGTCGAGTGTGCCCTTAGAAACCAATGTATGAGAGACTACGGTTTTCACAGCACTTGATTTTTTTGCTTTTGATTTAATGCATATCAAAGTTCAAATAAAATTCATTCTGAAGACATTTCCTTAGAAAAAAATCTTTTGCAACATAAGTCAGTAGAGAAAGAAGCACAAAGCTTCACCAGGCTTTGCTCTGCAGCAGTAGGAGTGGTCTTGTGTCTGCAATGTAAAGCCACAGGTAGGTACAATTCTCACTGAATCTCTCCCAGATTTCATCTCCATTTGAGATGTAGCAACATAAACCAGCTTGATTTTGCACAACAGGACTACCCACAGCTGTAACGGGTCTCAAGGCGGCGTCTTTTGTATGCCATTTCTGACTTTGAGAAAATGTTTTCCATGCAAATATCTTCGTTAGTTTAACTGAGCAGTATAGCCAGATTGGACCATGTTTCTGTAATACCTCTGCAGCCTTCACCACGCTGACTGCATCGCTGATTGTCTTCGCACAGATGGGCTTAAAAATTTGAAGCTCCAGCACACAGCATGTGCTAAATATATGTCAACCCTTTAGGGTCCAGACTGCTCGTCAACTCCCATAACTTTAGGCACGGGAAGAAATGGAATTGTAGACCCATGTTTTATAATTCTGACCTAATTTTATTATAAAATCCTTATTATAAATATGGTCATATTTTTCAGTTTTAGAGAATGTAAGTACAAAAGCAAAGTGAATTTTAGAACTTGGAAAGATTAAAAGCATCGCCAAAAACTGCAAGAAAGAGAATGTGCTGAAGCTGCGGCTGCTGTCTTGGGTAGGAATAATTAACTTTTCTGTTTGCAGTGTAAGTAACCAGATAATGCTATATAATTGCTTATGATTTGCATTGCTTGAAATTGTATTGCTAATTTCCAGCAATGATTAGCATGTCATTTAAATAATTATTCTGCACCGTATCATTCGGACACTTCAATTGCACGCACATCTACCGTGAAATTCCTAGAGGTGTTCTCAACATTTCAAGTTATTTGTAGGCTATACCATACCTTGGCTGTTTCAGTGCTTTGGGAAACAACAGCAGAAGAGAAAGTCAATAATGCTGTGTTTAAATAACAAACTTAACCCCTAAGAATGTTTAAAAGCTTCATAACAGCTTCATAAAAGCTATCATAACAGTTGACCTTTCTGATTTTATTTACAATTCTGTATCTTAGCTCTCTGTAAAAAAATCTGATTATCTCAACAGCAATCTAGGCCTAAAATGGTGAAAATTTGTCTCGTTGAGTTTTGCCTTGATGCACTTGAAACCACAGAAAGGTTTTCTAGCGTTTTTAAGGCAGCGTTCACGCTGCTGCCTGGCGCACCTCTGCTTACAGCAGTCAGTGCCTGGGCTGAAGGGGAGATACAAGGACCAGGGAATTGGGCACTCAGGCTGATAGTACACCTTTGCCATGGAGACGTGGTCACTGCTGTAAGGGCTCAGCTGAACAAACATCCTTTCTCTTTGCTTGTTTTACGCTGAGAAATCTCCTGGTACGCTATCTTGAATAAAGCCTCATTCCGCATGTGGAAGAACGGCGACAACATGACAGCTCTTGAATAATTATTATCAAATACAGCGTAATACCCTGCTTCTTACAACTCCCTTGTCTTTCAGGCAAGCTATTATTCTAGAAGGGTTGGGTTTGCTCTGAGCCCATAGGCACAGAAGGAAGCCTAAACATGGTGTGTTGTCTTTAAGCAGTCAACGGCTGACGGGCGGCTCACACCCAGAACGGACAAAACTGAGCAAAGACTGCAGGAGAGAAGCTGATGATTTAAATCACGTACCTTCCCTGGAGGAAAAGCCATTGATACTCACTAGTGGTGGGGAACAGTGGTTTATCTTGCCCTGGCAGAGAACACTTCCAAAGGCCCTTAGTGCACTGCACCTTTTTCTATGGTTCTTCATCCTGTTCAGAGCTGAGGATGGGTTTGAAAGCCAGGTGCCTCTCCATCATAGCTTCTCCTTTGTGGCACCTTACCTCTAAGAAACTTCCTGCCATCACTTTTGAAGCTGCAGCATTGTGTTTTCTAACTGTTTGTTGCTGTGGCACGAGTCACTGCTGTCAAACACTCGTTTGGAATGCAACAGACTGAGAGTATTTCCTTCTTTCTTTCCTCTAAAGTGTTTATTTGCGGCATGGAGCTGGGCATTGCCAGTGCAGGTTAACCTGGCCATCAGAAATGGTTCAGTCCTCACAGAGACCCAGCCAACACGAAGCATCCTGAGAAGGGCAACGTTTTTTTGCTGGGAGCTGCCGACTTGTTAATTATTATTTTTTTTCAGGTAATTTATGAGTTTCAACAAAAAGTCTGTTCGGGTGTTAACAGTCGAGAGAAGCAAGGGTGGGAGTGGAAAATGAGCAATGAAATGAAGGGTAGTGCAGCCAGTTCATAGATTTATTTTATCTCCAGTTCATAGATTTACTTTGTTTGTATGCATGAACTTTGGGTAACTAATGCCTTTTAAACCACTAAAAAAATATATGCTCAGTCAATTCATTCAACTATGAAGAGCTTTGAAATTCTCCGCTTTTCATTCTACTGCCACCCACATTACAGATGTCATCCTAAAACCATAAATAGCTCTTGGGTTTTTTGCTTTATTTCTACTATTTACATGACAAACCTTAATGTCATTGATCCTATTTTAAAGACAGCAAAAAATCCCACACCCATATGTCAATGTTTTAACGTTGATTGACTGGCAGTAAATCAAGAACGATACATATGTACATTTTTTATGGTATAGTAGATAGAAGCAATCATTAGGAGGTCTGACAACGTTTGCCTTGATTCCTTAGAAATAATACAAGTCATCCACTTCAAACACTGGAAGCTATGAAATGAACTGTACCGAGCAGTGAGAAAAAACCTTTTATATTCTGGGAATTTGCCCTGATTCTAGCAATTAATAGTCAGCTACTGTTAATCTTACATATGAATAAATGAAGTTGAGATTACTTTCAGATGTGATCAGCGTATTTCCAGAGCTGCCCTGGCTTTCCGAAGCAGTTTGCAACCCCTTAAAATGTGACCATCTTCAGACTGGAGGAAGGAAGGAAGGAAAGGGGATCCATAAGGAAGACAGAAATATAGGGCTATCCTGCACTTACAGACCTCTTGTGGAGACATCATGGAATTCAGACGCAGGCAGACTGAAGAGATGCCTTGTCTGGGCAGCTCCCTCATCCCTCTTCAGAATGCAGTCATCATTGATCCTTCACCTCTAATAACTCATTGTAGGAGCGATTTTCCACTATGCCTCAGTCTCAGAGCAAACGTTTTGCTGTTGAAATGTATTTAAGTATCTCCAAATGGCAGACATTTTCAATACTTTTTGCAGGAGAGAAACACGGCCATACTCTGTCATCACCCAACAATACAAACCCAACTCTCTGTACAGCTATTTTAATAATCCTTATTTTCCTTATTTTTAACTATTTTAGCAAAAATATTTCCTCTGCATCAAATTGTTGAGTATCAGATGTCATCCGAGAGGTGACCGATCACCCCCAACTGGAGCTGCTGCACCCTCTGACTGGGAGGGTGGATGTTACGGCAGCATCTACAGTGCTACAGCCTCACCCATGGCCCTTGCACGGACACTGTGCAAGTCAACAAGGCTTGAGACATCCATTGATTTGTTGAGAGGACAACCATGTCCACCCTGTTAACTCTATTTATTTGTGCTCAAATGAGGAATATGCATTCTTTTGAAAGACAATGGCAGCACCTACAGATCTATCAACTATGATTGTTGACCATCCACCGTGGATCATCCATCTGGTTGGCGGCTTTCTTGGCGGCTTTCCTGGCAATGGCTGAAGTCATGTTTTAACTCCCTTCCTTAGTGGTTATAAGTCCCTAGCAGCGCAAGAGTTGAGAGAAGCTGCATTCCTTGGGTGCTTTCTTGCATTAGCATCTACAAATCTGAACCACAGCTATAAGTCGGTGCCCATGCTTCCAGCAGAATTAAGACAGAAACTCTGGGTGAGCTTCTGAAATCTTATTTGAAGCCTCAGACAGTCAAAGAGACAAGACTACAGAAATAAATAAAACAAAAATATTGATCTCAATACACTGGGTAAAAATATTTCTCTAAGATTACGGGATGAGGTTTTTGAGGGCAGAAGTGTTTCCAGAGACCTGAAGTGGCCCTAAGAAAATTTCTCCCAAATAAGGTATTTTTCTCTCTACCCAAAAAACAGTCAGTATAGATCACATCTCCCAAAATGAGATATATGATGATTTCTTGCATGAAGAATGAATCGCCTCTTCTGCTGTTGATAAAATCATCCAAAGGTCTCTTTTAAAGTAACTGCCAAACCAAGCTTGTTTTTCACTGATTTTTTAATCTGCATATGAAAGACTTGATCTGGAATGGGACCTCAGCCCGGCTTCCGATTATATTCCCTCAGGTCTAAAAGTGGAAAAATTATGCACGCAGGGCCTGATTCTGTACTGGCTAAGGAAGGTGCAAGCAGGAAAATGGCAATGAATCCAGTGGAATTCTTCCAAATTGGCATTCACTAGTGGGAGTACAAATTTAGTCCACATTTTTTGTGGGGAAAATAATTGTGAACAAAAAAAAAATGGCAATTGAATCCATTTACAATTATTCTTACTCATAAAAGTCAGGAACCATATACTCTTCAATTAAAGTAATTTAGATTTCAAATTAGGATGAAGGAATCTCTTTCTGGACTCAGCTAGAACTGCATTTTTAGCTAATTGGAGAGTTTTCTCTTCAATTTAAACATCCTGAGTTCTCACCCCCATCAGAAAGACATCCCAGTTGTTAGTTGCTTTTGTTCCAAAATATTTAATATCTAATCAACCCATTAGAAACAAGCTTCTCATCTTCCTTTCCAATATTATGAAAAAGAGTGGGCCAGCAGACCAGACTATACAGCAGGCGTATGCCAAGTAACAAATCAGATATCCCTTTCCTTCTAGAGTTACAGTCACCCTTGGCGGGGCAAGTTTAGCAGTTGGCAGCATCCCTTTTGGCAGTCTCCGTCCCCTTGCGATGCTGGAGATCCGTCCACTGTGTCTGAGTTGCTTGGCTTGTTCAGCGGAGTCAATTAGACAGCTATTGTATCCCCTCTAAGCCGCCTCTTCCGGAGGTTGTGCACTCCTGCTCCACTGGGTTTCCTTCACAAGGAAACTCTTCCCAGTCCCTGGTCATTCCTGCTTTTCCCTCAACACTTTCCTTCCTAGTTTGCCTTCCTAGAGAAGAGGCGCCAGAAGCTCAAACGGTGCTCGGTACGTGATGGATACAGTGGCAAAACAATGTTTTAATTGTTCCTAATTGACCCCTAACACTAGATTTGCTTTTCTGACTGATACCTCTTTTAAAAGCAGCGGCTGGGCTCCTCCGAGGTTATGGAGATCCAGGTAGGGAATGCAGAGGCTTCCAAGAGGTGGGGTGAGCAGGGGGTCGCAAGGGTGGCATGTAGCTCTGCCGTTCCGGAGGCAACCCAACTTGTATCCCTTACAAGCCCAGGTGAAGCATATGAAGTTTCTTCTCCCCTATATAGGCACTTCTTGAGCACAAAGCTGAAATACATCTACAATAGAAAATACTACTATTTGAAACTAACCTTGAGCCCAGAGAAACTGACAGAAACAGTCCTTTAGGTTTCAGCTGGCTATAGGTCAGGTTTTAGGTTCATTGCAAGTGATTTTTGAATTTGTTATTTCTTGTGAGACGATGTTAAAGTTTGTCTAAAAAAAAAATCAGAAAGTCCCATGTGCTCACTTCAAAAAAACACAAACCAAAACAATTTTAATATCTGAATACATGCAATAGCATGAATGCAAAAATCCCCAAGCCCTTCATCTGTTTCTCATTCGGAATAAAATAGATTTAAGCATATATACATAATATTGTGGTCTGAGCAATAGTAGTTGCTTTCAAGCTGTCTTTAAAACTATGTCACTGCCATTATCAAGGATAAAAACTTGTCCCCTTTGCAGCTGATGAAAAAATTCTTACCAGCTTCACCGGATCAGGATTTCTTTTGGAGATAACCAACCCTATTTTAACTCAACGTTACCAATGATACGCGGTAATAAAAGCAGTAACTGAAATGCGCGCTGTGTATTTTAAACAGAGCTCCCAAAGCACTAAATAATCTTGTAAAGTGATTCCATATAGGAATAGCTTTCCTTTCTCGGTACGATGCAAGGACAATTTGGGTAGCAGAAAGTCACTGCCCAAGAGCAAACAGCCATGCTGGCATTCACTAATTAATCACCCTTATTAGTAATTATTAATTTTGGCTTTATTTTCCCACAGAGCTGCTTTAATGTGGCCAGCAAAGCCATAACGCTTAGCTCATTTTAAGCCCCAAGGTGCACAGCAGTCCCGCACCCCGGAATGTCCTGCTCCGCGGAGTTGTGCCTCCTTGCCGAGGCTGCGGAGGCAGCACCCTGCACCAAGCACGCCCCGACAGGCTCTGCCAGCCCCACGCTGCCACCCACATCAGCATCCAGCCTCAAATTCCATTTTCACGATCACTGCGACGTGCAGAAAGCACAGTGCTGGCCAAAACAAAGTCCTTCTCTGAGGTTTTCTCTCTTTTTAGCTTGGTCCTTTTTGAAAAAACAACAGTTAAATTAGCGCAATTCCTGGATTCTTTTCTCATTTGTATCATCGGCAAAAGGTTTAAAGTGCAGTTTGTTTAGTAGAAGGTAAATTTTATAAAAATACGTTTGGTCCTAAAGCTGCAACCAACCTGGAAGACTGCACCAATTTAAATACTGTTTTCCATGAGATTAATTAAATCCCTGCGAACACTCAGGGCAGATCTGCCCTAACACAGAAACACAGTTCCTGTTTCAGGGAGGCGTTAATAAAATGCCATACACGAGAGAGATGTGGGCTCTTTTGGCTGCGCTTCGCCGGGACCCACAAGGCGCTGGGCTCTGGACCCCAAACGATTCATCTTGATACTCCTGTTAACTTGATTAAACACGGGTCTGCAAGGGTAACACTGGAGTCAGTATTAACCATGAACCGTGGAGTTACCCCATGTCTGCCATCAGCTTAAATAACATTTCTGAGATGGGTTTGCCCTGAATAGCGAGTCTGTGGTGACGCCCCTCGTTGCTGTTATTCCTTGGCTATTTGAGAAGGATATTGCACTAAGGCACATAACTTCACAATTTTAAATGGTTCCTCATCTTTTCTTAACCAAAGCTCATAACGCGGTTACCTGTTTGGGGCGTGCTGAAAAGACAGCATTATGGAAAATAATTGGATGGGAATAATCAGAAATTGTTGCCATCAGAAATGATGCGATCACCTCCAGCGTTGAGCCCGCCTCCTTCGCCTTTTTATTGCCAATAAACCTGTTGCACAATTTGGCATCAGATTGATGCCAACCAGGGCATGTCTGTGCTTGGGGCGTCAGGTCAACACCGGGTGAGGAAGAGAAGGTAAAGCTTAATCTAGAAGAAAAGAAAAAGCAGAGAACTCGCCAGCAGAGGTATTCACCTCTGCAGTGAAGGCACTCATTTACACATTCCGCATCACCTGAGGCAACTGAAGTAGGACCATCTTTAGCAGCTACAACACAATAAAGTGTATTTTGGGGGGAAGGGGTGTCAAATAAGGTGCCTCTGCATCTATTTACCTCTGCCTCTTTCCTATTACAAGCATTAAAAGAACAACACATTTTGGATATGGCTGTGACTGATGTGGAATTGCGCATCATTGCAATCCTCCTTCTCTCCTTTTTCAGCTCCCTGAAATGGCCCCCAAATATTGTTGAAAATTAACATTCCTTTTTGTACTGAATGCAATAGACAGCACACGCAATAGCTTTTAGGGTAGTACCAAGACAGAAGAGGTAAAAAAGCACTTTAATTATAAATTATTCAGAAATACATTATATGAAATAAAATGTTACAGTGAAGAAAGCAGAAGATGCTGTTGCAGCATCCTACAATACAATGATGGTTGATGGTTGGACTCGATGATCCCAAAGGTCTTTTCCAACCTAAATGATTCTATGATTCTATGATAGGGCACAAAGACAATGCACAGCTTTTGCCGCCCCTCAAAAGTAAGTGGAAATGGGGTTGGAGGAAAAAATTCTTCTAAATTAATGTGAGTGGAAGGATGTAAAGCGGAAGAGTTGGTTTTTTTCCTAAATATTTACCAAATGAGCTCTAGGCTTAGTTACTTAATGCACTCTAGAAAGTCATACAATAAGTAGACTTTGAGAAAAGTAAAAAACTCCTGATATTAAAATATTGCCAAAAAGCTTCTAATGTCTATCATAAGAGTTCATTAAACCACAAGGACTTACCTGAAGAGCTGTCTGACCTTTGCATCGGTCCTAAACAAGCTACTTAATCGTTGAAATGTATAGAAAACATAAGGATAAAAAAAGAGGGGTTTAACTTTTTTACTGTGAGTAGGCTGGTATCTCATCCATTCCTGTCCTGGGCATCCATCAGAGGGAACGTTCTTCCTACCTGTAAATAAAAAGCAAGATGTCAAGTTTCATTAAATATACCTATTGTAACGCAACACAGAAATCCTGAAGAATTAAACCAGCTAAACAAGATGTTATTGCTGCAGGGATATATGCCTCCCTTGTGAAAAACGGGAGGATTCTTCTACGAGGTTTTGGGCTTGGCTCATCAGTGAGTTCATTTTACACTGTTACAGCTCTTCTAAGATCAAGTCCTACACCAGCAGAAAACTGGCACACTGCACTGGGTAAATCAGGCCCAATATTCAAAACGCAAAAAATCAATTCTTACCAGCTGCAGGATGATTATTTTAACTGGAAAAATGTGTATTTTGTAAGGGTTGTTTGCCACTTTTGCTCAGAATTCGTAACACAACTTCTGAATAACATCCAAAGTCTCCAATAGTGGTTCAGCCAAAAGTCAGCCCTCTGAATCAGCTCAGTTGCATTTCAGGGTGTTTTTTTTACAATAACTAATACATATTTCCCACTAAAGAACACGCCCTACAAGCTGACAATCCAAAGAACAAATGCTCATTGTAATTAAAGTGACGAAAGGAGAGAACACGTCTGGATCTTAATACTGTAACTCTTCCAAAAATCTGAAGAACTTTCTCTTCTCTTCAACCCCAGCCTAGGAAACCTGTGAATTCAACATGAAGAAATCTTCTAGTACTCATGGTCCAACTCCTCCAACTTGTCCAACTTGTGAAGAGTTATGGATTTAGTCACCAGAGGAATCTGGCCAAGAAGTCACCTTCAGCTCCAGGTCAGACGCTCTGACAGTCCAAGTGACTGAGGAGCCAGGGTAGCACCACGTCACAGGGAGTAGGAGTGCGTGCTGCACAGATGTACACCCTGCATGGGGAATCCGGGCACCCCCGGAAAGCTACAGCTGAACACTCTCCTGCACGGGATGCAATATGCTTGCTCTTCAAGTTGTCACAGCAGACTTTCAAGCCTTGCGCTGGACTAGGATACCCCTTTATATACATGGCACGATGCTGGATTAAGACAAAAGGGCTGAAATCATTAATGGCTTTGTTCCACAGCAAGGTAAGTACATAAATCAGCATCGCTGTGGTCCCAGACTCATTTCCTCTCCTGACCACAGCCACCAGCATTTTTCTTTGCACTGGCTGCAGACCTCATGCACCCAGGCAGCAACCCACTTCTCTGAGCTGCTCCAGCAGAAAAACTAATAAAAAAGTAAAGAGCGTTCAGTTGGATCATCTCCATGAACTGACCGTGTCATCGCATGAGCTCCTGTGCTAGCAAAAGGCTAAGGACAGAACCCTCAAGTGCCATGAGATACGCAAAGAGGTAAATCGGAGTAGCACCCTTCCACAGAGAAAAGCAGCATCTCCCCAGGCGTGGGGACCAGGCGGTTTATATCTTCTATTAAATAATGTTCTCTAGGGACCGCACGGCACAAGATAATCTTGCTCGTGCAGGGTCTAGTTATACAGCATTGTGTTCACAGGGCTAATTATGAGCAAAGAAGTTTCTGTGACTACGCACCAGTTTTTCTCATTCTTAGTTTTATCAAAAAAATGCAAATTTCATCCTAATTTCACATATAGCATTTTTAATTATTATTTTTCAGTTATGCACAACTTTGCCATCTATTCTATATAGTTTTCATGCCAGAATTACAGGAAGGTTTCCCAATGCTAACTCTCATGTACTTATTAGGTGGAGTTTCAGTTGACCTCAAGGCAGATACACATCAGATAAGAAAACTCAGAACACAAAAGACAGGGGCAAAGCAGTTTGAACCAGAAACGCAGCTGATGTATCTGGACCTTATTAGAGCATTTGACACAGTGCCTCAAAAAATTTTACTTGAAAAATTAATTCGGACCTGCTTGGATCTAACGACTTTCACGTGTTTTGAAAATTAATTGAAAGCTGTAGGGTTATGAAAGTGGCAATAATATTAAGCGGAAGGGAGGTGCCTGGGATAATTTGATATATATCTTTTAACAATGAACTAATTAAATGAGAAGACGACACTAAACAGGGAAATGGCAAGCAAAAAAAAAAAAGGGGGGTGAAACAAAACAAACCACCAGAAATGTATATTTAAGAATACCTGAGTAAATATGATAAGATTTTGTGTAAGAAATAGAATATACCAGAGTTAGAGGAAGAGTCCAAATTCATCAGGGATGATATACAGCACTGGGAAAACAGTAACACTGAAAAAGTCCTCCAGGTGATGGGGCAGATTAGCTCTGAGGGTGCAAACCAGTATGGGCTTTAAAAAGGGGTGATTTTTGACATCACATGCCGAAGCAGCTGTGCACTATGGACAGTGACTGCAAAATTCATTTTCTTTCTTCTTTTCAGAGGCTGAGCCTGGAGTTTTAACAGACTTTAAACCACTTCCTAGGATAAATCACAAAAAGAATCAGGCTCCCTGTACAGAGAGCATTCCTACTTTTCTCTGGCTTTATCCCATTATTTCAGTTTATGCTAAGATGAAAAACTTGAAGGAAGTTCCCTCTTTTGCCAGTTTTATTGTTCAAGGACTCACGGACAATCTTCAGACCTGCCGCCACAATTTAGTAATATGGGCCTTTTCATCCTTACAAAAAGCCCTTTCTTTCTAAATAAGCAACAGTTTCCCCATTTTGCCTGGCTCTTCAAGAACACTCCGGTCTCAAGAACAATGTAACTCCCAGCACAGGCAGATAAAAGAAAGGATGTCACGGTAAGGAGGAGAGGGAGCTTCCCCTAGCAGTGAAGCGTGCCTGATACAGCTTGTCACGCGCCAGAGGGGAAGATGCCGGAGCTGAGACAGCTCTTAGTCCAGAGCTCTTTCCCCAAAATGCAGCTCTGACACCACCGCAGGGCGATGCGGAGTGCCCAAAACCTGGGCCTTGCCTGCCAGAGCTATCCCCACCTGCAACTGCATTTTCAGAGCTACAAAGAGAAATAACTACTTTTATGGCCTGAGTTACACCTGAAAATAATGGAGTTACTCCAGACTTGCCTGCTGTGACAGAGCAGAATTTGATTTAGTGCAATCTATCAGATTGTTTAACATATGACATTGGTAGCCATGAACACTTCATTGTTCGGATTGTTTTGCACTGAACTGGGCAAAACCTCTAAATCTTATAGCAATGCCAGGATGTAAATAACAGCATCAGTAGTTCCTTCCGCCTCTGGCTTCCCTAATAAAATACTTTTTATTTTCACAGTGCTCTGGCAGGGGGGTTGGGCTAGATCTCTCCAGAGGTCCCTTCCAACCCCTACCATTCTGTGATTCTGTAAAATCACAGTGCACAAAAGGTTCTTGCCGAAGAGAAGCAAAATACACGTTAGCCTAGGAGCTGTATGTATTGAACAGATGTTAACCTGCCATAATGGGGAAGCCCATATTAACCCTTGATTAGCCGTGTTCGCTGCCTAACGAAGGGTTTGTAATCAGAGCTGCTGGTCCTGATGCATAATCACACTGGGGAGTCCTCACAGACTGCTAAAAACAATAGAACGATTGAACACACGCAAGTCAGGACTAAAAAGCCACCGGCACTTTCCACCTGCGGGCGTTTCCCAGCGCCAGGGCGGCTGCCGGGGCTGCCGGGCGGTGGGACCCCGCGGCAGTGCCGGGCCCCGGCACCCCGACCCCCGCCCCCGGCGACCCCCCCGCCCCTCCACCCGCCCCCCCAGCGGGGGCCGTGCCGAGGGGCGGCGAGGCGGCCCGGGAGCAGGGCCCGGGAGCAGGGCCCCGCCGCCGCCGCGGCCGGGACGCGCTCCCCGCCGCCCCGCACCGGGGGCGGGCGGCGCCGATCCCGCCCCCCGCCCGCAGCCCCCGGCGCAGGCAGGCGGGCGGCCGCCTCCATCCCTCCCTCCCTCCCTCCCTCCCTCTCTCCCTCTCTCCATCCCTCCGTCCCTCCCCGCCGGGCCGGGCCGCGCCGCAGCCCGCGGGCGCGGCCAGGAGGCGGCGGGGCCGCGGCTGCCCCGGCTCCCCGCCCGCCTGCCAGGCGCGGTGCGGGACTCTCCGCGGCGCTCCGTCCCCCCTCCGGCGAGATGTTATGGCCGAGCCGGCGCAGAAGGGCGGTGTAGGGCAGGGCGGGCGGCGGGAGGAGGAGGATGAGGAGGCGGCGGCGGCGGCCGCGGCCGCCCCCCCCGCCAGCTACGAGGACTACGAGTGCAAGATCTGCTACAACTACTTCGACCTGGAGCGGCGGGCGCCCAAGCTGCTGGAGTGCCTGCACACCTTCTGCCAGGAGTGCCTGAGCCAGCTGCACCTGCGGGCCGCCCAGCAGCCCCCAGCCGCCGCCGGCGCCGCCGCCGAGCCGGGGCCCGGCCGGCCGGGCTCCCTGGCCTGCCCCCTCTGCCGCCACCGCACGGCGCTGCCCGACCACCGCGTCCACGGCCTCCCGGTCAACACCAAGCTGGCCGCCGCCTGCCCGCCGCAGCTGCGGGCCCGCGACCCGCTGCCCCAGGACCGCCTGCCGCCGCTGCCGCCCCGCCGCCCGCCCCGCGCCCGGGAGGCGGCGGCCGCCCTCGCCCCTCCGCCCTCCCCCGCCGGGCCGCGCTCCTCGGGCGGCGGCTACGAGAGCTGCCAGAGCTGCAAGCGGGCGGCGCTGAGCGCCGGCTGCGTGTGCGTCGTCGTCTCCTTCCTCTCCATGGTGGTGCTGCTCTTCACCGGCCTCATCTTCGTCAACCAGTACGGCGGCGACGGCGGGCCCGGCGCCTCGGCCTCGCCGTCGCCGGTGGGGCCCATCTGCCTGTCGGTGGCCAGCATCCTCGCCCTCTTCTCCGTCGTCGTCACATGGCTCATCTGCTGGCTCAAGTACCGGCCCGAGGCGGCGACCGGCGGGGCCGCCGCCAACGCCACCCCGCGGGGCCGGGCGGCGGCCGCCCGCAGGAGCGACACGTAGCGCCGGCGGGGCCGAGGGAGGTCGGGGGCCGTGACGCGGGAGCGCGGCCCGGCGCCGTGCGGGGCCGTGAGGGAGCAGCGGGCCGGCCCCCTCCCGGCCGGCAGGTTGGTGTTAGCCCCGTCCCGGGCGGGAGGCGGGCGAGGCCGCGGCTCTCCCGGCTGTACCGGCCCGTCAGCCCTGGGCCTGGGGCCTGCCGTGGTGGCGGGGGGCGGCCGGGCAGGGCCCGGTCCCGCCGGCGGTGACAGGCCGCAGCCCCGCTGGCGGTGACAGGCCCCAGCCCCGCCGCCGTGACAGGGTGTGGCCAGACCAGCCCCGCGGCCCAGGCGGAGCCCGCGGTGGCGGGGACGGTCGCAGGGTGACCCGGCGAGGGGTACGGCCGCTCCGGAGGGAGGGCAGGGCCGTCCCGCTAGCCGAGGTGTCTGCGAAGGGCCTCCCCGGGGCTGGGGGACGCCGGCTTCCCGCCGCTGTCGGGAGCGATCCCTGGCTCCTGGGCTCCCCGATGCAGGAGGAACAAATCCCCGTTACAGAAAACTGGCTTACTGTTGCCCCCACCTGGAAGATAATTGGAGAGATTGGCTGTGGGTAGGAGCAGAGCGGGATCACGGTGTTACAATTGCGTTTTCCCTTTTATGAAGTTAAGTCCATAGGCGTAATAAGGCGTAACAGAAATGTATTATCTGAAAGAGACTGAGCCAAAGTTTCCCTACGATGTTTTGAGTACGGTTTTGTTATAATTTTATTAGAAGGCCGTCGGGCCCTCTGTTGGTCACTTAAAATAAGCTTTATTATTTAATTCTTTGAAATTCTCATTTAATGTGGGAGACTGAAATACTACATTGCACACTTAAAACAATTTATGGAAGATTATTTAATTAATGGAGCTCTGAAATAGGGCTAAGGGACTCCTGTGGTAGGGAGTAATTTTTCACTGGCCGTTGATTTCAATTTTTACAGAGTGAGAGAAGCCCACATTAAAATACAGACGTTCAGCATCACTGCAAAAGTGGAATGCAGTAGCATAATTTGTGTATTAAACATTTACCTTCGGCTGAGGTAGCTATAATGAGATGGTGATTTTCCCTCTTGGTAAGTTTCTCTTCTGTGTTAAGAGTTTTTCTGTAAAGGCCAGTAGAAAACGTTTTTGTTTTGTGAGGTTGGAACATCAAAGATGTCTTTGAAATGTGACAAGATGCTCATTATATGACATGGAAAAACATTGCCATACAGCTGGTTTTGTAGTATATTAAGGAGAGCACTCTATATAGATACTGTTCTATGTTGCAGGATAATTCATTTGGTGCCTGAATTTTTTTAACTTAATTAGTTGTTATAATCTACTCTATTGGGAATAAGATAATGCTGCTTATTCCGTGTTTCTACACAGTACTGTAATGGAATGAGGTAATTATTTTCGTGCTTAAAAATTCCAGAATTTTACAAGTGATCTTTTAGTATGTGTATTTTGCAAGCTGTCTGCATGATATTCTGACAAGTATCCTCTTAATAGACCTTTACTTGACCACTTCTATTTATCACAAGTGCAAAGGAATTTACTATGTAGAACTGTAAAGACAGCAGGTGAAGATGTGTGATGTGTTTTATGACTGCACAAGTGATGTGTACTGTGCATTGCCTCGATTATCACAAATCTGTGAAAAACAACCCCCTGGCCCCCAAAAAACCCCACAGACCCGAGCGAGCGGTGTTTATACAAGACTCTGTTACGATGGACACAGTTTGTGGAAACAATATATGATTTTTGTGTCACTTATGTCTATTTAAAAAGATCCGCACCAGCCTTTTAAAGTGGTATATCATAATATAAAGGCCCTGAGGAGATAAATTACTGGGATCAACTGTGGCTCTGACCGTGGTTTGTGTATTTAGACCAGTGTTTTCAAACTTGGAGTTGCTCGTTAGCCATGTAAAAGGTGTATGCCTCCTAAAATCAGGCCTGACTATTAGCCCCCGTTGACTTCAGCAGTAGTTGTGGATGTTCTACACCAAAGAAAATCACGAGACTTTTATTTAAGCATCTAAATGAGAATTTAGATGGTTGACTTCAGGTACAAACATTTGAAAATTTTGGCCTTAACCTCTCTGTTCTTCAGTTAATGCATCTGTAAAGTTTGATAATAGCGTTGACCTACCTCACAGGCAAGATGTGAGGCTTTATTAAAGTTTTTAAGCAATTGGAGATCCTTGAAGAGGAGGTGCTATAGAAGTGAAAGTATTATTATAAATGATACTGTCGTAAGGATAAATATATGTAAATTAATGGACATACACAGCAGCAATGTTTTCTAAGAAAAATAAATATATAAAATATGTACGTGTGTACATCATATGCACCGATATATGATTTACCTGTTTGTGCTTCTACTGCAAATGCAGCGTTGCGTATCAGCATTTCTATTTGATCAGGTAAGCTCCGGTACCTTGCAGTTCAGAGGAGCCCACCCAGCAGTCACTGCTGTAACTCCACCTCATGTAGACATGCCGAAGGTGGCTCCCAGTGCTCGTGAAGCTCAGCTGGAGCTCACCGCGTAGCCCTCACTTTGCTCCTGTGGGCTTCCCGGCTGCAGTGAGCTGCTGGGATAGCGCAGATGTTGTGCTGCCAGCACTGTCGGAGCGAGCGAGATCATTCGCACCAACTTGGGTATGTTTACAGGAGCTGCAGTCGCAACAGAAGCTATTTCGTAGCTCTGCCCTGAAATACTGATTACAGTTAGAAATGTATACTCCATCTTTTTCCTTTTCTTTCCACATCATAGTTTTGTTCTTGCCTTTTCTCTGTAAACAGTATTTGCCATTTTGACTAAACCAATGGTTTCAACTGGGATCCATGGACTACTTCTAAAGGATCTGCGAAAGGTAAGTAAGAAAAGCAAATTGATCGTCAGAAGCTTAAATCTGTTACGTGAGGGTCAACTTTAAAATGTTTGGAGGTTGGCACATTACAAAAAGTTGAAGATCACAGGCCTAAACAGGATTTTCAGGCTCATTCACAATTGAACGATCGTGTTACGTATCAGGTTCCTACCCATATATTTGAAAATATTTCAGAGACAAATTAAAACGGACAGTCTGACCATATGCCAAATCCTTCTCTCTGCTTATGCAAATTTGGGGAAACCACTGGTTTCGGGAGCATTAGTCTGGATCCACATCACAGTACCAGTCAGAAAAAAGTCATGCATTGTATACATCTCTGGCTACTGTAGAATCCCAGTATTATATTTGTATTTTGGGTTCCTTTGAGTGTACAGATTGCTTGTCCAAAGCCAAACTTTGCTCAAGTTTCAGTAAAAAAAAGTTAAGTAAAATACAAAAAGAGAAAATCCTTGTGGCTGGTGGTGTTTTATTATCATAACTATTTCAGTCAAAACGCTTGTGTTTTCTAGTTGTTTAAAAACGCAGAGAGGCTGCAGCTGAAGGGCTATGCATCAGTTACACTATCCACACATCTTACAGAAAAATAACAGTGCTTTGAGGCACTCTGTGGGAAAGCAGAGAAGGCGGGGTATACCACAACACCATGGGCAAAATCATGGGAAATACAAGCTGCTGGGCTTTTTTTTTCCCTCGCACTCTTTTTTTTTTTTTTTTTCTTTTTCTTGCGCTGCAACTCCTCTGCGTTACACGGGCTGGGGCACAAGGAGCAACAGCCAAGAAAAGGAAGCACCAGGAAAGTAAACAAAGGCCTGAAGCTTTCTCAGGAATTTTTTGACCTCTGTGGGATCACAGGCTGCGTGAGCTCTGAAAGAACTGCAGTTTCCAGTGCCAAAAGATCTTACATTTTGTGTAGCGGTAATCCCCCTATTCCTCTACCTGAGTGGAGCATGCTGGACTCCAGACTGGAAGATCAGATTAAATGTTAAATTCATGAGTTGGAATTGGCTGCCCCACATCAGTGGTATTAAGTCCAAGAGAGGGAGAAAAAAGCAGACGGGGGGCAGAACCCATCTTACCAACACAGAACCTGGGTGGGTGGTCATGTGCTGTAAACTGTTCTCTCCCATCTTACCTGGGATAGTCGACTACCATCTCTGCTTGACGAAAGTTCTCTCTGGAGCTAACCACAGCTGCAGGATAAAGCTCAGGATATGCCTCTGCCATTTGTGGTGTTTGAGGATGTGCTAGGACACTCAGTACAACATTACAACTTTACTTCATTCATATTGCCCTTCTTAATAACGTGTGCTCAAGAATTCAATTTTTTAAAGCACCATTGTGTTTTTAACACAATGCCACTGTGTAGAATTTTTATTTCTGCTCTCTCCTTTGAAAGTGTCGCTGGTAAATACCGCGGCTCCAGGAAAGAAAATCATATTCCTTTCTGCATCACTAACCCACAAGTAGTAAATAACCATACAATATTAATTTATGTAACATTAGGCATTCATCTTTTGAAAGGCAAGTTTGACAGAAAAACACCTATTTCATAAATGCATGGAAGGAATAAAAACCTTGATTATCTAGTCAGATTGGTTAAAAGGCCTGCATACGAAGATACTTTTGCATTCCTTTATCATGCAAGAAGAAACATAGAAGTTATTCTTGTATTTATGATCACTAGAAATGTACCACAAAGCCAAATAAGAAAAAAACTGACTAGCAGCTGTGGGTACTGAGTTGTACATCCCTGCAATTGGATCAACGACCTGAACTTCCAGAAGCGACTGGTAGTCTGGATCCGATCTATTTTTGTCTGGGTTGAGGCAGCATTTTGGAAGCACATTTTGAAAATCAGGCTGAATCACAGTATTGTGGGTTGAGAACCCGAAAGACCATTTTACTCTGAAAAGCGAGTTTCTGTCTGCATTTATACCTTAGAGAAAAGAACAAACTCCCCTTATTTTTCCCTTGTGCTGTAAGAATATGTTATTAAAATATGGTGGATTACAGGCGCATATGGAAATACTGTTGCTTCTTACCTTAATGCTCTTCTTTTGTAGCTCAGATTATCATTCACAGGCATTCAGGTTTGCTTCCAAGGCTTACGTCCCAAAGTAGCTTATTGTATATAACTCTTTGTATAAAATGTCTTTTGCCAATGATGGAAGAGTGAGCTGCCTTCACGCAGTTACCACAGACTCCGAGGGATACGGGTGTAGTTATAGGGTTAATGTGTATTTTCAGTAGAAATCCTGCTTCGGTGAGCAATTCCAATGGAGTGGGCGAACTGTTCCAACTGGCCAAGACTGCTGGTTGTACAAAGAGGCAAAATCCCGCTGAGTGGGAATTTTGGGTGCATGTGAACTACACGCTCCTCTGGAAAACACTATGCAATCGTGTAATCAGACCTGGTGCTGAAAACCTTTACTTAGAAGGGAATAGTTGTGGATCCGGAGAAGTGCTGGAGCAGCTCCCTCGCTCATGTTCATGCCTGGCACAGTCCGGTCTCCATGTTTCCCATTTCAGTGTGTTCTGTGTATCAGTGAAAATTCAACAGCTGCTGAAGAAGACTATTTCAATACAAACACGTACATCATTCAGAGGAATGGTTATTAATCATCTCTGACTTGCAGGCTTGACATAAGCAGTGCATTTGATATTAATACAGTGTGAGATATCTTTCTGGACACAATACTGAGTGCCTAACATTCATTGGAAATAAAACTAGGAGAATTCTTTGCCTAACTTTGTCAGAGCTCTTGGTGTGTGCTGAAATCCTCCTGAGCTCAGTGGTCCTTTTCCCCGTGTTACGGACGTTTCGTAGATATAATGTCCCTGTCTGTTCTGCTGGTCTAGAGGATATGATTTATCTCACTGGAAGTTAGTTAATTTTGTTAGCATATTATATTGCCAAGGAAAACGTGAGTCTTCATTTGTATTAGCCTCTGCGCATTTAAACCACATCAGAGGCAGCTCCCTGTCTGTCCGTTGGTGTAAGATCTTCACACAAACATTACAAATGTTGCCTTCGTGTTACAGACAGGGCGATGGGTCTTTCGTGGCTACAATTTCTAATGTTTCTGAAGGGTCTTTAAATTTTGTGTCTCACTTTTAACAAAGCCCTGCAACTTACCCTGCTTCTACATTTTATCCTGATGCATGTAGAAATGTAGATATTGGGAAGAAATACCAAAACTGTGTTAACAAAATGCAGTTTCCATCATGGGGGATACATATATTCATACAAAATATATTCAAGTACGTTGTTCTTTCATCAATGCAGAATAAAATCCTTTTGCTTGTGCTATGGGGAAGGAGCAACACCGACCGTCCATTTGGTGTGTATTTCCTCTTACTGAAACCACACAGGTCTGAAACTGGCCTTGCAGCTCTGGTTCTGAGTATCAGGCATATTTTTCACATTGTGCAGATTGTGAGATTTTGGATCAAGGTGACCGTAATCTCTTACAAATAGCTTCAGTTGAGAAATACCTCATCTATTTTGAGATTTTTACAGTAAACAAATATCATAAAGTTGATTTGTCTCATTGGATTATGACATTTGAAAGATATTTTTTTAAAATTATTATGTTTCCCCTGAAGCTACTACTGATTTGTCAAGGAATCTAAATCTTAACACTTCAGCTCATTACAGGTCCAGATGTAAGCAACGTTTCCCCATCCTATCTCTAGGTTGTATAACCATTTAGCAAAATCTAAGAAATCCCTTTTAGTTATTATTTTGTTCTCTTTTTATTAATAGCGGATAGCAATAACAGCATTTGGTTTGGGGGGTGGGGGGATTGAAGGACTGAAATTTGAGAAATATGCTTGTCATATAAATCAAAATTTGCTTTCCTTTAAAATGGGAAGAATGAGACTTTTTATGACTTAGAAACTGTGGTGATGTGCAGTAATTCCAGTTTGATTTCCACATTGTAAATGAGGACTTGTTACTCGCCCAGGGACTAGTAGGAGAGAGAAAAAATACTCGTCTGTCCAAAAAAAAAAAAAAAAAGCTGTAACTATTGCAGACTTTGAAGTGAATTAAATGAAACCATAAAAATAAAACGGAAACCACCCTTTCTTCTGGGCAGGGAGTAAACGTTTCTCTCCGGGGGTAATTTAAGATCTCCCCGTATTATTTAGGTATCGAAATCGTCTGGGAAATAGGTGACATTCCGGTTGTTCTGGAAGTTCTGCGGACGAAGGGAAGGGGAGGAGGACGGTCCCCGCACGGCCCGCAGCCGCCGGTACCGGCGGCTGCGGGCCGTGCGGGGACCGTCCTCCTCCCCAGGTGACACCGGAGTGGGACCCGCAAGGCCACGCGTGTTCCTCTTTAACTCCCCCCCCCGGCACGTATTCCGAAGCCAAATATGTTTGTTTGATCCTTGGGTCCGTAAAAACCCCGCAGTAAAACTTCCCCCCGACACACACACGCCCTCCCAACTCAGACGAATCCGAAATTTCGATTGCGATCTTTAAAAATCCGAAATAAGGGAGTAACACACGCTCTTTTTTTTTTTTTTTTTTTTTTTTTTTCCCCTCCCGTCTCTTTGCAGTAGAGGACAAACCCGTCCCCCGCCGCCGTGGCCCGTTGGATGCAGCCCCCCCCCCCCCCCCAACTCGGGATTCGGGGTCCGGCGGCGGGGCTGGGGGGACACCGCCTGTCCCTCCTGCCCCACAGCCCCGGGACCGCAGATGCATCCCTGTCCTCGTCCCAGCAGGCATGCGTTAGTATGGAGTGGCAGCTGTAGTATCGCTTACTGCAGGATCTGGTAGTCATCAGAAAGGTGAGGAGTTAGTGAAATACATGTTGTATTTATTGCCATTTTACAGGGAGAGCCAGGGCGGCCGGTGCCGCGTTTGTAGGGTTAAGCGTTTCAGCCTTGTCCCACCAGCGGCCTCGCCGGCCTTCGGGGAACTGGATTTCGCCCTTCCCGGGGATCAGCTCCCAGCCCGGGGCACGGCCGGTCCCCGGGCGGCGGGCAGGTGCCCCCGAAGGCCAGACCCGGGTGTTCGCTCCCTGGGATCTGCCCAACCCGCGGAAGTGCTTTGCCTTCCCCCTCCAGATTTCCCTTTCTTCCGACGTCCCGGCAAAGGCGATCCCCGCGGACATTCCCTGGGAAGAAAACTCCTCCTTACGAGGGGCAGCGGCAAAGCCCCCTTCTTTCCCCTCGACCCGGACAGCGGGACTCCGGAGGGGTCCCCGGGCTCGCCTCAGGGGTCCCCGGCGTGGTTAGGGGGGGTGTGGGGTATCCTGTCCCTTGTCTTTACACAGAGACTCCTCCGGTACCGAGCTGCCCCGCACCGAGCCCTTCTCGGGCTGCCAAGCGCTCTGGGGCTGTAAATTAATGAAAACGTAACCCCTCAAACCGGGGGGGGCGGGGGGGAAGAAAAGAATAAAAAAAATATAAGGCGGTGCTGAGACGTGCGGATGAGACATAAAAGCGATGGAAAAAGGTTCAAAGCTTTCGGTGATGACTTTTCAACCTTTATTTATGTGCCTATTAATGCAATATCCATCATGGAGATATGCATCTTTATCCTTTCAACTGATATGCTGGGAATCAATTGGATATGCAGATTGCATTTCATAAGTTTCCAAATGTTAATCTCCCCGGCCCTTTGCTGGTAATTTCTTTTTTTCGCCAAATAGTATTATGTTTCTGCCACCAAAAAAAAAAAAAAAAAAAAAAAAAAAACCCGAAAAAAAAAGCCCTTAAAACAATTAATCTTAAGGCTACTTGTCTCGAAATATATATTTGCTAAGGCTCGGGCCCAGGAGCTGGGCGGAGGGCGACGCTCCTGCCCGTTCCACCGCCGGACCGGGGCCTTCCCGGGACACCGACCCGGGCTCCGCCGGGGCGGAGGCGTCCGCGGGCTCGGTGCGGGTCCGGGGCGACCCCCGCTCCTGCAGTGCGGAGCTTGGTGAGGCCGGGGGAGGTGTCCCGGCAGGTCTTTTCCCCTCTAAACCTGGAGGTGGGGTCTGGCTCCCTCCCGGCGCTGGAGCACGGCGGCTGGGGAAGCGGGCCGGCCCGGGAGCCGGGCGGCGGGGCTCGACAGGTAACGTCCCCAGACACCTCTGGGACCGTAAACGGGGAGGAAGTGATATGCAAAACTACGTCCTGGAGAGGCTTTCCCTGGGAGGGCTCCACTCGCGGAGCTTGTTTCCAAGGAGGAAGCTGGGCTGTACGGGGCTGGCTGTCGCCGTAACCGGTCGCTTCTCCAGTGCCGCCGCCCGCGGGATGCCGCAGGGTGCCACCACCTACTGCTTCCCCCTGCCCCGCTGCGCCGCCCGCCTCCCCACCGCCTCTCCTGCTCAAAGCAGGGCATTTATTAACCGTTCGTGTGACTCTAACCCCCAAATTACTAGAAGAGCACTGAAGTTCGACATTTTACAACCCGCCGTCGTGCGCAGGTCACTCTGGTCCGAAAAAGTCGATATGGGTTTGGTTTATCTCCGCTCTGGTCCGCGGCAGCGCTCGCATGCCCCCGCGTCTCGCCGGAGCGGGAAGGGACCCCCTCGACGCGGGGCAGGGGCTGGGGACGGGCCGGCGGTTGCTGGGAACCTCGCAGCCCCCGCTCCCCACCCCGCCGGGCGCAGCCCCCCCGCACCATTCCCTGCCCCGCTCTGCCGGGCCCTACGAGATCCCCCAAACCCGCTCGCTCGGTAGGAGAGGGAGAAGAGGGGAACCTGTGTAAAGAGATACATGAGGCAGCGGGTGAAACCCCCCCGGGCAGCCCCGGGGCAGCCACGGCAGAGACCCCAAGCCCAGAGGTTCCTCGGGAGGTGTTTATGGAGAGGGCAGCGTGCGGCACCAACCAGATAGTACAGGCGCCATACACACACTAGTTTCTTTCTTTTCTTTCTTTCTTTCCTTCTTTCTTCCTTTCCTTCTTCCTTTCTTCCTTCCTTTCTTTCCTTCTTCTTTCCTTCCTTCTTTCCTTCCTTCTTTCTTCTTTCTTTCCTTCTTTCTTTCTTTCTTTCTTTCTTTCTTTCTTTCTTTCTTTCTTTCCTTCTTTCCTTCTTTCTTTCTTTCCTTCTTTCCTTCTTTCCTTCCTTCTTTCTTTCATTCCTTCCTTCTTTCTTTTCTTCTTCCCTTCTTTCTTTCCTTCTTTCTTTCCTTCCTTCCTTCTTTCTTTCTTTCCTTCCTTCCTTCCTTCCTTCCTTCCTTCCTTCCTTCCTTCCTTCCTTCCTTCCTTCCTTCCTTCCTTCCTTCCTTCCTTCCTTCCTTCCTTCTTTCCTTCTTCCCTTCTTTCTTTCCTTCTTTCTTTCCTTCCTTCCTTCTTTCTTTCTTTCTTTCCTTCTTTCCTTCTCTCTTTCTCTCTCTCTTTCTCTCTTTCTTTCCTTCTCTTTCTCTTCTCTTCTCTTCTCTTCTCTTCTCTTCTCTTCTCTTCTCTTCTCTTCTCTTCTCTTCTCTTCTCTTCTCTTCTCTTCTCTTCTCTTCCCTTCCCTTCCCTTCCCTTCCTTCTCTCTTCTCTTCCTTTTTCCTCTCCTTTCCTCTCCTTTCCTCTCCTCTCCTTTCCTCTCCTTTCCTTTCTCCTTTCCTTCTCTCAAGTACACGTTTCTGTTTATAAAGCTGTACTCTCCTCTCCCTCTCACCTCCCCTGGAAATAGTTAGATGGAGAACTCCTTCCGAAATCCTTAAGAGAAATTAATGTATGCGCGCAAACCCGGAAACAGTGTAATTGATTTATTTCTAATAGAGGAGAAACCAGTAATGTTATCGTTCAGAAATGATTGCCTGTGTTCTTAATAGCTCTAATTTTCACCGTCCATTTGATGTGCTGCAGGTTTAATATAGAGCACTTACTAATCCAATTAAAAGTGCACCTGGCCTGGAAGAGCTCTGTAATTAGCAGGAGCATTTTTAGCTATTTCCACTGGAAAACCGTGAAATCATCTCTGCTGGCCTAAAGGACTGTAATATGGGGGTGGGGGCGAGGAGGGGAGGGAGGAGCGGGGCCAGGCTTTCGTGCCTAATCTTTTTCCCTTGAATTTTTAACAGTTCCCGTGCGGGAGGATGCGGCTGTTTCCCCTCGGTGCTCTCGGTGTCTGGTAGCGCAGGACGCGACTAGGTGGGTTTCACACCGCTTCCCCCCCCGCCCACATCATCCCGGCCCAGGTCCCTGTCCCGGGGAAGCGGGGCTCGGCTCCGGGGGGGAAGATGTTGGGGCGGCGGGGGCCCACGGGGCCGGGAGCGGAGCGGGAGACCGGGAGGTGTTGCGGGAGCCGCCACCTCCGGTCATCGGCCTCGGCGGGTGTCTGCTCCCACGCTCGGGGCCGCAGCGGGATCGGTGTTGGGGGTGGGGGGGGGCGGTCAGGGGATGCCGATCGCGCCCTGTGCGCTCCCAATTAAAACTTAAATAGCTTCGTCCTATTTTTTTTTTTTTTAATACCACTTCTCCCGACTTCCTTCCTCGAGCAAGACACGCGTGGCGTGGAGGGGACCTTTGCGAGGTATCCGAGAGCCGTGTGTACCCCCACACCTCCGGCTGCCCCAGCCCGGCTCCGGCCGGGGTCTCACGGGGCAGGGGCGCGGGGGCGCGGTAGCGGTTCGCTCGGAGCCTCGGTCACCGGGGTGCTTTCGTAAAACGCAAACGCCGTGTAAAATACACGCGTCTTACTGTCGTGCGAACTTTCCTTGCCAACCTGTTTCTGGGGTGGGTGGAAGCTTTCCTGAGCGGAGCCGGCCGCCGCAGCGCTCTCGGGGTTCGGGGTTTATTATTTTGCATTTATTTTTACGCGTTTAAAACCCGCTCGGTTTGGTGGCCGGGGCTGGAGAGAGACAGGACCATGGGCCAGCGGGGTGGCCACGGCCGCGGTGGGTGCGGCGGGGTGACCGGGAACACCGGCTCCCCCTCCCCGAGCACTCCAGTGCGGAACCCGCCGGCCGACGCCGCGCTTCCCCGAGCGCCGCTGCCGCCTTTCCCTCGGCGGGAGGATTCGTTTAGTATTCCGGCTCCGGATTTCTGCCCAAATAACGCGAACCCCCGCCCTCCCCGGGGCCGGTACCGGCCCCGAAACGATCGCCCGACCCGTAAAGGGGAAGCGGACTGGGAGCCCAGGAAACATTGTTTCCCTCATTTCAAAGGGGGAAACCTGAACGATTCTCATCCTTTTGATTGATTAAGGTCTTGAATAACTTGAAGCTCGGGAGTGACAGTTACTGAATAGACTATTGCAAATAAAGAGCACTGTGGAAAGCTGGGCTGGCACTTCAGAGTGTAAAGGAGGCGAGTTTGCTGGCACTTACCAAGTTATAAATAAAAGGCCATGCACAATAGTACCTTCTTTAAGGACAGACAGTCTTTACAACACTCCTGGCGTCATATCCTGCTGTGGTCACTTCAGCTCCTAGGCAGACTTTACCTCTTTTATTTTTCCAGCAGTTTAGTTTGAATACTACAATAAATTCCTGGGAACAAACGCTTGCTAGTAAGACTTTAACACGCACCGCCTCGCACCCGCACACGCCCGCATGTACACACTCACGCACACGCGTGTACCGCGGGGACACGCTGGTGCCATCGCGTTTTAACAGCAGAAGTCCCCACGGAGACCTCACGGGCGGCTCCGGCTTTCGGAACCGTTAGCGCTCTTTGGCCCCGGGATGTTTCTGCCGGACGGCGACAAATTTCGGTGGAAAATAAATAAATAGAAGGCAGGAAAAAGTTTTTTTTGTTAAAAAAAAAAAAAAATTAAAGGAGGGGAGGTTGTTCCCCCCGTGCCCCCCCCGCCACTCGTGCCCGGAGCGGAGCCAGCAGACAAAGCGCTCCATGGGCAGCGAGGCGGGGGCTCAGGGACACGGGGTGCCTGGTCCGGGCTGGTGCTCCCTTCCCCGGGACGGGGACTGGGGCCGGCACCGAGGCCGGGGCGGCCGTCGGGGCACCCAGCACTTCCCCACCGCCGGGCGCAGCGCCCGCGGGGCTGTGCTGTGCTGTGCCGTACCAACCCGTGCCGTGCCGAGACGTGCCGTGTCGTACCGAGCCGGGCTGGGCCGTGCCGTGCCGGTACCGGGCCGCGCTGCGGCGGCGGCGGCCGGGGCGATGCGTCGGACCCGCCCGTCTCGCCCAATCAGCGGGGGCGGCGCGGCCGGGCCGGGCGGCGGCGGCCAATCGCGGCGGCGCCGCCGCGGAGCCGCGCCGGGGACGGAGCCGATAAATGGTCCCGGCCCCGCGGCCGCCGCTCCCCGCCGCACCGGGGACCGCGCCGCCGACCCCCCCTCACCTCCCCCTAAAAAACATCCCTCCCCCGCGCTCAGCCTAGCCTCACGGCGGGGCCCCGGCCCCTGCCCTCCCGGTGCGGGGCAGCGCGGGTCACTGACAAAGGGGCAGCGGCGGAGCTGCCTCCTCCCCGCCCCCCGGCGGCATCGCCCACCCCCTCCCGGGACCGCTCCTGATTCGGTGGGACCGGCTGACAGCGCGGATCTCTCCTAGATCAGCCCTCACCTGGATATAACCCTGCCGGGACGCCGCCGCCGCGATGACAACTCTGGCTGGAGCTGTCCCCAGGATGATGCGACCCGGGGCCGGGCAGAACTACCCCCGCAGCGGGTTCCCGCTGGAAGGTAAGGCCGCCACCGGGCTGCTCCCACTCGGAAAAGCGAGAATTGCTCCGTGCCGGGATGCCAGGACAAAGCAGCTCCCCCCCGGGTCCCGCCGAGAGCCGGCTCCCCGGGCAGCCCGCCGGGCTCAGCCCCGGGCTGTCAGAGGCGCCGTCCCGCTGGCGCAGGGCCCTCTCCCGGGACGGGCACGGCTGGGGATGCTGCGGGCCGGCGGCTCTGGCCTCGCACCCCGGCAGCGGTCCGTCCCCTCCAGCCGGCGGGGCGGGGGGAACCGGCCCGGGAGGTCGGCGGCGCAGCTGGCCCCGCGTCCGCTCTTTAGCGGAGCGAGGGGCAGTGATCCGAAGAGCCCGAAGTTAGGAAAGAAGTGAGGAAAAAGTTAGCAAAAAAGATTTAAAATCAAATAAAAGCGATGCAAACGAAATCGAAAGGGACTTTAGAATCGAGGGCACGTCCCCGGCCGGCCGGGCCGCTGCGAGCGGTGGTTCTTCCTCCAGGCAGCGGCGGTGCGAGAGCCCGGCAGCGCCGGGGAGCCCCGCGGGCCCCTGCCCGGGGGAAGAACGGGCGGCGGCGGCGGCTCCCCTCGCCGCACCCCGCGGCGGCAGAGCGGCGGGCAGCCCCCCCGCCGCCCGGGGAGACCGCCGGCTTCCCGCACCGGTTTCCCCCCTTCTCCGCCGGGGTCGGGGAAGCCCCGAAACCCGGCTCCGGTGCGAGCGCAACAGGTGAAGCCGCCCCGCCGCCTTCCCCTGCCCGCAGGGGCGGCAGCGCGGGGCTCTGCGGGGGCCGGCGGGCCCCGGGCGCGCTGCGGGGCGGCGGGGCGGGCGGGGGCGGGTGGCGAAGAGTTGCCTTACAGAAAAGCAACGACAAAAAAAAAAAAAAGGCAAAAACCAAAACAATAACAAAACAAAAAAAAGACCCAGCAGGATCCGAAGGAGACGTTAACGCCATTTCCCCCTCCTGCCTCCCCTCCCCTCCTTTTCTAGTCTCTACTCCTCTAGGCCAGGGCAGAGTCAATCAGCTCGGAGGAGTGTTTATCAATGGCAGGCCTTTACCCAACCATATCCGACACAAGATAGTGGAGATGGCCCACCATGGCATAAGGCCCTGTGTCATCTCTCGCCAGCTACGAGTGTCCCACGGCTGCGTCTCCAAAATTCTCTGCAGGTACCAGGAGACGGGCTCCATCCGGCCGGGGGCCATCGGCGGCAGCAAACCCAAGGTGAGCCCCTCCGTGCCGGCCCGGAGCCGGGCAAACCCCGGCCGCGGCGGCGGGGAGCGAGGCCCGTCCGGGACTCAGCCCCGGGCAGCCGGCAGCGGGGTTTGCGGGCGGGGAGGGCCGCGGGGGGACCGTGCGGGGGTCTGGGGTGGGCGCAGACACGCACCGGTCACAGAACAGCCTGCCGCGGCACCGCCTGTTGCTCCCAAACTTTTCGAGGCTTTAAAAAATATTGTTGCAGTTTCATGGCAATGATTTTTGTTTAAATTAAGAAAATGTTATTTAAAAAAAACACCAACTTCCTCAAACGAAACTAGAGAGAAAAGGGTGGGTTTGTGAACGCTGGGCTGCCCAAAGGCCCGGGCGCCCCACACTCAGCCCCGCGGGAGCCGCGGGTGGGCTCGGCGCTGCCGGGACGGAGCCGGGAAGCGATCGGTCAGAACGTCAGGGCTTGCACCCAGCGGGATCGGGCCCTCGCTTCTTTCGTTGCAAAGCGCAAAAAAAAATAATTTACTTTATTTCTGTCTGCCTGTCTACCGCTCCTTCTCCTGCTCTGTTTATTTTTTTCTGTCCCCTCCAAAGCTGCGTGTATTTATAGTTACGCAGCTAAAAAGTTTGTGCTCACAATAATGCAGACAAATATGGATCCCTGTCTCAAGATTAGCCTCCTCCTATTGTAGCTTTTCTTTCCCACAAAAACGAAGTAAAGGTTTGCGTTTCTGTTGAAAGTTGCTGCTAGATTTTTTTCCTTTGTTGCTTCTAAAGTAGAAATGCCTGAACTTTCAGTGTTAAAACTCGAGATATGAACGAAAGGCTGTTCCCAGCCGGGATACCTTTGTTTTCTTTGAATTCGGCTTAATTTTAAAATAACGAGGACATCGAAAAAACCTCCCGGTACTCGGACCTCTCAGCGTTTTTATTAACGCGACTTTTCATTTGGCGCTGCGAGCTTTGTTCAGCTGAAACTTCACTAACTTGGAGCTTCGCTGACACGGAATCCTCCTCTAATCCCGACCCAGAATTTCCCCGGGATTTTTCTGCCGGCCGCACGGCAGCCGGTGCTGCCTAAATCGGGCTTTTCCTTGCCGAGGGCTCGATCCCACCTTCCCGTGTAACCCCGGAGGTTTTCCCGGGAAGTTTCGTTTGACTTGGGGGGTGCTTGTCTTACGCGGGCCCGTTGTTACCTATTACATCCCCTCTGATTTTAACCTGCCCGTCCTCGGGGAGTGTTACAACGGGGTTTCTCAGCGGGGCCGGTTTCGTCTCCCAGTGCGGCGGCGGCGGCGGCGACAGTGGGGGAGGCTCCGGTCGCCCCGGGGATCCCGGCGGCGGCAGCCGGGGCTCCCGCAGACTGTGCCCGCTCGCCTTGTCTTTACTGAAGCAGGTGACGACGCCGGATGTTGAGAAGAAAATCGAGGAATACAAGCGGGAAAACGCGGGCATGTTCAGCTGGGAGATCCGGGACAAGCTGCTGAAGGACGGGGTGTGTGACCGCAACACGGTGCCGTCAGGTACGGGGGGGGCCGCCCGGGCAGCGGGGGGCTCGGACACCTCCCGGGGTGCCGGGGCCGAGGGCGGTACGGGGAGGGCAGCGCCGTGCCCGGGGCGAGCTCCGTATCCGGCGGGAGCGGAGCCCCGGGCCGGTGCCCGTGATGCGGTCGGCGTTCGCTCGCTGGTACCGGCAGACGCGTCCCGGGAGGTTCCCTGCGCTCGGCGGGGGTGTTTTCAATTAAATCGCAACTGCATCCCCCTCCCCTCCGCCTCCCCCTGCTTCCCCGCTGTTCCGCTGCTGCTGGACGGCTCGGGGCTTGCCGGGAACCCGGAGCTGGGAAGCGGGAGCAGCTCCCTGTGCCGGTGGGTTGTTTGCCGGGGGGGGGTACACGGAGCCGGGGCGGTGTTTGTCCGGGTGTCCGTGGGCTTGTTCTCATCACCCACTGCCCCGGCTCGGGAAAAAAAATACAGGGCCCCTGTGCCGGCGCTGGAGTGCGGTGTGGGACAGTGCCCTGGGAAAATCCCCGCTGGGACGGAAGCGGGCTGCTGCCCCCCCGAAAGCCCCGACTGGCAGCAGCTGGGGGGGGAAGTGGGGCTCTGCTCCCCGGCCCAGCTGCCGCGGGGGGCTGCTGGGGACCAGCCTGGTCACAGCTCTGCGCTCCTCCCAAAGTGAGCTCCATCAGCCGCATCCTACGGAGCAAGTTTGGGAAAGGTGAGGAAGAGGAGGCCGAGCTGGAAAGGAAGGAGGTGGAGGAAGGTGACAAGAAGGCCAAGCACAGCATTGACGGCATCCTCAGCGAAAGAGGTAAAGTCCCATTTCCCCCCGTTCTCCGTGGAGGCCTGGGACCGGCTGGTGCCAGCCTGGGGTGCTGGTGGGTATTGCTCTCCCTCTTCCCTCCCCTTCCTCCGGGAGGTCGTCCTGGGGCCAGTGCAGCGGGAGGCATAGGGCGAGGAGCTAGCCCCGACGGGGTGGTTGCCACATCCCATCCCGTTCCCCCACTGGTATGACCCTGCGGTGTGTGGGAATGGCGCAGAGGTGGGGGCAAAGAAGGGGGCTGCCACAGATTTGGCTTTTAATAGCAGGGATGGGGGCCAGGGAGCAGGGAGGTCTGGAGCCGACCATGGAGCCCCTGGCACGGCTGCGCAGGGGCTGCTTTGCCAGCCCACGCCGAGCAAAAGGCTGCAGCTGCACAGAAGGGGCAGTTGCAGCCAAAGGCTGCGGAGCCTCAAGTCTCTGCCGCCCTGGGCAGGGCAGGGCAGGGAGACGCATGTTTTGGGTCTTCTCTTAAAACTGCTGGGAAAAGCTTGTGCTGGTGGCTTGCCAGGGACTGCGGGGAGGTTGCAACCCGAAGAAGGCGCAGGCGAAGGGGTGCTCCGAGGGCAGCCGCTGCCCCCGCTGCGGTTGTGCCCGGGTCCCCGTCTGGGCCGGGGCGGAGGGGCAGGCAAGGGCCCGGCTGGGCCGCCTGTGCGTGGAAGTGGCTGCCCAGCACATGCAGAGGCACTGGTGAAGGCGAGACAAAAGTACCAAATGAGCTGGTCAAACATTTGTACAACTTTTCCAGCTTTTACAAAGAAGGCCTTCTATACACAATCTACACTTGGAGATGAACTTGGAAAACAAAGAGGGGGGAGTCCATTGAAACTCACACTTTGGCTTTGCACAGACAAAGCTTCAGCTAGCAGCAGCTTGATGTGAACAAAAGAAGGCAACCTTTTTATAATTCAAGGAGAAAAGAAGAGAAAACAGCCCCACAAAAGGCTGAGAAAAGACATTATGGGCTTGCAATGAGGGATGAATTATTCAATGAGCCCCTAATAGCTGATGCTCCACGCAGTTTTATGGACTCTCTCCACCGTGGAAAAAGTAGCTGCTTTTACCTAGAAAATGTTTCTAGCATTTCTAGACATTTAGAGATGCTGAGTGCCATTCACGAAGGACAACTGAAACCTGTTCTTTACAAGTAGAATAACTCCTTGATGTGTAGGAACAAACCCTAAAACCCTCCCCAAACTTTTAGTTTTCAAGTCTATTACTAAACCTTTCAGGGAAGCCTCATCTTCTGTGTGTCTGTGTTTGCATGGATGCATGTAGTACAAACATGCAGAAGGTGCTACCAAAGTAATAGATTAAGGCGAGAAGGCACGGTTTGATTTGCCCCTGTACGATGGGTCACAGAGTTTCCCCCAGAACCTCCTGCAAGAGAGAATTGTTCTGAGGGATGTGCACCACGGGAAAAATAGCTAAACTCGGTGCCCTAGTTGTTTTAAAATATCTAGCTTTTCTGCCTTCCTGAATTTCTCAACAGAGATTAAAATCAGAAGATAGGAAGCCTTGATAATATCCCTGCTTTATGGAACAAAATTAATTAATAGAGACAGCAAGAGAAAAGATACTATTAACAATATAACCCACCCCTCTTTGAAATACTCCTCCTGTTCTTTGACTCTCTGCTCTTTAAAGCGGGGCTCCCGATCTGCTGTAAATCGGTGTCTGGGTGCGTGGCTGCTGCCCTCCAGCCCGGGGCAGCCCCGAGACTCCCGCAGGAAAAGCAGCGGGGCTGTCGGTCCCACGCTGCAAACGGGGGCTGGCTGGTGCCCCCCGGCACGGCCCTATGAGGAGGCTGCGTTCTGCCCTCCGACGTAACCCTCTCCACTTTCTGCAGACGTGAGTGTCCCATTTTGCCTCTTCCAAGTTCAGTCAATAGCAAAATTCCCCCTGACTAAATGGGGTAGCGCAGCCCCATCCTGTCCTTGCGCACGCAGGTTTTTGCTGGATGGACGTGGCCGGGCGGTTCTGTGCAAACGACAGCTTGATAATCCCGTCTGCTTGGTGTCGGTGCCGGGGAAGGTTTGGCAGTTGGAGGGAGAGCGTGCTCTTCCCCGCAGCAATGCCTGCTCCCCCTCGCCGGCTAGCAAAGCTGTCACTTAATCTTATTACCGGAGCGGCTGGGATGCTGCAGTGTGAGAGCGCTGCTTCTCAAGGAAGGATTTGTTGCTATATATGTGCCTTACATATGGTATAGTGTGATATTATAGGGACAACACAAGAAAAAAATGACCATAAAATAAGTCCACTGCTGTCCACTGGCCAACAAAAAGGGTTCTGCTTCAACTCCCCTTGCCAGCAGACGAGCTTCCATTTCACCCCGTCTATAAAAATCATCAGGTCAGATCCTGCTCTGTTACTGAAGTAACTGGCAGCGCTCCTGAGGATTTTGATGCCGCAGGATCGTGTTTGCCCGCGCCCACCAGCCCGGCCGCGAAGCCCGGTGTGGCAGAGGGTGCCCGCTGGCAGGGCGTCTCGCATGCCCTCCCCGGCGCTCGGTTTGCTCGCAGTGTGTCCGAAGGTTTAAAACAGCAAAACCCTGGCATGGCAGCTCACTGCCGAGGGCTCTCCGTGGGAGTGCTCTGCGTTACAGAGTGAAAAAAGTGCAGTGTTTTGGAACCTTTTATAGTTTGAGTTTTTGGGGTTTTTTTTATAGCTCTGGTCTCAGGGGCTCAAGGCATCCCAGTAGCAGGAGCGTGGGTGTGGAAGGCTTTTGGTTAGGTCAGAAAGCAAGTCCTGGGGCTGAACATGGAGCAGGGAATCGCTCTCCTGCTCGGGAGCACGTATCTAGGCTGGATGGATACTTGCTGACGTTGCCTGAAATTCCCTCCAACTGTGGGCATTTGGGTGGCTCAGGGAGAGGCGTTTTTTCCGAGGGCAAGGATAATGATTGTTGTAATTTTAAGGGTAGCTAATTCAAGATTTGGGATTTGGGGAGTACTTACAGCAGAGTGGGATTAGAGAGAAGAGAAACATGATATTTTTGAAAAATGGGCGACAGAAACAGTATCGCGTGTGCCTTGGGATTTCTCCCATCGCAGATATAAGCATAGGTAAACTTTTGTATACCCCTCTGTGATTCTGTTTCAGCCTCTGTTCACGGACACTTAAACCTGATTCTCTTGATGGCGTTTACAGATGCCACATGTGCAGCCCGCTTTGCTGTGTCTCAGCATTTCTCTGTGTCACCCTCTACCCTGATTTTGGATATATATTTAAAGAAAACCTCAATTGTCACAATGCCTATCAGGAAGCTTATAATTCTATAATAGCATATCTGTGTTTCTGCATGCATGATATATTTTTCTTAAAGGCATAAGTCATAAATAAAGAACATGAAAGAGAAACTTTTGTGCCTTTATATGGCACGTCGGGGCATATTTTTAGCGTAACCGCTACAGAAGAGGGAGTCGCTTGTACCTTTAGCTGGAGCTACACGGGGCAGGGTTTGCCGGCTAATCTGATAGCTCCCCCCTTCATAAGATAGCTGTTGTTTTCTGCCAGAAACCGGGGGCTTTCAGCGCTCAAACGATGGGGCGTAGAGCTGGTCCTGGGGCCGCTGCGAGCGGGCGGCGCTGGCTGGGGCTGGGGGCCGGGACCCCCCCGTCTGCCCTCAAAGGGGGCCTCTGTTCCCGGCCGGCGGAATTGGCCCCCGGGCCCTGTCCTGGCGGATCCTCCCCCAGTCATGCGCACCCGTCCAAAAAGGGCCCTACTCATCCCAAGCCTCTACCCTTGGCTGTACTGAGAGCAATTCAGGCTACAGCAGACTAAATTGCCTCCTTTATTTCCTTCTTACTTTCATCTTGGACCAAACCCTTCCCCCCTCTCCCTCCCCTTCCTCTTTTCTTTTTTTTTTTCTTTTTTTTTTTTTTTTTTTCTGTGTGCCTGAGGCTCACATTAATACAATTTCGGCACCACCCCTATTTTTGTGTGTGTATGTGGGGAGTTTGAAGGGGGGGGGGCGGGAGGAATAAAAAAGGACCTTAGCACAAAAGCCCTGCTCAGCAGCTAGAAAGTTCAAGCTGGTGCTGCTTGTCTAGCTGTGTGATGCTTTTCCTGTTTGCGAGTTTTGGGAAACATTTTTGCTTTGTACTGTAATGGAATTAAGAGGACAGATGCTGACTGTAAATGGGACACGCGACTACCAGCCCCTAGCTTAAATATTTAGATGCAATGTTACAATTACTGACTTGATGCACAGGCTTTGAAGTGGTGGCACATGATCTAAAGGGTAGCTGGGGCTAGACGGGCTTGCAGATGTTTTGATTAGGGTTGGTCAGTATCACGCAGCCAGTTATTTTTAGGTTGTTAAACTAATAAAGGCAGTTTATTAAGGGACAGGATTAACGTGCAGGCACCAGATATCAGTTGGAGTCATCCCATTCATTTCTGCCTCGTAGACCATCGGGTTAGCGGCTGGAGCATGGGACGAGGCAAATGCCAAATTAGATTTTTGGTTGTGATTTTCTGATGCAGGGTTTGTCGTGATTTTGCTCCAGCGTCCCGTCGCAGGGCGGGAGGACTTACTCGTGTGAAATACTGCTGTGTCTTACGGCTGGGAAGCACAGTATGTTCCCTCGCTCAATGCTCCCGGTCAAGATTCACTTACCGAACGAAACGTGATGTCTGTGGCTGCAGGCGATTATCATCTCGAGCCTGGAATTTCATACAGTACTTTACATATTTGGTAACTAGCAGGTCTAAGAAATCAACTCGTGTAACTTGAACAGAATTTCAGTTCTGAGGCTCTCAGAGCTGACAAGAAAATAGTGCTTAATTAAGAAAAAACTCCCTAGCGACTCCAGGATTTGGCTCAAGGCAGACAGTGCTAACAAGTATTTTCTGTCTGTCTCTTTCCCTTCCTTTCCTCATATCTCAAGAGTGCGTGAGTCCAGTCCTGGATAGAAAAGCCGGGTGCCACACAAGCGCAAACCGAAGCAGGGGACGAAGTCTCTTTTACCTGGGCTTTGTCTCTCCTGCCTGCCCTGTTGTCGCCGTGGGGCTCTGGGCCAGGCTCCCTTTTCCAAATCATTATGCTGAGCGAAAAATAATAACTGATGCCCTCAGCGATCAATAACTTGCCAACAAGCGAGAGCATGGTGTCCCACCGTGCTGAGCATTTTCAGAAAGGTGCTGTATGTTTGTGTTTTGAGTGGCTTCAGAGACAGGAGAGCTGGGGGGCTCCGAGGAGAGTGCTAATTAGCAGACTCACTGCACAGTAATCGCCTTCCGTAAGCGCTAGTAATACTTCCAGCTGTGGGAAGAAAGGGTGTTACTCAGTCTAGCAGCGGCTCTCTGAAGTAATATATAGACACATCATATCCCTTTCTTGAAATCGTGATTTCCTTAATGGGTTTGCATTATTTCGCCATCTTATGAAAACTTTCTCCAATTTAAAAAGGGTCTGTGCCTATTCAAACAGAACTGCTGTGGGCATCCTTTCCAGTTCTTCTGATTGCATATATTTAGAACAAAGGCAAATGTTATTTTAGCAAATATCAGGATGGCTTCACACTCAGCAGTTGATTAACTGGAATTTGTACTCAAGTTTGCATCTTATTTTGTTGCTCTGAAAATATTAATAATCCATTAGATTTACAGTGTCATTTTGGAAAGGCTGAGGCAAGAAATCGGCTTCAACGTGGCTAGGACTTACTCCGAAAATGTGATTTTTATCTTTGGCTTTCTGGATTCTCCTACCATTGCAAAATCCTTGACGTCAGTAGGAATTTGCCATGGGTGGGGGTCAGGCTTTTCTTGAAACCAGCTCTGTAACGTGCTGAGCAACTGGAGCTCTGGGGGAAATCCTCAGGTTTAGGTTTACTGGATCGGGTATCAGACCTCCAGTTCTGCAAAGGCTATCGAATGTGGGTAACGGCGAGGAGTCCCACTCAAAGGGCCTATTCATGTATGCAAAGTTACTCACGTGGGTCGGGGCAGGCAGGAATGGGGCCTGAATTTGTTCTATTCTGTTAATAGAAAGTACCCACTCAACACGAGTGTGGCTCTAATCCCGAGTGAAAGTCTGGGGCAAAACTCTCATCGAGGGCAAGGACCTCTCCCTCTGTGTTTACACAAAGGTGGCAATGTTATCAGCAGACAGAGATTTTAAGTTAGATAAAAAAAAAAATAAATTAGAAATTAATGCTGAAAGTAAAAGTTGATGCTGATGAAATCCTTAAAACGGATTATTTTCCGGGTCTGATTTCGAATAGTAATTCTCTGTTGTATCAGTCAAAGGCGGTGCTTTTATCTAACACTTACTCAGGGAAGATTTAGTTTGGTATTAGGTTTACTTATTGATAAGGGTTGGAACAGGGTTTAGAAGAGGGAAGCCAATAAAGTTGATAGTGATAAATTATCACGAGTCCCCCGGGCTGTGTAATAAAACTGCATTGGGAAATGAAGCAGAACTACAAAGTGCTCTCTGGTTAATTTAAGAAGAAATTGAGTGAAACGCAAAGCAATAAATCAGAGCAAGCCAGTCAATGCGAATTTCTCCATGTAAATGTCACTTTAAATCCTATGGAACAAACACATGTGGCTAAAGAAAGACTAAAATATATAAATAAAAATGCAGGATATTTCCAAGTGTTCCCCAAGCGCTGAGCTCTCTGGCTAATAAAAATGATGTACAGTAACATAATTCACCGCAAGACCTTGTTTAGCGGGGTGTGAGCGCTGCGTTTTACTTTACTTGCCCTGGAGTACTGCTGCCCCATGCTGTTAAACTAATTCAGTTTAAATCACCCTGCCTAGAAAAAAAAAGTGAAGCGTAATGAAATTAAAACTCACTGAGGACACATTAGAGTTAAAGTGTGTCATGCGCCGAGATTATTTAGTTAGTGGAGTTTGATGTGACTGTCGACAGGTCATTTATTTATCCTAGTAAATAAAGATTCACGAACTATTAAGAACGTGCATATATAACTAGTAAGACAGTAAAAGGCAATTAAGCAGTCAGTTTAATGTCTTATCTTGCTGGTTGCCCTACAGTTGTTTTACAACTAGGAATTAAAATTTGAAAAGGAAGTTTTCAGTGTCCCTGGCCAAATATTGATTAAGTAGTTGTTTGCTGATGCCATTGTGGCACATAAAAAGGCCAGTAGTTCTGCCCCTTGTTGTTCATCTTCCATTGTCGCTGATTCTTAACCTCGGAGATCAAAGGAGGATCATTTCAGTTTATCTGTCTTGGAAAATCCTTCTTTGCTCCTAAACCCGTATGGATTAATGACCAAATTGTCTTTAATGAGATGTGAAATTTGAATGGAATCCTTATTTTGCATGGTCTGTTGCGTGTATGCACTGTACGCTCTTACAGTTTTGTGAGGGATTTTTGTTTAGCATTATTGGATTTGTTTTGTTTGAATCGGTTTTTAGTATGCAATGCACTGCAATTTTACTGTTACAACGGGTAAAATATGTGGTATTTCACTGAATTTTAATGAAACTAATTTTATTGCATGTAACCTTTCTGATGAGTGTAGCCTAAAGAAAGAAGAAGTTGGTTTTTTTTGTACCAAATCACCTAAGAGATAAATGGTCCAGGGCTGCCACTAAAAGAAAGGGAGTTTGAGAAGCCAGCCAGTTCTCCGGGTTGGGCTCCCAGTATAAAGGGGACACAAACGAGCCTGCAGCATTTCTTTGTGTGTTTTCTTCGGTTTTGATTTTCTAGACCTAGCTTTGATTGGCGAGTCTAGCTGTACTGCCCTGCCTCAAAAAAGTGGGGAAAGTCGGATGGGCCAGGCTGTGCTGAACAGCAAGCAGGAATCCTTGAGAAAAATCGGTTCCTTCTTGCATTACGGGAAGCCGTACTTAGTTCAGAGGTAGTAAAATATATTCCATCATATCCTCGGTAGAAGAGGCTGTGCAATCTGCAGGTGTTATGTTGGCTTGTAATTATGATACGGAGTTTCATCTGAATTGTAGCGTCTGTGAGCGTTAGAGCCAGGTCCTGCTGCTTCCACTGCTGCAGCTGGACACGAAAATGCAGCTTTACAAGGAGGAGTAAGAAGCCTGGTAAAGCTGGAGAGCCTTTTCTGGTGTCACGTTGATTTTTACGTGGGTGAGCCTCCTCTGCTGTGGTGACAAACAGCAGAGGGCTATGCCAGAATTTTTTTAATCAGCATTTTCTCACTCGCTTTCTTAAATACATGCTGTTTTCGTTTTGTCTGGTTATCTCTGAATAAAATATCAGTCCGTGCACACTTCACAAGTACTCAGCTACTTTAGGAGATATTTCGCCCCAGAGTAACAGCTAAAATTTTTTGCAAGCATTTTAGGTGCAAATTTCCTTAAAGTCCATGAACTCAGGTTGTTCGTTTCCATGGAGAGCTGCAGTGAGGACACTGATATACATTCTACCTTTAGATTTTTATTTTTTGTTTTAATGGATATTTGCCTGGATGTAGACTTTCTGCCAAACACGACCAATGTTTATATCGTGGGCAAGTCCATATAAGGACCTGTCTTAAGGATTTTTGTATTTATGATGTGGCTCGTGTTGGATGGCTGATCCAAAACTGACTATGTAGTAATTTCTTTATCAGATATAATGTCACATAGATCACTGTGGTTTGAATCGTACGAGGAATAAACTGTCTGCAGCTGACATGTCTGCAAGCAGACAGCTTATTCAGCCCCTGTCAAATCTTGTTCACCTTATTTAAATGAGTAGGACTGTTCATGCCAATATAATCAGGATCTGTTCCATATACCAGCCCAGGAAAGCAGTAACAACTTCAGTTCTCCTGGCTAAATTGCTCTCTCCTTTGTTAAAAATGTAGCCAGTGTATAACCCATACACCCCCTGCGAGGCAGTAGCACCAACATGCTCAGAGTAACCAAACTGTACTTAAAACTGCTTTCCATCTCTGCATCTTTAACTGGCTCAGGGAAAAGTAGAGATGGATGCAGACAGGTTTTATAGAAACAAGGGGTAGTGGGGAAAGCTCCCACAGAAAATCCTTTTTTACCGAAGATGATGTGGCAGGGCTTCCCTCTCACTTGTGGTGGTTTGATCAGGTGTGAAGTGCTGAGGAGCTGGAGCAAGAACCGGGGGGAAAGAGTGGCCGGATGAGGACTCTGACACCTACCCGCCCCCTCCAGTCAGGCTCTGTGATGAGAAAAAACCTGCCCAGAACTAGCTGGAAGTCAGCTTCGCACTGGTTTCATGAGCAACAAAATACATTGTTTTCAGAAAGGAGGCGTTTTGACAGAAAAAGGAGAAGTGACAAATGTTTAGCTTAAAGCAATGTGAAAATGGAAGGTGAAATACACTATTTTCCCATTTTCACAATGAAATCCTGCAAAGTATGGAATTTGCCAAAAAAGCCCCAAGGAAAACCTCAGGAAATCCATTTACCGAGGTATAAATCAAGATTAACTCCGCTGCAGCTGGTGGGCTGACGCTAGGGTGTGAGCAAACGCTGAATTAGATCATCAGTATTTACACGCAAGAAGGGATAGTTTCAAATAACTACATCCTGCAAATTTAACTCACCCACTTCTGATAGTTTCACCAAATCCAGAAAAGTTATCCAACTAAGGACTGTTTCCACAAGGAGTGATGTTTCAAACCTTCATGGTGCAGTATTTTGGAGGGAGGGAGGGAGGTCTACAATTTCTTTCTGTACATTTTTCTTTAGATTTTGAATACATGCGGTGCAGAGGAAGGCACGGTATGCTCTAACCTCTCTTGCTGCCTATGGTAGCTATTATGTGTACGGTATGTACTGTGTACTCTGCCGCCTTCTGTGGAACTGCAAATTAGTAGAAGAAAAACATTGAGGAATCTATTTAGAAGATCGTACAATCGATGTTGCAGTTAGGAAAAAGCCCTGTGGGTTCATCCCTGGTTTAGTGCAGTTGATTGGACCTGCTCCCTTTTAAATCAACAGGATCATGCAAAAATGCACAAAATATTTGGCAGCTGTGCAGAAAAATCACACAAACGCCTGTTGCTTTAGCACCCACGATTTGTTTTCCACCAAATGCAGCGGTACCTTTTGAAAAGCCCTTAAAACTAATTGCTTGTCCACCTTTTCTGGACATCAGCGAGACTGGCATGAACTGCGGGTGGTGTGCGCCGGGGCAGGTGATTTGGAGCAGCCTGAGCTGAGCTGATGCCCAGCGGGGACTCAAGCACCGAAAAGTATTGCAGGCTGTCGCGGGATGCTCACTTCTCCTGGCGAAAATGCAAAATGGCTGCATATAGCAGACATTTTGTTTGTCTTTTTATTATTTCCTTCTCCTGTGCTTAAAAAGTTTCTTGAAACCAAGTTGCACTGTCGTTTACATCTGAGCAATCCCAGTGCAGGTTGCTTACGGTTGAATTTGGCCCTATATATGAAAGTTTAATTATGTTTCAGATTTGAGGGAACTCATTCGCTTTCTCAGATTTAGTAAGACTTTATAGCGCTAAACAGCTATTTTCGTTGATAAATAAGAGATCTGACATGGCAAGTAAAGCCTAGTTAAAATAAAATGTTACAAGCAGAGCAAATTAAAACGAGATGTTTTAGGGAACTGCACTTAAAAATTTTTCTAACATATGATTTAGCAAAAAAAGGCAAAGGAAACGTCTGGCCCTCTGCTGTGAGAAGCTCTGTAACCAATCTGCTCCCTCAGTCCCCGCAGGACGGCAGGCAGAGCGCTGCTTGCTCCGTTTGATTTCTGGTTCCTCCCTAGGTGAAGGGTATTGCTCTGTCCTCCCCAAAAGGCATTCCTCCCCTCAGCCTCTCCTCCTGATCAACACGGCAAATTGGGAAAGAAACCAGGAGCTCTTAATTCGAACAGTCGTCAAACCCTACACAATGACAGGCATAAAGAGGTTTTTTGTCCAAACTCTTAGAGGTCATTTGGCTAAGGAAGGACATAAAACAAGCCAGCATTCAACGTTACTGTACTTCTCCTGAGCTGGCAGTCGAAAAGATGGAGTGATGATTGATGACATAAGTATTTCTCTTAATCTGACATCAGGAACAGACTTGTCAGCCTTGGAAGAGTAAATCAGAGACAGAAATTTAGAGTGGGTATTAAAAGAATCCTAAATACATCTAGTATCTGAATCCAGATGATGGTAATTATAAATGAGAAATAAAACAAACAGCCCAGAAAAGTCCTATAAGGGGGAAAGAAAGATCCTCCAGGTGATCAGAGAGTGGAGTAGGGACTCAGCTGTTTCCAGTCTTGGGCATTATAATGCAGAAATCACTCTCTTAAATAAATAGGCCACCTAGCACTTATTTTTTGGCCACTGGCTAGCAGTGGGAGGGCATGCAGAATGATGGGTTTCCCAGGGCAGCAAAGGGGGAAACTCCTTTGGATGCACTTTGTTTTCTTGCGATGCTACCCTTCCTGTTTTAGCCCGAGGGGTTTGGAGGAGTGGCCCTGCCCTTGGGGTGCCTTGGACTTGTTCTGCTGGGTCGGATCCTTTGGTTAAAAGACCCATTGTGCTTCTCTGAGCCTGAGTTCACCACAGCAAGGAGAGCCCTGCAGGGACGCAGGGCTGGCTGCAGTACCTCTAAGTTCAAGGGTGGCTCCCAGCCCAGCTGGGAGCTGCTGCTGCCCTGTTTCCAGCCTGGGGACCTCCTTGCACTGCCCTTTTCTCCTGGAAGACCTTGCTCTGCCTCTGCCCTTCTCTTCCGGGAAGCTTGTAAGTGCTTTTCTTTTTTTAAATATGAAGTTTAAAGCTTGCACAGGACTGTTGTGTTCTCTCGGTGGAGATGTTGCGATCACAGTTGTGCTTGGTAGGTGGTGCTTTGCACTTGGTGGCATTCAGCTCTTTGAGTAGATGCCTGAGGTCCCAGAGATTTGGGCTAAATGGCTTCCCCCCCGCTTGCACAGCTGGTGCTGGTTTGCTGCTGGAGTTCCCACAGCTGCGGGAGAGGGGCTGCCAAAGGCATCTTTCCATGGGCTCTAACAGTCTCCTGCCTGGGCTGTGGCGAGTGTGGTTCTGCATCTTTGGAGTGGGACAAGGGAGCTTTTCTTATACCCTCTCTAAGTAGGAAAGAGTGATCTTGGTGACTAATGTGTTTTATAAGTAAGTGATACACCTAAATATAAATGAACAAGAAAAAATTGGTCATAGCAAAAAGTAGTGCTGGAAGAGTTGGGTTTGGTTTGGAAGAGAACTGCTTTGAGTTGTTATAATCTGCCCGGCGTTTCTCAGTGTTGCCTCTGCCCAGCTGAGGTGGGACCACTGTTTCTCTCTCCCCGGTTACTGATTGCTGCTTGGTCGTAATCCCCCACAGCAGGAAGAAGGTGTTGTTTCTTGCTTTCTACACTCTCCTTAACTTTTATTATTTTCTTTCCTTCTGTTACTGTGGGCCCTGGCAGTGTGTGCAGTGGAGAAGGGGCTGGAGCGTGGGAGATCTGGCTATGTCAGTTGCTCCCGTTTGGCTAAATCTTCTCCTTGTATCTTTGTGCAGTTTTTTTTTTTCCTTAGAAATGAGATCAATGATATTTTCCTCTCTCAATGGCGTTTCCTAGTGTCTGGGATCCAGAAATCAAAAGCGTTATATAGGATCAGCTGCCACAGTTCCTCTGTTGAAACTGCACATCTAGGTGAAACGATGGTTTAGAGCAACTGAGGTGGGGGAACACTGGGTTGTTTGTGGAGGGGCTGGAGGGCGCCCTCTGGACCAGTGACCCGTGGTGTGGAGCACTTCTTACCTGAGCAGAGTAACGCTGCGGCCCCTGGCTCGGGGCAGCAGGTGATGCCTTTTGATGAAGTAGATCAAGACTCAGTGTTTTTATTTCTGATGCTTTTATTACTGTTGTTTACAGCAAAAGCAGACCAATAACTAGTATGGTCTGGGATTAAGTTCACCAATTCAGAGGTGCTGCCTCAATTTACGCTGAGGCTCTGAGCCACAGCGTGTTTACTGCAGTGCAGCCATTAATGATACATACTTTTTGCTGGTTTTGCTGGGTTTCCCATGAATAGTCTGAAGTTTTCTCAAATACGGGGTGTGGAAAATCTATTCAATAATATATGCAAATAATCTTTGTTTCTAAGCAAATGTTTGATGCTTGAAATTTATGTGGTTGTGACTGGGCACGCTGGTCTCGCACTGTTTTCTCTTCTAGAACTGGGTGTTGCTGTTGCATTCGCTAAGAACGTACCATAACTCCTGGAGAGCTGCTTAAGACGTTTTCTTTCTTTTTAAATTGGATTATTTTTTTTTTACTAATGTGCTTGTTAAAACAGAAATACGAACTGGGCAGAAAAAGGAGACAAATCCTGCTTTAAACATTCTTTTGTTGTATATTGGTAGTATTTATAATTTAAAACTGTAGCTTTCAAAATCTTTATGCAACAGAATGCATTTCTCAGTGGTGGCATTTTGTGTTACGCAGACTGATTATGGATGAACTGTTTTGGTTTGTTTTAAAACTTTTTTTTTAAATAAAATCTGTGCTTGCTTTAATAAACATTTTCCTCACTAGAGAGAAACAGTCTAGTGAGTTGGACATAAAGCTATGAGCCAAAAAACTGAGGAGCCATTTCCAGTTGATGGACTGGCTTGAACTTGTCAACAGGTCTTAAAAAAGAAAAGAAAAGATTTTAGATGTGCAACTGCAGTACAACTTGCAGCAAGGCAAGATTTGATTTCCAGAGTTGCCAATACAAATAGTTCTTACTGATTTCTAGAGCTTCAAGGAAAATGGCATTGTTACAGTCAGTTTTTTAAACATTAAAATTGTGGGGTTTGTTTTGTGGTGTGGCTTTTCTTTTTTTTTTTTTTAACACCACTAATTCTTCTAATTAATAGTGTCAAGCATGTGAGATTTCTCATAAACCTCAAAAAAGCCTATTCAAGTTAATGGCAAGACTTGCATTGTCTTTAATGAAGTTTGTTCAGATCTTCCACTAATAGGGCTTTTTTTGTTTTCTAGATTTCTTTTATTTTTTTGTTGTTGTTTCCCTCCCCTTTCCTTGAGGGGGAAAAAAAAGAAGTTTTTGGTTGTTTTTTTTTTTTTTTTTAAGAAATGGGGGAATTCTAGCATTCCTGGGCATGAGAGGAGAATACTGATTAGAATCAGGCAGAGAGCAAGCAGGTGCTGAGCATGTTCGTTGCTTAACCCCCTGCCCTGCTCCCGCTTCCCTGCCCTGACCCAGCGCACAGCCCCTGCCAATAGCAGCCAGTTGCCAGATGTTGGAGATGTTTGCAGGGACGGCGATTGTTCACCAGGTCTCATCTAAAACCAGGGAGTTCCTACAATGGTTGTATTTCATGTTTAAAGCTGGGCTGGATAAGCCACTGGAGACTCCGCTGGGGAAAAATACTGTATTTCTGAGGAGAAGAACTGGCTGTTCTGCTGTGAGCTGCTGTGTAGCTGTGGTATCCGTTTGCAAAAACTAATACAAAAAACTAACAAGCAGACTAGATTGCCTGAGGGGGGGAAAGCTGTCTATTTTTTTTATGAACAAAAAAGATTTTTATGGCTTAGAAACAGTACACCCTAAAGAGAGGTGTGTTTAAAAGTTTGACTCGAAAGCTTTTGTCTGGAGAATAATACGCTTGGTGTAAAGAGCGGCACAATGGAAGTCTTTTCTTCTAGTTATGTATGGGCGAGCATCAGTCAGCCAAGGAAGAACTTCAAAGGCCAAAGTAAAAACTTGCTGGGCTCTTTCTTTCCTGACAGGTTTTTCCCGAGGTAAGATGGGGAGAGCTGTTTGTGCTGGGAACTGGTGCTCTCCTCCTGTAGCAGAGGCGGCAATTGATCATACGCAAACCCCGCTACCTAGCCTGAACCACCTCTGTCTCCAGTTGGTGTGCCTTTTTGGAAGCTACTGAAGTATCCCATCTCGTGAGTCTTTCATTGCTTATGCATAAAAAGATCTCAGAAATTCCACTTCTGCCTTGCTGGGAAGGCACCGTGCCAGATCGAAGGGGAAGCTCTTTTCTAAACGTGTTCCTAGGGAAGATGATCTATTTCTCTGCCTCCAGAAAATACTCATTATTCACACACTGTAGACTGCCTTTAAGGTGGGGAAAATAGCCCCAGTGTGTTTTAATGTAAGTAGTCCAAGGATATAACTGCTGTGCATTAAATCAGCCACTGAACTTCGTGTCTGTCATGTAAATAACATCCAGAGAAAGGTCTTACGTGACCTTGTAGAATCACTTCATTTTGTGAATTTTGAAAGCTTTTTTTACCTGGGAATTTTTTTACCTGATGTTAAAAGCAGCAGTCATTTACCTAGGTTAAAAATGTAATTTAGTGTTACCTGTAAGGCTGTGTTCTGGAGGCAGGCAAAAAAAACCAAAAAAACAAACGTGCCGCTGCTTTAGCGGACTGTGCGGTCACATCAGTCTTTGTTAAAGGCAGAGGCACAACAGAGGAATGAGAGGATGTCTGACGGAGCAAGCAGCTCTCCTGTGTTCCCAAGAGCACAAAGCGGAGTGGTCCGTACCACGAGCCTAAAATACAGTAGAACTATGCTGACTCTCCTGCTGGTGTGTGTGAGGCCATTTGCTTTCTGGGGAGTGGGGCAGGGAAAGACAATCACCTTTCAGCACAAAAGATATAACCGCAGCACTAATTAATTAACTAATACTCGAGAAATGCTTGTGCAGGCAAGAGAGCAACCCTTCTGCCAGCCCACACTCACAGGGTGGTAGGTGAGCATCAGCGAGCGTGGCTTGTGCCACCGCAGAGCTGGTCATCAAGCAAAGCTGTGGGAGGAGAGCACCAGGTCACCTTCCTCATGAAGCACGTAGCAATTTGTCTGAACATCAGAGAGGGCTCAGGCAGGCTGTTCTCATAGAGTATGTTTGGTGTTAGTCTGTATTTGGGCTTTAGTGCTGTGAGAGGAGACTGGTGGTGGCTATTGGGTGTTCTTGCTCTGCATTCCTGTCCTGATCATCTAGCTGGCCAGATCTACAGCCTGAGTCCCTTTCCATGACAGCCCTCACCCAGTTAGCTGCGCTTTCAGTGGGGAAGAGGAACTAATAATTATGAACGAGCTCGTGATAATGTGTTTCAGTAACTCTGTTCCATGTGGTGTTTGAGTTGGTGGCTTCAAGAATGGAAAACAGGACTTCGGGATGACCCAGAAGGTCTCTTTGCATGTTCTGTCTTTTGTATCAAGCCAAATCATACATGCTTAGGCATCCTGGGCTTCGGTCAGACCGTTTGAAGGAAACAGTTTCTGTGAGGTTTAGGTTGAAAATAAATTGTTTGCCCACAACAGCAGCAGTTGCAGTGATATTTGGTAGGAATGCACTGCATGATTTATCTAGACAGGGGCTACAGAGTGCTTTGAAGCCATCAGTGGAAGGTTAATGAGAAAAGCTGGCTTAGCGTTGATTGGCTTAGATTTGCTATAGAAGGGTTCGCACACCTGTGGAAGAAAACTTCTAAGGAAAACTGCATTGATGATTTTGGGTGAGTTCAGCTTCATGGCTGAGAAAGGCTCAGTCAGCAAAGCGAAGGGGTGTTTGCGTTCACCAGGGAGCACAGAGCAGAGATGCGTGCAGTTGTCCAGAACAGTCGATCGAACGGATGCTATTTTATAATAGATTTCAAATGCGCGATGCTGCAACCTATTCATGTTTTCTCTTTTGGTGTAGCGCAATGCCATCTAACTCTCTGAAAATCAAGTCTGTGAACAATCAATTACTATTGATTTCATCTTCCATTTTGGGAAAAGGATGAAAGAATAAATAGGAATTAGACCTAAAAATGGGACAGCAGCAGGCTTGGCTTTGGTAGACCGTTGTTAGTGGGGTTTTAATCTTTCGAAAGTAAAGGAAAGAGGAGCATTTTTGATTCTGGTTTTGTCGTGGGCTGACGGCCGTAGACTGTTAGTGGAAATTGGATAATAGTCCTTGTTTTGCATCAGCTGTACAGAGCTTAAAACATATCTGGGAAATGAGAGAATTTGGTTCCCACTTGCATGGAACATTTTTAGACTCTTGCAATTTGAATATAACATTTTTGACCATGATCATGTGTCTGTATTCTCATCTCCAAAGTACTTATTTATTTTTATAAAATAATAAATAACATGTCATTTGACTCCTCTAGTGGAAAAGCACTAGATAAATTCAGGGTATTATTTTTACCCTATTCCTTCTCCTAATTTAAAGCACTGGCAATTTGCCAGAGATTGAGATAGGGGAAAGTTGAGGACCAAGGGGGATTCTTATTTTGCTGCTGCTTTTCATCAGACCTTCATCCCTCGCGGAGTAAGTGCCACAGCCACTTACAGAATGAGTCTTTACAGGTATCAAAATAGAATAAAAGCCTGAAAATTTGTCTGACAAGTTTCTGTTACACAAATATTCAGGATGTATTTGGGCATTTATCTGTCTGTCCTTGATTGCATGGGGGAGAGAGCTGTGTAAAGAGCATCAGGTTCAGTACATTTAGATTTAGGCACCATCATCACCTTCTTCCTGTATGTTTCTGTGGTTACTGTGTATCATGTATTCAAATTTTGGTCAGAGAACAATTTTTAATCTCCTTTTATATGTTTTGATAGGTTACAAAGAGGAAACCAGCATAATTTGAGATACCGACTTAATCTAATTACTCTTGTAAAACAAGCAATAATGGACTGAGGGATTACAAATTTGTACTTCCATGTAGATGTTCCAGTAAACTGGCAGGAATTAGTGCCATGATACAGAATATGTTTTAAGACCAGATTCTGGCCCTGGCATCAAATTCGATGCCTGCTGGCATCAAATCAGAGTGGTTCCTTTGTCGAAGACCCTTGATTTCCAGCAGCGTAACAGAGAGCTGAATCTGGCTAATCTGCCTTTATGGATAATTCTGTAGAGTTTGAACAACTGAGGACTTCTTCCTGAGCAAAGGCATGTAATACTGCCAGGTATAGGATTATCTGTGTTGTAAGATTTAGTTATTTTTCTAATTTTCCAGTGGGGATATTAGTTGATGTTTATAGAGGATCTTTATTCTATTTAATTATATAAAACTAGTTATGGAATGAATAATGCTATGCTTTTGGGTAAATCTGAAAGATTTATGGTCACTTTTAATGCAGCTTCTGTAACAAGGTGGTCACGCACACTTTAGCCTGACGTATGTGATTATCTGATATTAGTCCCCTGAATGTATTGTTAAGAAATCTTACCAATCTTAAGCATCGAAGCTCTGTAACTTCTTGTTGGGGTGTGCGTGCCGTATTTCGCATGCACAAGCGTACAGATGTCCGCAGCAGATGTGGGGAAGTGATGGAGCTGTTGGGGCAGAGCTGAGTCTGACCAGACATGGTGCTTGTGCGGCCAGGAGAAAATCACGTACTCGTTACAACAGATGCAGTTGTAAGTATTTAAGGAGAGCTGTACCTGCTTTTTATTAGCAAAAGGACGTAAAAGGAAGATTTTGTGCATATTTTAAGAGAAGTTTCTTTTGCTGCTCAGAGGGCTTTTGGTCAGCACCCACTAAATCTCCAAATTATAAACAAAAAAACACAACAAACAACCCATCCCAAACCCCAAGTTTCGAACCAAACCCGATCCTATGAATATGCTCTGTGTGATGGATAGTTTAGTAACCCAGGCTATACCCTCTAAGACAGTTTTCTGGCACCACTCCATGTAAGCGCTGTTAACGTCCTTTGAAATACTTTGTGCTATTGTCTTTCCAAATACTATTTTGAGATTGTGCTGATCAGGAGCTCTCAGAACTGTTTTCTGCTGGGAAGATATGAGGCCTTTGAGCATGAAACTCCACCAAATCATGGCAATTACGGCAACATTTTGTTCTGAAGAAAACAAAAGGAAGGAGCAATTTAGGCTACGTGAAATCATTCATTTCAGCGTTTTACAGAACTCAATATTTTTATTTGTTAATTTATAAATGTTGTTTCTCATTTTTAAACTCTGGCCCTTAGAAAACAAAGATTAAAGGACTGATTTTTTTTTTGTTGTTGTTGCTTTTGAGACAAAGTGAGTGTACTCAAAAAGAATTTTCCCTACAGTTTTCTGCTATTGAGGCAATATTCATATTTCTGTCCTTAACCAGAAGGAAAACAAACGCTGAGATACCCAGATTCTCTGGGGACTAGAATTTCTCACTCCTAAAAGAGTCCTTTAGAGGACTGACTATGAAGGAAGTGTCAGAAGCAATATTTTCACTTTTTTTTTTTCTCCTCTCAGTCTCTAGTTTACACAAACAGTTAGTCCGTGGGATGCGGAGAAGTTGGCAGCCTCTTGTAGGATGAAGTAAAGAAGCAATTTTGGTGGTTGTTTCCTGGAGCGTTTCTGCGCACAGCAGCATCCGGCGCTAGCAGGCACCGCAGCAGATAGGAAGGACTTGCAGTATGAGATCTGCCTTCGCTGGCTGGGTCAGTCCCTAAGAGCAAAAGTTACAGCAAATACTAAAAGTGCTCATTTTTATTAGAGCAATATATTTTACCCACCTGTGAAGTGTTAGTAATGAGTGAATTTAGTCTGTTGCTTAGCTTAAAAAGGCAAGTGATTTATGCACTATCTTGAAAGGTTTTTCATTTAGTTTTGCAGACTTTCTGTTCATCTAAAATCATCGCAGCTGGTCAGAGAAATGTTAGACAACATTGCAGCAGAGCAGTTAATTATAACTGAGCAATAGTTTTAAATGAAGACATGAATATTAATTCTCTTAGAGCTGCCTGACGTATAAGCTGAGTTTGATCAGGGGCTGCTTCTTTTTCTCTCTCTCCTTTTAGCATTCCTTCACTTTTTCATTCTTTTGTCCACTTGACACGCAGCTTCTCTCAAGTAGCTTTGCAGAAACTGCTGCGCGGTCCCTACACAGCCTTTCCACAGAGTAAACCGCTTCCCCAACGTATAGCCCAACTTTTAATTAAAAATTTTGTCTGTGCTGTTTCAAACAGATGAAGAAATAGCTGTTGATGTAAAGGTACGAGTGGAAAGATGGCCTTTGGTGCTGACAGGGCACCTCTGGTGCTGTTGGGGATAAAGAGGTTTGTGGGGAGGAGAACAACGTAGTTTTTGCTTTGGCAAGATTTCTGGGGCTGCCAAAAGTTTTCAGTGAGGTTATAGTCAGTGTCGCTGAAACTTAAACACGGGTCGAGGAAACGGTTTTGTTTATTAACTCAAGTTATGGGTGCTGTCAGTCTTCTGCAGGGGGGAAAAAAAAGGGAAAGAAAGGTGTAACTTTAAGCACACACTGATTTGTTCTTATTACATAACAAAAGTCTATTTCTTTATCATGTTATCATTCAGTTAATAAAAATTAGCTACAATAACAGCATCAACTTAGAAACCCCTCAAAGTCCAGGGGATTTTCTTTCACAATGAACATGAATACTGTTCAGAAATACAAACAGTCAAAGGATAACTTTAGGTCTGAAAGAGAAACCTGGCAAGGGTAATTGAATAAGCCTGGATCTCCTGAATATGTCATGGTGAGTGCAGTCAACATGTCATAATTAGGTTTATTGAGGGCCATTCCAACAATCTGCTTCTATTCTTCCTGCCTTATTGTCCACAGCTAGGCAAATAGCCAGGGGACAAAAGGAATCAAGTGCTGACAAAACATGAAAGAGGAAAAAGATTTAGCTGCTTTTATCAAAGAAACTGAGAAGGACTTTGTGTAAATAAAGTAAGTAACTGGCCATCCTGCATTTAGGCAATGCCGTTTTCATTAGAATTAATTCTTGACATATTGGAAGGGTTCCAAGGGAAGGATTTCTACTTCTGACAAGTTTAATTTGTAAATTAAAAACAGTTGGTTAAACATGAGCCGCCATCAACAAAACTTAACTAAAGCCATACATGGTCAAGTCCTAAGCAGGTGAAAGAGAGAATTACTTTGAAAACAAAGTATTCCCCAAAATTATGCAAATTCTTATTACTTCATAACAAATGTTTTCTATTGAGACCTTCAGCAGGATAGCTGTTTGGAAATTTTCTTTGAATCCTGTTTATTTCCCTCTTTAAGTCCCGTTAGCTTGCACAGCAGTTGCTGCTTGTTCTTTACGGTGGATCAGCAAAAGTGGCCTCAAGGCTTTGGGATCTACTGGGGGACTGAGGTGAGGGGGTGGGGGGTGAAATTGGCCTGTGCTTTGGGGGGCTCTGTGGTAGTAACTGCAGAACAGCAATTTGGGTGAGTCCCTCCTGCCTCTCCAACTCTTGAAATGATGGTGATGTTTCATTTTGATCACAACGGCAAACAGAATATTTTCTGCGATTCAGAACCGCCGTTTTGATGAGGACCAAACGCTGCTGTCCCGGGCTGGGAGCTGCTAGTGGAGCAGCCTGCTCCTATTGAAGTCAACCTGGGCTTCTTGCTGGCTTAATGGGAGTAGAATTGGGCCCTCTGGGCTGAGCTGGTAGGGTAGATTACATCATAGCATGTGCTTTAGGGTCACAGCAATGGTCTTTTAAGATTAAAGAATTAACATATGGTCACACTTCCATTCTCTGGTATGACTCCTAGTTTTCCTTGAAGATGGTTGTATTGTGTGTGTGAAAACTAGGAGCCCCTATTCTGTAACTGTCTGAAGTGTTTGTTTTTTGATAAGTTTGTCACTGAACGTTTCCAGACCAAAAACCCTCAAACACTTTTTTTAATTTGGATTTAAGGTTAAGCAGATGTACCATGAAGAGGATTTTTTTTTTAATAAACACATATAAATCTCCATCTTAACAACTTTGGAATGTCTGGAAATGAAATAGGAAATCTGAACTTTATAAAATAAAAAATCAATACAGAAAACTTTGGAAAATACATCTAAAAATCTTTTGGAACTTCCAGGGACTCTGTTCTGGTTAGAGCTGGAGGCCTTGGGAAGGTGGCTATCCTGCTGCAGAGGAGCTTGAATGCTGACAGCAGAGTTAAGTTTATCTAGGTGCTTTCCCATAGATTTCAGTCTTGTTAAAAATTCAGCCTTGATTTTGAATTTTTTGTTTTCTAAGATCTGATTTGCTTTTTGGCTTCATTGTTCTTTTAAGGCTTTTTTTTAAAAAAAAAAAGTCAGATGCTGATTCATCTGTTCAACTTAACTCCAGTTTCACTGAACTTCTCTCCCAGAAACTCCCTAAGCTCTTAAAGAAGACCTAAAGATTTTGATAAAATGTCCCAGCTGAAGGTAGGGTTTGGGCAGGAGGTGAATGAGGACTTTCCCACCTGCATTAGGCTCTGCTGAAATCCCATGAAAGGTGCTCTGGTGAAGGTGATCTCCCTGCGAACTGGAAGTTGTCTGAACAATGATTTGTATTGGGAACTCTTCATTAAGTCAAGTACGGAATGGGGAATGTGTTGGTACAGTTTAAGATCAGGGTTTCAGATAGTTACTGACATGTCCAGGAGATCACTTTCAGTAGCAAAGAGCAGGTTGTATCAGGTTCGGGACTCTATTTCTGCTCATAGTACCTAGATGGTAGGGGAATACGGTTCTTCCAAGTTTTAGTTGGGTACTTACACTCAGTTTCCTGAAGATAAGATTAGGTGCTGACGACTAAGCACTAAGTTATTTTGATTCCTTTTTTTTTATTATATGCATTTCATTTCTCCTTGTTTTGTTTAGGAACAATAATAATTACATAAACCCACTATCTGTATTGAATTCCTTTGTTTAGCATTTACTAGTGAAGTTGCAGATAACAGAAAAAGCTGGATAATCAGAGTTCGAAGCCTGGTGGTTAAGCTATTCAGGTGACAACTGTGACCAGAAATAATGTTGGAAAAATGACAAAAAGTAGAGAACAGTTGAATCCAGTCATCACAAAAGAGTCTTGTGTTATTTGTCACAAAACTTCCAGGAAAATGTTGTCCCGGATCACACGTGCCCCAGGCAGTAGTGGATGGACAGCTAACTAATTACAGGGGAGTAGTGATGGTTGTGTTCATGCCCCTGTCAGGTGTGAAGTGAGTCGCATCTACGGATGGTGCTGTTTTGCTTTATATCAGTAAAGAATTTATGTAATACAAACCATCAAGAGATCCATTTGCTTATGTTTTAAATTTTATGGTGGTTCTTGATAATTCAATAATAATAATCACAATAATAAGAGTTCCCATGCTTCACAAAATATAACGATTTAACTATTTTTATGGTATTTAATATGTAAGATGGCTTGACTAATATTTTTCTGGTTTGCCCATCAATTAGACTACTCTAGAACAGTTATTACTGTAACACTAAATAAGTTTCATGCACTGATAGAAGCTGGAGTGACAGAATAGACAAAATAAGGAGTTAATTTAACAGGGAAATTGATTTATTTTCCTGTTTTAATGTTTTGCATGTTTTTAAATATATAAGGATAAAGCAATGTTGCCAAAAGAGAAATAATCTAACCTACTAGTTTGATTTTTATTAGGTTGATTCTTAGCATGTTCCAAATGGGAAATGTAGCTATCCTTGTTGGAGATCTGTACTGGAACTCCGGATCTAGCTTTGCATGTGCCACTTATACAGCATACTCAGGGATTAAAACTAGGACACTCTGCTGTATTTCTAGACTGCATGCTAATTAATAAGAACACTTTGTATCAAAGAAGATGAGTACAAATTGCGAACACCATTGGTACTACTGGTCAAGAGAGGGTAGTCCATGTGTTTGGTCATTATACTGGTAATGTCTTAACTGTGGTAATTAGTGTGTGGGTAGATGTGCTTGACTTGCATTAGTTTTGACCTGACATAGGTCAAATGTAGGGTCTCGGCTCCTGTAATGATAATATAGTGTCTATCTCATGGCTGTGAATGGTTGTGAGATTCTTCCTGCTGGTGAAGTTGGGGCTGTGCCAGCTTTGAGGCCCTGATGGCTGTGTCTGAGTCTCATCTTTTCCTTGAGGAGCCAACAACCTGGTGGTGCCTGGCTTGACCTGCCCCCAGTTTTTCTGTGAGGTGGTGGCATGAAGGAGGCCGCTTTGGTCCGTGGTTTGGTGCCGTGGACAGGCAGCCAGTCCCTCTGCATTGGAGCAAGCACTTGGGAAAGGCTTTGCCATCTCAAGCCCTGAGCTTGTGCCATGTGTTGTTGGTCTTCCGCTTGAGGTGTTGTCCCCGCAGCATTGCTCTTAAGCACACCACATGTGCATATGTGGAAAATGTTCTTATTACAGAAGTGGAGGTGGCATATAAGTAACTATTTCTAAATGTAGTGTGATGTGGTTTCACTTCTGATAGTCTACCAAGGCTGGCGTTGCTGAGAAGACGGCTGCACTGTGGTTTTTAGAAGAAGAATTCAAATGTCTTTCACTACCAGCTGATAGTATAATCTAGCCCAATGTACAGAACTGTCTGAACTCTTGAAGGACACTGATCATCTGAAATATGGAAAATATAGGAAAAAAATTAGCTAATGTTTTTGGGAAAACGTGTTGGGAAATATAAGACTTCCAAAACAGAAGAGCATCAGGTGCTAGAAGAATGATATAACCTTGGTGGTGTTTGACACTTACTGAAATAGATCCTGGAGTTAATCCAGAGTTTCTAGGGTCTTGCCTAGTGTTAAAGTAGGATTGCAAATCAGGCTAGCTCAAAAAAACCCACCAAAATTAAAGCTTCAGTAGTACTGTTAACTTAAGGCAGTAGAATTGAGCGCTTTCCTAGTAGGTTGCTTGACATATGGTTTTATATTCTGAAAAAGACCTCACTTAGCTATGCTGGCATTGGCACCGAAACTTCAGAGCTGCTTCTGTCCCTCTTCTGCAGCTGACATCTTTCTGCTCTTCTCTTCCCTGTCTTTCATTATTACGCTTCTTCCCCCCCACTTCACAAATGCGAGATGCTTTTCCAGTGTTTGTCAGTACCGAGTTTCTCGCTGGATGTTTAAGGTCAAAGTTCTTCACGTTCTGGTGAGTAATAAAGATTCAGAGCCAGGATTGGGGTGATGAGCGCTCTTGCTGAGCAAGGCAGGAGTAGGGTAGTGACGGAGGGGTAAAAAAAAAAAAAAAAAAAATTAATAAAATAAATCACAGGAAGCGTCAGTAAGGGAAAGCCTTGTGACAGGCTGCACACAGGGTTAGGCTTAAGTGTATGCAATATTAATGAGAAATCCTTTTGAAGAAGTGGGACTAAAAATGTGGTCTGTGTTTCTCTGCGTTGTTTGTACCCCTACAACCTTCTTAGTTATGGGAGATACGAGCACAATTCCTGATGTGAATGCACTTATAAGGCACTTTTACACTGGTATGAGTATAGCTAATCCTCTTTCATGGGGGGATAACTCTACTGCAATAAAACAACCTTGTATTTGTTAAGTAAGTTATTATTTCTGGGCAAAGAGAAGCTTGAGTGTATAAATAATAAGTCAGAATTTATAAAGAGGGCACCTGTGAACTTCTTGTTTCTGTATAGTTGCATTGTGGCTGTAATTGCATTACAATATACGTTAAAGCTTCTCATTTTAATTTTATATTCTTGGTATTTTAAAGAGAAAATAGAAGTCTCCGTAGGTAGGATTAAGAAGCTGAGTAAGTTTTCTTAGTGCAGCTTCATAGGTTTCAAATAAGCAAAACCAACCAGTCAACCAAACAAAATCCCCGCATATTGAAATTTAAAACAAAGTATCAGAGGCTTTTGGGCAATTAAGAAAGCTGAGCACTCACATTTTAACACAGTACTGACTGAATGCATTAGCAAAATGTAAATCATTAAATAATTTAGGTGTAGAGTTTGTTATTGCACAGGCACCAAAACGCAAACCACTGTCTCAGAAAAAAATTGGCAAAGTTAACTTGCTGAGTCTTTTTCTTTATTCCTTGTTGCGAAGATAATATTTTTTTTGGTATTTTCTTTTTTCATACCTCTGGAACCAACTGTTTTAAAACAATTTGTGTCTTTGCTCCGAGACTAAGGGTTGAAAGTTTAACCCCCCCAAAATGTTTTTGTGGAAGGTGAAGGAAACGAGGGGGCTGGAGCAGCGGCCGAGCAAAACTGAAGCCCAGCATTTCGCAAAGGGTTAATGGCCGTATTAACACAATAGGATGTTTGCTGTTTTTTAACATATTCAGGCTTATTAGCTTATTTTCTGTTGCCGGGATGTTTGTGTTGTGTTTTTTTTTTTTATTTGTTTACTCTTGTTTGTTTGAACTAATCACCACTTAAGCAAAAGTCTCCTTGCCTTGCCCTGCCTCCCCTTCACGCAGCATTTAGCCATGGTGACCAGTCAGGCATAAAAACGTGCTTATCTGCAAATGAATGGCAGCTCTTTGCTTCATTAAAGCCTCTTTCTCTTTTGGCACTCGCATTGTGACCCTTTGATATTAATTCAAAGGGCAATTAAAGAATGCGGCCCATCTTTGAAGTAAAGCATTCAGGGCAAGGAATGGGATGAACCTGGGACTCTGATGGACTGTGCGTATTCAACAGGCCTTTTCAAGGCAGTTTGAAGTGACTCAAAGAAAATGGGCAGGAGAAGGTCAAAGAGAAAAAAGGGGCTAAAGAAACAGTCTGTATTTGTTCGAAGTATTAGCCAAGCAAACTGCAAATAGCAACAAAATGAAACAGTTAATAGAGCAGCCAGACAGAGGCATGTCAATCACTTAACTTGAACAGCATTGGACTAACCAAGGCTTCAGTCCACTGTGTTATCTAATTATCTTGGGAAAGCCAGTAGCTGGAAGTAATAGTATTGTATTTCTTTCTGCTTACTGCTCAGAAAAGGTGATAAATACTCACTGCTTCATAATTATTCAACATATATACATAAAGAGTGGTGGGTTGGTGGATTGTAGGCAAGCTGCTAGTAGAAAACCAACAAAAAAACCCTTCGCGATTAACCTGAGATGCAGAATGTGAGCATTAGCATGCTTAAAAATTGTGTAAGGGTTTGCATATGGAGCAAGCGAAGGCACGCATGGCTTCCTCTGGAACAAACCTTAAAGACAAACACATTTACGAACCTAGGAGAGTCGTTCCCGCTCTCTTTCCTCCAAATATAGTTTTAAACCGCATATAATGTTAAGGGTCAGACTTTAAACCACAATAAACAATGAGATTAAGCGCTGAGACTGCAACTCTCCTTACTTAACATATGCTGTTGTACCTAAGCATTGTGGCACACATGGTATGAGATTCCTGATTTATTTTGCCCTAACAGGGTAAATTAAGGACAAAGTTTCAGATTTTCCTCACAATTTTCTTTGTATTGTTGGTTAAATTATCCCCACGGGGCTTAATTTTCCACTGGCCTGAATTTACGCATAAAAACCAAATACACAATTTTATTTGCAGAAATGGATGTGCCCATAAACAGGCATATTTTAAGGTCCTGGCATAAGAAAAGATTCCTGAGTTTGTCTTCATAGTTGCACTAAATTGATGCTGTTATTGAAACAAGGAGATGGTAATGAATTTGCAATGTGAGAGAAGTGCTCTAGTCCTGATCCAGCTATGCGGACACATGGACAGAAGTGTGTGGCGAGAACCGTCTTGAAATACATGAAGTTTTACAACATTACTTAAGTACTTGTATCTTTTTCTTTCTTTATTTTTCTTAATGCGTAATGGATTGTAGTCACAAAGAGCGGCTGTTGCTTTGTATGGGCAAAATCTGCCAAAAGGCTGTGCGTTGGTTTGAGCGTGATCACCTTTGCGTAAAAGTAACTTTACTCTCCAGTGTGATCCTGTTTGGTGAAATCCCACTTGAGTTAATAAGCCCTAAGCCGTGTAACAAGATTGGGCGGTACTCTTGGATTTATTGGTATAACATGGTAAAGAATTTGTAGCAAAAAACGCTCTACACACATGAAATGGACAATATACAATATGACTTAACGCATGTTAAAAAAATACTCCATCAGCAGCTGGTAATGGTTTACTGTGGAGGAGAAGGAAGAAATAATTTTTTGTCGCTGTTGTTGAGAAGACAAAAGCATTGGCACAGTCAAAAATCACTTTTGTTGAGATCTTGCATGCTAAATTTTAACCAGAGGGACTTTTTTTTTTTTCCTGGCTACATTGCACCCTCCTTTGAACTTCAGTCTAACAAATAATCTAAAAGAGTATTCAGTGTGGTTGTGCTTGTATGAAGCGTTCTGCCATCATACAAGAAGTATCAACTTTTCTTTTATAGTGCCCATTGTATTTTTTTTAAAGGAGAAGAGGAATTCCTATATATGTCAGGCATAGCATAGTTTCAAAGATACAGATTAATAGGAAAAAATGGCACTATGTGAACACTTCACTGTCTAAGAATTCCAGCTGGAATAACTGTACAGAACTAATGACCTCTTTCTTCTGTATGGGTCCCTCCTGGTGTCCACAGAATTTTATCTATATAGCCTGCTGGAGTTACAATCCATAAATTGATTTTGTTTGGTTTTATTAATATTAGAGCCTGATGAGAGGATAAGGTTTTGTAAGGATCCCTCTGAATATATCAAGACTGATAAAATATCATTGCATCAGCTGAAAACAGAGAGGACTTCTAGAAGGAGCATAGAGCCTTAGCTGGTGCAAGCTTTCTTGCCCGTATCTCCAGCTGGACTTGGACCAGGATGCATGGCAGTGGAAGTCCTGTTTGGTGTAGTTCACTAGGTGATCTGGTTTCATTGCCTCTCTCCTATGACTTTTAAGCTGTTTCCAGGTATTACCTAAACTTCATTCTTCTGCTGCAAATGGAAAGCACTCTGTTCTAACTTCCTGGGGGTAGCTGTATTTGCCCGGAGCAAGGACAGTTAATGCGCATCCCCAAGGGATTGTTTCTCTGTTGTTGTGTAGGATACCAGTTTAATAGGTTCTGCTGATCTAAAATTTGGAGTGTAGGACTGAAAAAGGAAGCAATACTCTTCATGTTGTGAATGGAGGAAAGAGGGGATGGCTGGATGGAGTCAGCTGAGCCAGCAAAAGAAAACATAGCATTAAATTCTCATGGCGAGCATTATCTATTATTCAAACATACAATAAACAACTTGGGGGTTGAATATCCAGTTCTGGGGAAACCGGCAGAGTCAGGATACCTGCCCCAATCTCAGTCCCACAAGCTCTGGGGAGCTTTGCTTCCTCCTTAGATCTTGGTTTCAAACCAAGTGAGCCCCAGCTGCAGAGTGTGTCAGCAGGACCAATGCTGCCCGCCAGCGCCTCGCTTGGAGCAGGTCATCTTTCTTTACTGCAGTTGTCTCTGCTCATGGTTTAGTCCTGCAGAAATCTGTCTGATCCGCTGATCCAAGGGAGGCATCAGGCCCAAAGCCCTGAAAAGACTAGTCCAAACCCCACATTGTCTGGGCTACGTTCTATTCTGGGTGGAAGGAAGAGTGTTTTAGGTCTCTTCAGACATGCGTAGGGATTTAAAAAAAAAAAAAAACAAAACAACAAAACCAAAACCAACAAAAAACACACACAAAAAAAAAAAACAACCAAAAAAACCCCCAGACTAACCCAACCCTTGATTATTGCTGTCTGGCCGGTAGGATTTTCCAAATGCACTGTGTGTGATCAAGGCCTCCATGTCTGAGTGTCTCTCGAGGCTGGAGGCTGCCCTTGGCTGCTCCCACAGGTCAGCCAGGCAAACTGAGGTGTGGGATGAGTGCTTGGGATGTACCCCTCAGGGGGCTGTGGGGTGCTTGGAAGCACAAAATTTCTCATTCGGCTGTTCCACTACCCCAAATCGGAGTCTCATTCACCCACAGCAGTGAGAAGTGGAACCTGAGCATGTCTTCTACTGAACTGGCTCCTGCCTATCCTTGGTGCAATTGCTCAATTCAGTTTCTTTAGTGAGTATTGGTTGGTGGTGTGTGGACTTTTTTTTTTTAAAATGCAAAACTTAATTTTTAACTGCATCTTCTTGGAGCTTTTGGGAAATATTTTTGTCTAGCAAGAAAATAGAGCAGCTCTAAGAAAGCAACATCATAATTGCTGAGGCTGTACTACATTTTATGAACAAAAATAAAGGCTAGTTGCTTCATTTTGCTAAACCCCCTCATTTGCCATGTCTCAGTGCTCCTTCTTGAGACTGGAGGCCTTTTATTTGATGGTGTTCCTTACCAGACGCTGATTGCTATAATGCTATGTGTGCGACGTACACTTGATACATCATCTAAGCGCTGGAAAGCGTTCATTCTCGTTGTGCGATCTCTCAGTCCTGATGTAAAACAGGCAGAAGTGCAGCAATTCCTGCCATAATGTAACATGATTCCAGGAATTAGAAATTTCCATCTCGGAATGTACCAGGAAGCGGGAGCGTGCCTCGGCTGGTGGGGATGGGCTGGCGGCGGGCTCCTCGCCCTCTCCTGTAGTACACAGTGTGTGTATTTGGCTGCTAAAACAGAGGGTACAGAGTGTAGGAATATATGTGTATATATATATCTACTTTTTCTTGTGTAGACAGAAATTTCTTCTTTCAAGAAGTAAGTCTAAAAATCGCAAGTGTTGGCTGGAAGCTGGCAGCGAGTGCCTCAGCCAAGGGGCTGGATCCTGCTGACCGGGGAACTGATGGAAATTTTGCCATCAGCTTTTATGGCTGCGGGATCACATGTAAAGTTATGTGAAAACAGTTTTCAAGCTCTAGAAATACACAGATAAACCTGAAAAGCAGTGCACAAAAGGAGGCTTTTTAGAATATATTATTGTTCATGGGGTGCTTTTTTGGAATGTTGAGGCACTTGAGTATTACTGGGAGTTTTACAAAGCTTGAAAACAAAGGATTAAACTCTGAAGAGGTATCTTTAGGGTTTTTTTTTGTAATCTGGAAAACCATTAAATGAAATAAACATCCATTATACCTGAATTCAAATAAGAACAAATTAAAAAGAGAGGAGAAATGCTTAATAAAACATGACCAAAATTACTTATTACTAGAAAATAAGTTTTTTCCACTTGCAAACAATTGGCAGGGTTTAGGAATCAAGTCTAGGGTCAAAGGGTCTTGATGGCCAAGTCAAAGGGCACCCAGAGATGTATATTAATGCGTGTCAGCTTCTAGATCCTAGAGTCAAGCAGTAGTTCATAAAAGAAACAAGGCATCTTAAGAAGAAGTGTTATTAGCAAACATCAGGTCAAAGTTTATCTTTGGGTCAGTGTGTACTGGAGGGTCACCTATTCATGCTCCTAACGCAGGCGTTATCCTTAAAGATGCCTCGGTGCAAGGTGTTAAGGGAAAATAGAAATATGAAGTCTTAACTGGGGAAACGTGATAATTTATCAGAACATTTTGCAAGACTGATACTTAAATTGAGTCATCCTTAATGGAGTAAAGGAAAATGGGGACTGTGTTTAAATTATTTTTGGTTTAATTTTTGTTTTTTTTCTTTCTTTTTAAATCAAAAGCTAAAACATACTTTTGTATGGATGTATAAGATTCTCAGCAAGGTCTCTGCACTCTTTGCTGCGTCAGTAGAGCTGATGCTATAGGGGACAGACATGTCTTTCTTTTGAAAGAACCAGTATAGCCAACATCAAACCCTTTGATGTGGAGGTATTGTAAATCCTTCCACGTGATTCTTCCTGGAAGCCATGCATTTCCTAAGAAGTGTGTTGACCAGTTCATCCCATTTACAACGCTGCTTCTGCAGCTCTGCTTTCTCCTCTTCCCACCGCCTTGGGTGTGGGAACCCCGGCGCCCAGGGCAGCCGCGGCCGGGGGCGCTCTGCCACTCAGACCTGGAGGAATGCTCCCGCTGTGCTGGAGCACACAAAGGCTGCCTACTTGCTTTGACAAGCCCATGCTGCAGAAAATCCTTGCAATCTTTTGTGCTTCGTGGTGTTGACTTATTTTAGTTCCACGCTAAGATGCTCCCCATTGAAATAAGCAAAAAAGAAAAAGTGGAATACGGTTCTTTTAAATACTGGTAGTTTGATGCCTTTAGGAGGCACTTTGCCTTCCTTTCTAAAGAGATTGGTTTGAACGGTGCAACTTTGGAGGGGAAGAGAAGAGCATAGTTGTAGGAATAATAAATATGACTGCTTACTAAAGCCGATTATGTTTGTATTGAATGGCGATTAAAATATAATGTGCGATGATAACTTGGTATTTCTGAGAACCAATGTGACAAGAAGTGACAGAAAAGAGATAATCTGTTAGAATTTCACTTGCATAGTGTCAATATTGTAGCCTTGAATTGTGCATTTAGTACATAACATCGTGCATTGGAAAGTCCTAAACTCCAGAGACCTTAATTTGCATCATCAGAAACCTTGGTGTGCTCATGAAAACAGTAATGTGTTTGCTGCTTTTCAGTGCAGTTATGCCAGAATAGTTCCAGCCTCTTAAATCTTTTGGTAAATCTTTCTGAATTTTGTGTTTGTAAAATATATGAGGCAAGTCAGAAGATGAAAGCTTGAACCGTAACAGACAAGCTTCAATGTTTTTTGGAAAAAAAAATACATTTTTTTTTGGGCCCTGACAGTTGGACAAAACAGACTTTTCTTGGGAGCACATCCCATTTGTTAGAAGTTTCCTGACTCCAGCTGGAATTCCCGGTTGGAAGTAGGGGGAGAAAGTGCCTGTCCCAACTGCCATGAGCAAGGCAGCTCCCTGCCTCAAGGAAGGGACATGTTTCCCTGGTGCTGAGGGAGAAGTTGTGACCAGACCTCTCTGTGTCCTCTCAGAGTCCTCCACCTCATCTGCGTAACTACCATCTATTGGGCATTAGGATGCTTCCTTGGAGTGCAAGAGATCCCAGTTCAAATGCTTAAGGATTATTTGAGGGTATGTGTGTGCAGGAATGTTGGGTTTTTGTTTGGTTGTTTTTTGATCTGTTTGTTTTTAAGCACTAAGTGGACCTTTTGAAGAGTGGAAATGGAGAAGGAGCTACTGGGCTCAGAGGCTGTTCAGTGCACAGTTGATCTCCACTCTAAAGCATCCTGAACAAGTGCCACGACCACACCCCTCTCCCTCTAGAGACAGATGATTCCCTCTCTCTTTCCATTTTTCATGAAGGACTTGAACAAGATTTTGTTTTTCCGCTAGCACAGAATGGGGGAGGCAGGGGGGAGAAAGCTTGGAAGGAGAAACGTGAAATGAGGAGAAGGGCAAATATTCCCTTCCTCACCAAGTTGCAACTATGGTCCGAGAGCATGAAATGACATCAATTAGAAACATACCCAAATGGCAGAGCTGCTGAACCTTTGCTGGTATAATCTGTCATGGCTCCACTGAAGTTAATTTGAAAGTCTGTCTGTTCCTGAATCGGTGCAAAGGCCTTCCAATGAATTGTGTGTTACCATAGGAAATCATATTAAAGGGAATGGCATTTTAGGAGTCTGCAAGTCATCAGTTTTAATGGTAGCTGCATTGAGTTTGATATAAACACTCAAAAGAGTTTGAAGGATTGACTTTAACTTTGTTTGTGAGAATATCTGTCCTGCTAAACTGTGAGTTTAAGCCCTGTAAAATACTTTGTGCCAGAGCCTGGTCCTGACGCAGTTCTGCTAATTAATGTGAGCTGAGTGCTCACCCCGCGTCATGGGAACAGACTCTTGAAACCATGTTGTATGTGGGGTGCAAAATTCAGAAAACCAGAAGTTTGTTCAGTGTGTTGGTGGACTCAAAGGCAGAGGAGGAGGGGGGGAATCTCAGTTTCTTCAGCGGCTCAGCAGGATGAAATTTGCATCTAATTCTTTCTCCCTAATTTTTGTTGCAAAAATTAACCAAATAAGACCTTGGATTTATCAGAAAAGGATTAGGAGCTTACCTTGCTCCTAATGAAGCTGATGGCAACATGAGTTTACTGCAAGATGATGCCCACTAATTTAATAAGCAATCACTTGAAAAGAGGAAAACAACTGAATGCCAATTAAGACAAACATCAGAATGACACTGTTCCATTTTTCCACTGAACAGAAAATGATTTATGGCCAAAGGATTACTTTTGAAATTGTTTTGAATTCTGTCCTTTAATTTATTAAGTGAATCCTTCTTAAGAACTTGATTGCTAATTCACTTTAATTTAAAAAAGCCCCACTGTCGTCTTTGGATGTAGGCAGAGCCCTCAGGGGTCTATAAAACTGTCAATATGGCTGTTAATTTGGGTTTTCTTTTTTCCTTATGGCTGAAAGCTTAATTGTGAGGGCTGGGAAGATGCCATGGTTTTGGTTTGCAGGGACTCAGACAGTGTATTATGGGTTTCAGATCCCATCAGAACTCATAAGGACCCTCCTGCTGCTGCTGAGATGTCAGGTTGGAAAAGCTGCAAAAATCTGGGGAGGAGTGGGGGTTTCCTGAAAGTGAGTGCCACCTGGTTTTCATGCTGGAATGGGAGATGGACAAGAACCAAGTGCCGTAGCCTAAATGTCCCTCAGTTTTGGGTGGGTCTGAATCCAGATCAGGATCTGAACTTCTTGTGCCTCAGGCTTGTCTCTAATTGAATCCATGCAAAACCACACATTTCACATGACTTTGATGCAAAACCATAAATAGGCCCATTTTTTATTCAAAACCAAGTCCAGGCTTGCTTAGGAAGATCACAAACCTTCTACTGAACCTTGATGGTCCCAGGTTGTAATGAAAATTCAAGTCTCTGATGCAATAATGTTCCTGGAGGGAATAATGCTTGTTTTTGTCATTCTAGTTAAATGTGTGGCTGTTCTGAGATGGGCAACGATGTCCCTCTTACTGCAAGTTGGTCAGAAGATGGTCTAGACTCTTCCTCACACAGACCCTGATCTTAATTATTTTTCTTGGGTTAGATCCTGATCAAAAAATCTCAATGGCACGTGTACTGGTTTTGTCTTATATAGAGCAATATAGGAAAGATTCTGAGATGTGTGGGATTGAAAAATCAAAGCAAAGGTGACAATGGGAACATGAATGAGATTGTTTTGTTTGAATCACTTTTGCAAACTTTTTTCCTGAGCAGTCAAATTGTGCAAAAAAAAAAATAAAATATAAAACTCTGGATTTTGAATTTTTGTTTGAATTTCACAAAACAATTCTGATGTTTGAAGGAGACTTTCAAAACAGTGCACGGATTTTAGCAACTGAAGTTCTGGTACCTTAGCAGAACAGTGTGGCTGTTATTAATTTTAATAACAGATGCACTCTCTTCTCTGAAGATTGCAATCTGAGCATTCACTGGGAAGTTATCCACTGCATATATTGGTTAATCCATTTATATACAATGATATATGTCAGATTTAAGTGAATGTTGACCAGAGCCCAGCCTGGGTCAGTGTTTGTTTGTAAGGTATTGTTTGGTAGCTGCCCTTAGACCATGATTTGGGAAGTCTAACTGGAGTGTCTGAATAAGGTAATTGTCACTGAAAACATCAGAAATGTTTCCAGGCCATCTGTTGCTCAGCCACTTGTTATTTGTATTGCTATGGTAAACAGGAGCCCTGCTCGTGGACTGCCACTGTGCTGGGAGCTGTACCAACACAGACCTTGAGATGTCTCTCTGAAAAGGACCTAATGATGTAAGCATATGATGGTGCACAGGCATGTTTAGACTTTAAAGCAGAGATGGAGGCTCTTGAGCTCTAGGATGAGCAGAGGTCTCAGCCCACTGATGCCCAAAACTGCAGCAGAGATGTTGGTAAGCTGTCGTAGCAATGAAGCACCTCTGTTTATTCCTGTCTAGTTTGTCCTTAGTGACAACTGATGTTCTAGGCTTCTGCTGTGAGCCCGAAGGCATGACATTACATGCTACCACAGACAAAAAAACACTGGCCAACAGTAGATGAAGACAAAAAAAAATAATCCACCAGTCTGGCCCTCACAGGGCATCTCTCTTGCACTTGTTTCTGTGGTTTGTGATCCCCTTGGGCAGTGTTAAACCTGGGACCCTGCATCTCCTTACCCTGCTTTTCTAGCAATGAAAAGGAAGCCACTTAGAAAAGCTGCAAGAACTCGTTTCTCAGTTGATCTCCGTTTTCCTTTGCAGCCACAGGAGGCTGGCTGGGAGCATGTGGCTTTTATTCTTTTCTGTCTCCCCGCTATTGTGCAGAGTTCATTCTGGCAGGCTCCCCCGTATGCATCTGGGGCATCTGTCAGGCCCTAGCATCAGGCTCTGGCCGGCTGGGTTGCAGGCCAAGTTTTGACTTCCTAATCTGTATTTAACACTTTGAAGTGACTCTCAGCTGATTTTGACCCAAAGCAGACCGAGAATTGCATCTCACAATCCACAGGGTGTGAACTGAGGAAAAAACTGATTATTTTAAAAACTTGCTGTCAAGTAAAAGTGCATATTTTTTTCTGAAATTCAGTGGATGTTGAATACTTGTTTTTTCTGAGCTTCCTTAGAAAAGCCCCACCGAAATATGTCTGCATAGGTAGGGGGAAGCGGTCTGTGTGTTAGTGGTTGCACTTCTTCCAGTGCTCATGATGGGGGTATTTCTATTTCAGACTGGACTTACAAGATGAGATATGGCTCACACGCAGCCAAACCCAAGTTCCTATTTTGGGACCTGTTACGGTTTCATACTGTGGCAGGCAAATGCCAAGCACCCTGGAGCCATGAAGAGTCTGCTTTCAAGAAACCATCTTGCTTTTGAATGTGGTACAGTATTAGAAGATTTTGGTGTTTTCAGGAGAAGTTAGAAACAAGGAGAACTACTGTTATCTCCACCTAAGAAAGCACTCTTGTGGAGTTATCAAGACTTTCACTTGTGGGTGTTACTGGGCACCCAGCATGACATGTATGAGTCTTTGTGGGCTGGAGGGCTCTTAGCCATGAGCAAGGGGAACAAACAGGGACTCAGTTCAGCGGTGCCACAGCACTGGAAGGCAAGATGAAGCAGGAGACAGAATTTTTCTGGTTTTATAGTTGACATAAAACTTTTCCCAGATCTCCCCCTCTTCCTCCTGTAATGCTGAGGACCTCTGGGAAACAAAGAGAACCTTTAAATAGATGCTACCAACTAACCCTACAGCCTAACAACTTAAGATAGCTGATTTTACAGAGATGAAAGATTGTAGCTAAGAAGCTAGGCATTTTAACAACTTTTCTGAATTCATATGTTTGCGCTTTGGTAATCTTTTTCCTAGTTTTAAACATATCTGTTTGGGACCGCTTTTGCTGTTATCTTAGTGAACTTGCCCTATTTCTGGAGGGTAAAGCCATCAGCTTTAATGAAACCATTGATTTTCAGCGTGTGGGAGATCATCTAACATTGAACCATGCTCCAAAAAAAGCACAGGCTGTTTCATTGGGTTCCCATCTGGGTAAAAGGAACAAAATTAAAGGCTATCTACCTTGTGTCTTCTGTGCATGGAAATTCCTGACACCCATGGGTGACTGAGGGCTACATCCAAGTCTAGGAGCTGGATCCACTGAAATGATGAGATTTGCATTTAATACTTGGGATGAAGAACTAGATTCTTCAGTGTCTCTTCCATAAGGAATGGCAAGGAGAAAATAAGTGATAGTATGTGTGGGTTTTGTACCTTATATGTGACTTAAATGCTCTCGGTTTAGACAATCATGTCACTTTAAGTCATTGAAAGTCCAGGTGCTTTTGTTGTAGGGACACTACATGCAACGTTCATGTATCTCAGTACTGCCTTGATCTGTGTGCTTGGGATACAAAAGATCCTATAGCATGCTTGTACCTTTGTAAAATTAAAGCTGCCCTCTTTTCTCTCCTTATCTTCATACCAATGGTTGTTACTGCTCGTCTTAACAGAAGGTGTGTGTTGTATTTTTACACATGCACGCAGGGTTTGCAGATTATGCCCTACTGTGTATGCAATTACACACGTACCCTGTGCGTAGGGTGTGCCAGTTTTGGCAGTGGCAAGGATCTGCCTGTCGAGGCTAGTGTGTGTTGCATATTCTGCGTTCCTTAAGTCTGCGGAAGCTGAGACAACAAAAAATACAACACTGATTCGTGGTAGGAAAGATTCTGTTTGAGAGTGCTTTATAATTTGTCAAATTTTTTTTGTCAGGTGTGTCAGCAAGTGTGGTATTGCAGAGCTCTGAGACATTTTGGCATCCTGTAACACCTTGCATTGTGTAAGAGTGAAGAACTGTAAGCTAGACTTGGAAACAGCAAGGCAGGGTGAGATGGTGCGAGAATGGAAAACAACCGGGAGAAGTCAGTGAGAGCTGGGGATCTGGCATGTGGTTGTGTGTCGGTATCGGACCTGGGAGGCTGTAACTGCAGGTGGGATGCAGGAGTTGTCCCACATGCTTGACGTGTAGCAGAGGTGTAGTATTGGATCTATACTGCTTCCCAGCTGTTAATAAATACAGGGTAGATTAGCTAAATGTCCTTAGCCAGCCTCAAATCCATGAGACTGTTAGAAACTGAAAAACCATCTAAGCCTCAGTCTAAAATTTTACCCCTTTGCTCAGGCTCTTTAATATCTCTGCTTACTTAAAGGCTTACCTAAAACTTTTTAGGAAAATCCCTGGATCTTCTATTCCACTATTTTGCACTGCAGCAGAGAAAGCTGGGAAATGGACAACATACTTAGTAGCAACTATAAAACTCTATAGTTTTAATTACTGAGAACTAAAAAAAAAATAAAGGCAAAAAGCCAACCCCTGAATGCCCCAAACCCTGAAAACCATCATCACAACCCTTTGCAAAGAGCTGCGTGGTAGCGGGGGCTGGCTCTGACCCCACAGCCCAGGCGGTGCCGGGAGCAGTTGGGAGCCAGCAGGCATTTCACGGACTGTCCTCTTGGGGACTGCTGTGGTCCCTGGGTTAAAGGTTTGGTAACACTGTTGTAGATAGTTCTTTACATGCCTGTGGGAATTATATTTTAAAATAATAGAGTGAAGGTACTTCCCTATAGCACCACCACCACCCCCCCCCCCCCCAAAAAAAAAAAATGGAAGCAGCCTTTTTCATGGTTTAATTTGCCTGGTTTAATTTGCAGCTTTCTGGGAAATGCTTTGCAGCCAAATTTCTTTGGGGGAAGTGCATAAAATTATAGTTCTTTTAAACAGCTACAAAATGCGAAGTACCATGGTGAAGTCTACTCAAATTAATATAGTAAATGCAATAATTGAGCTAACATTTTATATGGCCGTAATAATGTATTATGTAAGTTGTGCTCTATACGCACACTGTGGGTCTCATGCTCATCAACACATACATTTCATTTCTCACTGTTTTAAATTTCTGTTAATGTCAGAGTTATATAAAGCAGCTTGATATCAATTAAAACTTTGTTTCGATTCCTGAACAAATATTCTTTCAAAATAAATAATATTGGGGGGGGGGGGAAGAAAGAGTCAAAATGTGTTTTGTATGTTAGTGTCCAAGCAAAGCCTACAGGATATACCAAAAGGTATCCTGCTTCTTCTGCCTTACGCTTATGGAGGAATAGTTAAAAAAACGGGTGTGTTTAATCTCATAAAATTTGGTGCAGAGTTACTTTTTCAGTTTTTGGGGCTGCTAGTAATTCAGAGAGACAGTTATAAATTTATTGTTAATATCTGTAGAGATTTCAAAGCAGATGATGTAAATGTGTGTATGTTTAGTCAAATAATTTTTGACATCTCTACCATTAAGCATTCACCAGCAGCCACCGTTCTTTTAGGTTTTCAAGAGCATTTATCAGCATCTGTCAACAAGTAGTAAATGAGAGCGAATGTATGGGAATTACATATGTCTGTGGTGTAGAGAATGGATCAAGAGTGACTCCCAGCTGGACACATTTCCCGTGCTGTAAAGGTGCTGCGGGGCTGGCCGCAGTCCAGCGCGGCACGTCGCTCCCTTCTGTTGACTGCTCTGAGGTTGGCTGATGCTGGGCTTTGTTCTGGTTTTCTTATTGAACTGAAGAATTGTGAGTTTTCTTTGAAAATTAAGCACCCCATGTTTCTTTTGAACAGATAGCAAGCTCTATACCCTGCTTCACTATTAGCAAATCACAGTGTTAATCTCTTCATAGCACTGTTGCTGTGTGTGTGCGTGGAACTTCTTTCTTTTTTTTTTATTGCCCAAATTTCGGTTCTTATGATGTCTGCTTAAAAAGTAGAAAATGTCTTACTTTAATTTCTCATGTCTGCCTAGTATCTGTAATGTGGCAATGGTATGGTCAGGTGGCATCTATGAGCTCTACTAGCTTTTGTGAGGTTTCTTTGCTCACGTTTCACCTGACCAGAGCAGTTTGGGTCATGTGCAGGTGTTGCGCTGCAAGCTCTCAGGTGGCAGTCACTGGGAAGGGTAATTAAAGGATGATGCTAAGAGCTCATTGCCACACAGACTCCACAGGGCAAAGGAGAATCTGCAGGTGACTGGCTCTTGGATGGACTCAAGTTAATTACTGTAACGGCATCACAGGCACTATGATGAAAGAAACAGCATTGTGTGCTTCAGGGAGTCTCATGCACAGAGTCCTGCACCCCTGTGCTGGCACCCAAAGGCAGGAGCTGGGAATGAAAGACCCCACGGGAATTAACACAAAGAGGTGCTGAGCACCCCACTGCTATCCCGTTATGGGGTCCTTTCATCCCAAATACTGAAAAAACCATAAAGGCAGGGAATGTCTTTGACCAGTGGGACCAGAGGGCTTAGTACCCAGTAGGACCATGTCCCGTGACAGAAGATGATGGATTTTGAGGTCAGCACCCCAATTCTTATGTAGTTGTGATGGGAGTGACCTTGAGTTACTAACAGATTTGGCTGGAAAAGAAGCATTTTGCAGGAGTAGGTAGTACCTTGGAAAATCAAACACAAGAAAAATATCTGGTGAAAAATGTAACCTTTTTTTTGTTGACTGAAGTCTAGAAAATGAAAACAAGTCAGCACTTTTAGTTTTCTTTCACAAAAACCCCAGCAATCTTCTGCAAAGTGAAGTTATTTCTAGAGGAAATGGAGCATTCAATGACAAAATCCAATATTCTGTTTTTTAAAAAAAAAGTCTGGAAATATTTTGGCCATTTTAAGTCCTGAGAGTGATTAAATAGAGATGATCATATAACTCAGTTTAGCCCCATAGTAGGTAAAAGTGGCTTGAGGGGTGGCCTGGCTGCAGCTGTGGGTTTCAGAAGAGATGATAGCCTTCATTTCCCATAGAGACTTTGAGGACTGTAATGTTGACATTGAGATGAAGCTATCTACAACAGCATGCTCTGTCAATGTTTGTCTGTTTTGACTCGGGGATGGTGTTAATTCAGGTGCTAGAACTAGTTGAGAGAGATAGGGAACATATTAAAACATTCTCCAAATTTTTTATCTTAGGCGTCTGTACAGATTCTTTTTTCTTAAAAAATGTTTTAGCAACGCTACTGGGTCAAAACGCAGGGAAGCAATGCAGAGCTGTTTTTGAAAAATGCTTGTCAGCTCTTTCTGTCTTGGTGTGCCCAGTAAGTTTGATCAGCTTGTATAACTTTGGGATTTTTATTTCGATGCTGTTGTGGCAAAGGATTGAGCCAAGTATAACTTATGGATTTTTTTTTTTCTTCTGAAGAATCCACACTGCCTACACAGTGAGAGATTGCTGACAGCTCAATTACTTGCAGTGCTTTAACTCGTTAATACAGTCTCATTATTTATCCAGAGACTCCTTCATTTGCTTTATTTAATTTCTCAGCTGATAAATTCCATCTCCCAGGACACTCAGTGTTTTCAGTCTTAATTGGTTACCGATCGGCTCTTCCATCGGCTGATACTGGCTTGAAGACGTGATGCCAACCCTTTCTTAGTGTGTTCTGGGACTTGAAAAGAGAGATTTAGCTTTCCTCTTAAGTGCCTCCTTCTTTTATGTTAAAATATTGCCTAAAATATCATCTTCCAAAAGGGTGTTGAGAGCAAACCTTATTCAGATTTGAGTATTTAGTTTCCTTCACCTTTTTCTAAATTTAGGAGGAAAATATTTTTGTGGTTTTTGTTTTGTTTGTTTGGCACTTTTTTTGAGTCCTCTGGAAGTTTTCCCTCGAAACCTCCTAGTGTATCTTTTTTAAGTGAGAAGCCAAGATGTTGCAATGATTGCAATGATCAAATACAAGACTGGTGTTTGCAGCATTACCAGGGATGCTCCCTGTAGGAAGGCTTGGAAAAGCCCCCAGATGTGGGCACTCGTGAGCTCCCGCTGAAAATGAAAGTCAACGGGACGCGCTTGTGACTGCTCTTCGTGCTTTTCAAAAATCCCTCCTCTCCAAGTCAATAGGCTGCATTCAGAGAGAGGTCTGGGGTGACTCAGAGTCCAGTGACAGTGTGATTGTATGGGTGGGTGCTGGAGTGCTTTGTCCTGCCCAGCGTTATCACAGTACCTGCTCCCTCTCGCTGAACTTCAGTTGTTCCCAGCAGATCCAGGGAAGGAGAGCTTGAGCAAGGGCCAAAGCTTGCCTGGATCCAGCTTTGCTTTTATACCGCTGCAAATGGCAGAGTAGCTCTCTGAGGCAGTGAATAAAACCTGTACAAAGTCAGCAAGGCAGTCTTTTCTTCGTGGGGAAAGCTGTAGCAGTTCAATTATTTAGTCTTTAAGCCTGAGCTAACACTTAACGTGGGCACCAGTCTTAAACCACGGGGAAAGGTCCCACAGGCTACACAAGTTTTACCAAACAGCATTTTGTTGTTTGTTTCAGGTAGTGCAGTTGCTCAAGTAAATCTGGTTGGGGACCTGGCTTGCCCTGGTCTGTGCGACTAAGTCGGGAAGAGGGGGGGGGGGTCTGTTTTTCTGCCCTCCCTTGGGCAGGTTTCCTGGGCTACACGTGCCCGTGTGTGTGCACTACCTGTTCAATAGGATCTGACTGCTGTTGCTCTTATATTTAGTTTAGAACAGAAAATAATAATGATAGTAATTCCCAGTGCAAATTTACAGCGGTGAAACTTGAGGGTGGGATCAGGCCCACATGCAAAGCTGTTAAGTACTTTAAATGTTACTTGTATCAACAAAACAAATCTCTTTTTCGAAAAGGAGGTGGGGGGACTAAGTAGAGATTTTTGAAGTTGTATTTGCAGTTTCCTCTTCCCTTCCTTTCACTCTAGAAATTCCTTATCCTTTCATGCACAGTTGAGAATTAGCCATTTATTCTTAGTGCTGGTGATGCAGTCTTTGATATTTAAAATGGAATGTGTTCCTTTTTGATGCTCTGTGGTTTTGAATGAAGTACATGCTAGCAGATTAATGGTGCAGAACAGTTAGACATTGGCCGTTTTTTTCCCTTTTCCATATTATTTCATCATTCAAAAAAAAAATTAAACATATTTTTAAAAAGAAAAGCCTGTGAATTGTCTATTGTTTATGCGGTGAAATTGTTTTCACAGAGTTGTCATTCTCTTCTAAGTTGAAATCGTTGAATAGCTATGAGCTGTCACATTTTTTGCAAGTTATAACTGCATCAAGCTGTGCTGACAAAATGTCCCTGCATAACTGTTAATATGCATTGTCATTTTAAGCATGAAACAGTTTAGCTAATGATTTATCTCTTATAATGCAGCACTTGGGGCAGCTGTATGATTTGTCTCTTTAGCAAGTCAAGTAATTTCTTTAACAAAATGTTAAGCACAGATGGGCCATAGGCTGTCAGTTAACCATTATTGTGCATGCATCTGCTTGCCTTCAATGCACTGTTTTATGTATTCAGCCACTTACTTAGGCACAGCGCTCTGAAAAGCGGAACCTACTCTGATTGGCAAATAAAATGTTCATTTGTCTCTTCTTCCTATTGTTTTGTTTTGGTAACACATGTCAGCAGCTCAATTACCCAGTTCATTAACAGCTCCCAATGGACATGATGGCCAACCCATGATAAGGAGGGCGATTGTGGCACATATGGTCAATAATAGCCTGTCTCTTGGTAATTGTAAATAAAAGTCACTGTTGGCCATTTCCTTTTACTGCAGCTACTGTTTTCCTTTTCACTTTGCTGTACAAAGCACATTTCTCTATGTGAATCAGTCCAAACAAAATAAAAATACCATCCACTTCTCTCAAGAAGATCACTTTTATTGCTGTTGTGGTGGTTGTTCCCTTTCTGCGCTGCCTTTCCAGGTTAGAGCTCACAGGAGAATGGAGTTGCTCTCTTCCAGTTCCAGTAACCGATTAATTACTCTTATTAATCACTTAAACAGCAACATATTTTATCCCCATTTCTCTCATTTTCTCACTGCAGACTTTTGTAAAGTGCCTGTGAAGTTTTAAAAAACAAAAAAAGCCATTTACAATTTTTTTTGTAAGTATGCCCTTTGCAAATAACAGTGATTTTTTCAAAGGAGTAAGTGAAGTGTGACTTAATCCTTGTTAGATGAGAGATATTCATGTCTGAAACAGAGGCTTGCTTTTTGGTTTCATTTCTTGTTTTTAATATATCATAGTGAAAATGCTGGTAGAAAGGGTTAAAAACAATTTTACTACTCGTGATTATTTCACACTGTATGCTGTCGCTTTCTAGCAAGATTCATAACTTTCTCATATATTTGCTGATCCTAAATTTTCACTTTTAACAGGGAAATAGGAGTATGTAGCGACATTAACGTGTTTTATATTTTGTGGTTTCTTGTTTTGTTCTTTATGTTTCTTGAAAATTGCTTTTCCTCTTGAAGAAGAGTCCAACTGCTAACAAATTTTGGGCTATGACCTAATGGGGTGAAATCTGGGGTGCCCAAATCTCCCCTCTCTCCTCTGCCCCCATTGATGGTGGAGCACAGAAAGTGAACAGTGAATTGGGTGGAATTCCAGTTCTGAGTCCTGGTAAACTTGCCAAAAAGTGCTTCGATGAGAGCACTGCAAAACAAAATTTAGGGGTGCTTTTCTCATCTTGGGAGCACGCTTTACCTTAGATAAACACGGCGTCCAGTTGTGGCATCTTAAACAGCTCGCAGGTGGCCATGGGGTGACTGCAGACCCCCGAGCTCGTCCCCCACTGCCTGCCATATTCATAACTAATCTGTACTCTCCGCCCAGGGCTGCCGGCACTCGGGGAGTTGTTGAGTGTCAGAGTTTATTTGTCCTGTTTTGATTAGCACAGACCTGGCAGGGCGTATTTTCTTTTTAATGGCTCCTTGCTGTGACAGTGAGGTTTCAGAGGAGGAGGAGAGGGGAGCCCGGCTTCACATTTCCCCAGGCAAATACAGCAAAACGAAGGGCTGATGTGCGGGGAGGGATGTACTCGGTCAGCTCCAGAGTCTTTGTTATATTTTTCTGTACAGATATGAGCCTGCCCCTAAATGGGACTGCTCAGAGGGGAGGGAGCTGTTAGTAGGAAATAAAGATGCTGTTTTATTTTTCCTGTGGGCTTTATTTCGAGGAACGAAAGGACGCCTGATGTGTTTCTAGCCAGCTGCTGAAAGCCTACCCCAACACAAACAAGGGTGCTGGGAGGAATGCGCTGATGGCCACCTCCGGCCAGCGCCAGGGGTTTGTTTAGCAGGGGCCTGGGGTGACTCTGGTGGCCCCCACATCCTGGGAGGGTTTTCCCGCCTCTCCCCCTGCTTCCTCGTTAATTCACGGGCGATATGAAGGAGGGTTTCTGTCTGAGCCCCCTCACCTCCAGCAGGGTGGGGGGGGACGCTTCCAGGTGCTGGGGTTCTGGGCTGGGGGTGGTGGTGGTGTGTTGGATTAAACCCTGCTGTGCATCCCCTCGGCCCCGGCCGGCCCCGCCGCCCCGCCATCCCCCCAGCCCCCGCTGCAGCTTCCTTTGTGCCTCCCGCATCCTGCCAGGCAGGTGTCAGAGCCCTGAATGCGGGCGAAGGCCCTGCTGATGGATACCACAGATGGAGCGTGGAAATCGGCCGAATAGGCCTCAGCCACAGGCCATTTCTTCGGGCCCAACAAAAGCCTCCCAAATAAGTCAACAAAAATCCCGAAGATCACAAAGAGAAAGTGTCATTTGTCATTGAGGGTGGGGGTAGCGGCCCAGCCGTGCTCCTCCTCGCCTGCACCCGAGTAAACATGAGGGAGGTCACTCGCTCGCCTCTCCTCGGGCGTGAGGGGCTGCGGGGAACGGCCGGCCATAGGGCTGCGCCAGCAGCCCCCAGGACCCCCCCTGCTCAGGCCCATGGCTGCAGACCTGAGCGACAAGAGACGTGGCATGAGGGGGAGAAACTGGGAAATTAACCTCTCCTAAAGAAAGAAATGAGAAGATGCGGGGAGTAGCTAGCAAATAAACCACTGCCAGAACCCTCCCTGGCCTTGGATATATTGTTTTTTCTTATTTATTTTATTTTAGCGAGATCCATGGCTTGACAGAATTTATATAGGGCAGATCCCAGGCTGTTACGCTTGGAGGAAGAGGCTGTGTAATAATTTATTAAAGAAATGCCACAGTGACTGAAGGATTGCCTGAGAAGTTGTGCTGTTGCAGAAAGATAACCTCTCTGCTTGCCTCTGTCAGGTGCGCTGTGCTGCAGCTGTAATGCATGGCTTTTAAATGGTTGTCATGTTTTTGTTATTTAATTATTCAAATGAAATGTCTTGCTGAGAGGAAGAACAACCCAAAGAATGACCTCTTGTGTGTTATTTTCTTGTTAGGTTTTTGCCCGGATGTGTCTATTTACAGTGTTTGGAAAAGGGATGGTTGCAGAGCTCCAGGTGACTGAATGCCTACAATGCTGGGCAGAGGTTTTTTTTGTGTATCGTGGTGATAACCAGCACACAGCATTTCCTCAGGCCACCAGGCAGGTCATGAGGGGTTAAGGGACAAAAAATTGCTCTTTAATTCTGTAATTCCTTCTTTAATTAAGCTGCATGGCTCAGATACTGGCAGTGCTTTTGATTGCCTCTCCCATTGTGAGCCGTGCAGTAAGTGGGGGTACCCGTGAGCCCGCGGGCTCTGGCCGGGGATCTCCCAGGACCCTGGTGAGTCTCCGTCCTTCTCCTATTTATAGCTGGAGGGGTTGGAGTATTCAGATCATTATGACAACTCTAAAGGTTAGTGATGTGTGTGTTATGTGTCTGTGGAGGTGATGGAGATAGAAACAACCCAGCTAAAATCTGACCGCCTCCACCTGTGCTGAATAGTATCTTTTTATACCATGGAAGTCAGTGGATCTATTAGTGAGATAACGCTTAGGAAAAGGGCAATACGCTATGGCTATGGAGCATATATAAAATAAATACTGCTTTTTTAAAGGCTGAGATGTGTCCAATTTGTGTGCTTAGCCAATACTCTGATTGGTTTCTTACCTATGTAAAAGTCTAATAATAGTATTTTAATAGGAAAAATTAAGAACAAAAACTTTCTTGAAACTAATAATAACTAAGAAGACTTTGTAAGAAATAGAAATATTGCAGTTTGTAGTATAGACCTGTGGCTATCATTTGACATTACGTTTGCCTGACTTTAATGTTGCAGAGAAGAGAAGGGAACTCAATGGTTTCAATAAAGCTGCACATCATAGCAGCCAGGCCTGGCGAAGGGTAACACCAATGAAATCAGATAGATGTGAAAGGCATTTAATTTGATATACACTTTCTCCTTTCTCTCTAAATGTTTGCACTTGATTAGACATATTGTTCTGGACTCTTAGGTACTTTGTTCGATTTTTTCTGATTGGCTTACCTTTGTGCCTTTCATATAAAATTGGGTTGGGAAGGACCTGCAAAGGTCACCTAGTTCAATCCCCCTGCAATAAGCAGAGACACCTTCAACCAGATCAGGTCACTCAGAGCCCCGTCCAACCTGACCCCGAATATTTCCAGGGATGGGGCATCTACCACCTCTCCAGGCAACCTGCACCAGTGTTTCACTATCCTCACTGTAAAATTTTCTTCCTTATATGTACTTAAATCTACTGCCTTTTAGTTTGAAACTATTACCCCTTGTCTTATTGGAATGGGTCCTGCTAAAATATACTGCTTAACAAAACGTAAAGATAAAATGAAATGAAATTAAGTCAGTACTGCATTCTCATGGCTTCATGAATGCAAGATGCAGGGAAACGTCACAAGATTTTGCTAGGTCTTTATAAAACATTTTTATAAAGATCTTTATAGGTGTCCTGATACTTCCCACCCAGTTGGTGAGGGGATTCACTTCAGAAATTTAGCAAAAAATATCCACTTCAAATTGCACGATTTAAGCTGGCTTTTTATAGGCATATATGTAGACTTTTGAAGAAGTTCCATACATACATGTAAAGTCTGAAAGAGAGTATTGAAAGAGTTGCTGAGACTCTCTCCTTTTATTTTTTTTTTAAAAGAAACCAACTCATTGTACACAATCAAAAGCAACTTTTGTCAGAGACGTTGTCTCAGAAAGGGACCTTCCTGAGCTCTGTTTCAGGCCTTACCATGTTAGGGACAGACAGAGTGCAGTGCTAGCCAACATGACCCTGTTAGCATGGCTGGTGTGTTCTCCTCCACTGATCTAGCTTGTCAGCAATAGCTGTTCTGCTTAAGGTGTGTGATTGTATATGAGACTAATTATATTTTAAATGTCTCATGTTTCTTTTTATTCTTGAACAGCAGCATGAAGCCATCCTGGAAGGTTTTAACTTGGTAGTTGCTGAGGAAGGCAGGTGTCACTGATTTGCTTGGGGTCCCAAATGAGAAAATTTGGGATTTGTCACTAGTTTAGGCAATGTGTTATGTTCATTTTGGGATACTCTGGATTTCCTGTTTAATAAAGAATGACCTTGAATTGCTTGGGATATGATGTTTGTGCTGATTCCCCTTTGTTCTTGGGGACAATATTCTCAAGAACCAGCTTAATTCAGTCTTACCTGGGGCAAAACTCCAATGCAGGTAAGAGACTCTGTCAGTCTGGATATCCAGAGGAACTGGACATCAGTTCCTCCTGATGTCCTGTGTATGTTGGATCCAAAATATTGATGGTGTCTGGGCAATGAAGATAGCTTTCACATAAGAACCTCTGGTATAGCAGTAACTGTTCTTTTTTTGGTATGCAGAAATTCACGAACTCTTCAGTTGAGTTGTCTGGAAAAGCACTTTGTCTTTCTCATGCGGTAAGACCACATAAGCAGATTAGGTGTATTTATTAGTTCAAACAGTTTGAGTGAAATTGGAAATGTAAGATAGCTAGAAATGAACACGGTGGGGGTTTTAGCTGGAGCTTGAGAAACAGTGATTTCTTTCTGGCTTTGTGTTCTCAGTTACTTCCAAATAAATCATGTTAAGGAGATTATTTTAAATCAATGTCTGTATCAATAATTTATTTGGAATTATTGAAGTAGTAGAAGCGGTGCTTGTATTTCAATTGAGCAAGCAGTTTCAGCATCACTGGGGAGTGTCTGCCCTCTTTAGGTGGTTTCCCTTGAAGACTCAGGCAAGAAGGAATGCTTGTTGCCTGGGACAGCAGCTGATGGAAGTGAAGACTGGCTTTGGAACTCTACTCTTTTGGTTCATTACTGTTTGTTGGAGAAAAAGAACGTGGTTGCGTACTGGAAGAGGCTTGGCTGCCTTCACAGCTGTAGCTATGGGTTCAGCCGTGGCTGGGCTGTAGCTGGAATTCACTTGATTGCCATGGAGCACAGGAGAAAAGCAGTGATGCCAGGAGCTGTCTGGGTGTGTGTGATCTCACTCTCTCCATGTCCCTGAAACTCAGCAGGAGTTTTGGTTCTGATTTCTCTTTAAACTGCTGCTTGCAAGAGTTGGTAGCCCTTTTCTGGGTTCATGGACATGCTGTGCGTGGTCTGTTTCTTGCTGACTTTCCTTAAATACCAACTCAGGATGTTGTGTGAGGGGCCTCTGGTCCACCACAGCCTGGCTGTTTTGCAGTCACATCCTGGCCTGTTGCCTGGAAGCTGAGCATCAGCACATCTGCCTGTAGCTGTGCTCTGTGCTGGAAAACCTCCCAAGGTTACGAGGAATAGCGATGAAACCTCAGCGAAGGAAGCATGCAGTATGTGTATTTCAGGTCTGGTCATCACATATGCTGGAATGTCCTTGCTTTAATAACTGGAAGAGTCAAGTCAAACTATTGCTCAGAGCTATTCTTACAGGAATTCTCTGTGCTATGTGCATCTCGGATTTTTTTTATTTTCAATTTTTTTTAAACACTTGTCTGGTTTGTCCTAAGGTTATGTTAGGTGGTCCTAAGACAGACAAGTAAGTTGCAAACAAGTAGGAATGTTTAAAGGTGCTGAGATACACTAACACAGACATGTAAAATACCATTTAGAGTGTAGAAAAAATAATACACATGACATGAAGTAGATACTTGATTGTGTATGAGAATTAATTTCTTCACTAGCGCTCCCCATACCTTTGTAATCACTTCCATAACCATTTCGGCAATAAGGTTTTAGTGATGGATCCATAGGGAAGGTCTCATGGGCATGTATCTACAGAGTTAGCAACATGCACGCTGGTGTGACAAATATTTGTATCCTTTCACTAGTTCAGGGAAAGGAATGAGGCCGTATTGCTTGTCCGGTTGCTGGGACTAAGCAGTACTACTTGAGTTTTTAAAACACTTGCAAACCACTGGAGGAGTTAAAACAAAGACGTTGAATAATGCATTTACTCAAGAAGATTACTAGAGGTCCTTATAAATATTCTTGGGCCAGGAAAAGGAGCTAAACTCATAGTTGAACTTTTGACAATTCTCTATTTGTTTGAGCACATTTGCACGATGTAACATGTAACTCTGATTTGTTTCTCACTTTTTTGGCTTTTTTGAAGTTGGCCAACTCAGTTCTGAGTCATGGGGAAAAAGCAGTTTTTCCATATAAGAGGATATCATCAATTAATCCAGTATTTCGCTTTTTCTCCCCTCAACTAAAGCTAATTTTTGTCTTTCATTTTTTCTTTTTTTGAGCATCAGCACCCCAGTCTGATGAAGGCTCTGACATCGATTCTGAACCAGATTTACCTTTAAAAAGAAAGCAGCGTCGCAGTAGGACAACCTTCACAGCAGAGCAACTGGAAGAGCTGGAAAGAGCTTTTGAGAGGACACACTACCCTGATATTTATACCCGGGAAGAACTTGCGCAAAGAGCCAAACTCACAGAGGCTCGTGTCCAGGTATGTATTTAAAAGCTGCCTAAACAAGGGAATTTCCTTTTCTCTTAGCATGTCAGGTCCTTTTATATGTGCACGTGATCCTACCCTGGGGTAGAAGGAAAATGTGAAGCTACAGTGTTTAAAGCCTTAGAGGATTTTGCATCTGTACATGGACATGGTTTTCCAACTGTTTAAGGCAACAACTGCTTTGAAAAAAGTTTTGTGTTTTCCCCACTAATTGTTCCATACCTACCATGAATATAATACTGAGCCTTTAGAGAAGAAGGTCTATTATCCCAGTTTGTTTATTTTATGCATTTGACAGCACTCTGCAGATAATCAGGTCAGCTGTTGTGCCAGTTTATAGTTATTTAACTGATTTCATCTGTTGTTGTTTGGGTCTTTCAGGCATTAACAGAGGAGAGAAAAACATTTTAAAAAGGACAATATGTCTATAGAGCCAGGCAAGTGAGCAGGGTTACTGGTGCAGTATCTACAGTTTACTTTTAGTTTAGCTTTTGAAGTTGACTTAATTTAAACTTTGTAATCTCTCTTTTATCCCCACTCTCAGTTTAATTCAAAAGAAAATAGGCCCTCAAATAACTGTTAGATCTTCACAACTTCATGTACATCTGGGTTGTCTAAAACAAGCTAACATGCTGAACAAGTAAACCACGGAGTTGATTTAAATTAAAAAAAAAAAAAGGCACAAATCTGGATTTTCAGATGTCCAAAAATGGACAAATAGCAGCCAAATAATTCTGGAATGAACTATATGCCAGAGTTCAGGTTCAGATTCGGACTTAATCAGTTTCATGGCACAGAAGCACATCCTGTAAAATGTTTAATACCGCAGGCAGAATCCTCTGCTGCTCTTTCACTACTTGACATCTAAGAGTCATCTGGAAAAGGACGCCCAGTTTAAATCAGTCTGAATTGCAAGTGTTCATAAGCAAATGTGTGGTTGGGTGACAAGCAAAATGTTGTAGCTCGTGATCTAACCAAGGAAGAGAAATTAGTGGTAACCTGTGATCTAACCAAGGATACAGGTGAATTTGGTTGCTTTGGTGAAACTTGATTTTTGTTTTGACCGTTGAAGCTCAGCCTGAGGCATTCAGACTCTGCAAACTGAAATAAGCAATACAAAATATCCCTCTGACCTTTTAAGACAAGCATGCCTATTACAGCATGGCTGTAATATCGAGGATCTGTCTTGAAAGGTCCAGACTTTCTCAGTTTAACCTGCTAAATGTTTCTGCAGAAGACTTCACACCACATTTCTTGTAAGCGTTTGTTATGACTGTGAGAGAAAATCAGATGTATGGATGAATTTGTCTGGAAGGCAAACTCAGTGGTGCATGACTCTCTTCTTAACATGTTTACTAAGTGAAATGCTTGCAAAACAGCTTCATATATAGACTTGGGCCAGGTAAGGCTAAATCGAGCCCTGGGAATCATCCACACATAAACATAACACAGATAAGTTCCTACACAAGTTCTGTTAGCAAGACCAATGGGATCTAGGATATGAAGTTTTGGGCCTACGTTAGCTTCAGTGGAAAAATAAGATAAAATGAAAAAGACCTTGTTCGTGTTTTTCTAAATCAATGACCCACAGCTAGAAGAAAAGCAGAACTCTCATTAACATAACAGCTGTCTTAATGTGGCTTTAACCCTGTGACTTTTTACATTCCTTATGGCTTCCTTGGTTCCCTTGAGACGCATCCTGTCTCACACCACTCCTATGATCTACAGCCTCACAAATTCCCCAGTACCTCTGACATATGGATATTTTACCTAACCCAGCATGGAAGAAAGTTCCCAGTCAATCAATGATTAAAATACCAGAACAAAACCTTTCTGGATTAAAGATGAGCTGGGGCTGAAGTAGCCAGCCTGTGGGCAGTTTGCTAGTGCACTCCATCTGTCTGGTACCCTTGAAGCCTGGCAGAGTGATTTAGCAGTGGATTAAGGGATACAGGATTTGCCTTATCAGCATTCAGCACCTCTCTATAGCCCCTTAAAATAGCCACCTATGATGGGCATGAAATAAAAGACGACCTGTGAAAAGAAAATAACCCTAAGAGACTGAGGCTGAGAGGGCTGAATAGTCATACTGATGTAGCATTCAAGCTGTCTTAGTCACACTTCTTTTTTGGTCATAGTATGACAGAGATCAGAGATACCAAATTTTATATGGATGTATACACAAAGATCTCTTTGACTGCTTCCTGATCAAGGATCATCTAAAAGAGCTGGCTTTTTGCAGCCTGAATCAGGCTGAGCCTAGAAAATTCTTTTTTTCTTTTTCTTTGGACCTGTAAGGTCCGATTTTGTAGAGTTGTTTTACATTGTCTAGGAAGTTAGTTAATTGATTACAACTCGACCAACCTTGCTATTCCCTCTGTCCCTCCATGTCATGCTTGCATCTCATGTTTTGTTTTTTCTATCCCGCCACCCTGTGCTTCCCCCCTTTCCTTCTATTCCCCAAGGCGGTCCCTGAACACTCGTGAAAGGAAGCGTCTTAAACTGCTGAACCATCTATTTTCCTCACTTTCCCACTGTTGAGGGGTAACCAAATGCGTGTTTCTAAGCTGGTTGGTTGGAAAGGGGCAAGGCGGGGTTGGGGGTTGCAGGTGAGGGGAAGTTGCCTGTGGGCTGAGATCAAACTTAAAACATTTCAGCCCCTAAGGGGAGTTTTTTTAAAGCTCCAAGCAACTGAAAACAGACTTTACACTGTGAATGTTATTTGTGTACTTAATTGTGGGGACAGGAAAGGCTTTTGAGGAAAGAAGTGTTGAAACAAGCTCCATGTTGCAAGAGTCATGAGATGTATAACTGTAATCACTGCAGATAATTCAGTACTGGGGGTAATACGGAGTTAAAATGCTCCCTGCAATTCCTCCTGCACCACCTTTCCACTCAAGGACTGTTGAGTCTTTCTCTCCAGTGTTTGAGCCTAGAGGTCCTGTGAAGCCAGGACAACCTCTTCTGCTGCTTCTTCCAAAAGCACTTGTCTCTTCTCTGCATATTATATGCAGCAGGAAGGGGAAAGTTCTTCGGTCTTGTGCATTCATCAGATACAATTCAGAAACAGAAGTAGAGTCCCAAAGGTCTAGGATGGCCCTTTAATAAAGGGAAAAAAAAAAGTAGTAACACCCTGGGAATGTGAAGTTAAAACTTCTTGTATTGTGAGTAAAAATGGCAGATGTGCACTGCTTTATTAGTCCAGTTTAAAAAAGCATTAAAACCATCATTAAGTTGCAATGTAGGCCCATAAGGTCTGTGGCCTATTTTTACTGACTCGATATGAAGGTGAATTCTAAAAGTGAAATTTTTCCCAGTGTAGATAAAGATCAAAGGCTCTTTCTGAGCTTCAGAGCAGTGCGGTTATGGTTTCTGTAGCAGCACATAAGGAATGAAGTGGGTAGCATCTCTTCTTGCCACCTTTTGATTCCCACATCAGGCTTATTTTTAGACCTGGATGAACTGGGCAAACTTTGGCAGGAGCTTGGAGCCTGCTTCAGACTGACGGTGGGAGGGAGGTGTTTACTTCAATCTTTTGGTAAAGGATTTTTAAATACGGTTCAACTTTGTCCTGGGGTAGGCAGAGGCCCAGGAGCCTGCCTTGACTGGTGGAGGCTGGCCAGTCAGACAAATCTTTTTGGGCTGTGTGTTGAGGGCAGGCCTCCCAAATTATCAGAAATGTGATGTGTGAGACTTGTGTGTTGGACCATGTTGAGGATGTGCCCCCAGCTGTATGGGATCGTGCAGGGCAAGAGGTCCTGCTGTGAGAAGTGTCTGGCACACGGCCTTCCTGCTTAAACACAAAAGGCAATGGGACAAATTTGTTTGGACTCTTATAGTCCATGAATAATAGTGAAAAAGCAGGAGAAGGCAGGAAGAATTCTGAAACTTGAGTACGTCCTGTCCTGAAAAGGCTCTTCTCGGCCAAATCCCAGGTTTAAATTGGTTTTATTGAAAACTTCCAAAAATAAAAATATTGTTTTACAAAAGAGCATGTCTGAAAATTCAGGCAGATCTCTCCGGGCTACTAGAATGGGGTTGAATGCTCCCATGTCAAACTTGTAATCAGCTTGTAAGCTTTTGTAAAAAGCTTATTACAGCCTCAGCAAATAGAAGTCCCAAGAGCTCAGACGTCTTGAGTATCTGGAAGAAAAATGATACATATATTTATTTTTTTTCTAAAGTGCTGTCCTTCCACATTGTTTTCTTTGTTTCACTATGGTACGGGGAGGGGAAGAGATGGTTTGGAGAAGAAGATAGTGGGGGGAAAGGTGAGATAAGAAAAGGATGACTCCTAAGCTAGTAGTAAAGTTTGAAAGCTCCGAAGTCCAATCTTTCAGCTTTAACAGTCTCTTCTCAGTAGCAAACAGTGAAAAGCATTCAGTGGGAAATCATGGGGGAGGGAGGACCTGTGCCAAAAAAAAGTCTTTATTTGCCCTCAGCTCCTCTGAAATGGTTTGAGCTTGTACACTGAACTGCACAGTCCAACAGGGAGATGGGGTAAAGGAATGTGGGACAGATTCAGGAACATTTAAGACCTTTCAGCGGATCTTTACAGTTATTCCTGATGCGGTTTATGGAGAATTTATAGTGCCTTTTCTTGAGGCTGTCCCTCTTGCATCATATATAGGATAAAGAAAGAAAAAGCTGTGTGCATTCTTGTAGTAGATAGCCCTGTAATTGCAGATTTTTTTTTTTTTTACCCCCTGGGGTAAAGGAGAAATTCTTATGGGTAAATTAGCCAACTACAAACATATGCAGGCCTACGAAGACATTTTTAAATATAAAGGAAAAGAAGGGATGTGATCTTGATTCTCTTTTTCTGGTCCTTCCTGCCTAAGGGCTCAAATTAGTGGCGCTTTAATTTATAAATACACAGTTCAATTTGCTTATTACTCAATATTTTGCAGAACTACTCAGCTGCAGTGTTTTAGAAGTATTTGTGTAGGACTGGGTCAAAGTTGTGTGTGTTTTGTGTGTGGTTTTGTTTTTTTTTTCCCAAAGAAACCTATGAGAGTTGAGTATGTTGGATCACATTGGGAGGTGGATGGAAGTCCCTTTGGCACAGCCTAGTGGTTTTTTGGTCTGGTCTCTTTTTATTTTGTGTGTGGGGTTTGGGTTTTTTCCTTTTTCTCTATTTTTTTTTTTTTAAACCCCTGTGAATGTGTGGGTTTTTTTAGTCCCTGTTCATTTTACAAGAACTCTGGTTTCCATCACACTGATAACTCCTTGTATCCCAACCAGCATGACTTCCTGTCACCATAAACACCCACGCACTCCTGGCAGATCCCAGGCGGAGAACCTGGAACCTCGTGGTGTTCCCACTGATGGTCATAGCAGGTCGTTCTCCGCAGGCTAACAGCACCGCTTTGGGATGCTGTGAGGAAACAGGCCTACACATGGCATGCCTCTGTGCGTACGCAGTAGACCTTATTCCTCTGAGGCTGGGGATGTGCAGATGTCGCAGTGAAGCTGATTTACCAACTAGTTGTTTCTAAAAAGCAATTCCATTTCTACTCTTCTTTCTATGGCTGGTCCCTGGCAGTGCTCTCCCTGGAGCTTATCTGATGCCAGGGTGAGCCAGGATGGAAATTCACCCTACCACAAAAAAAAAAAAGGGAAGAAAAAAACTTTATTCCTTTTTTCCCTGCTGTTTTGTGTTCTCTGAATGAACTCCCAGTCGGGTCAGGCTGGCACAAGGGCTGGTGTCAACTGTTGGACTGGCGAGAGGGTGAAAATGCCTGCAGACACTGCTCTGAAGGCTGCTGAAGTAAATGCAGCTCTGGCATCAACAGGGACTGCAGGACTGGTCACTGCAGATGTCTTTAGAAGTCACGCTGCTGTGTTTTGCAAAGGTAACAGAGCCAGCTGTCTCCAGGCTGGTGCAGCCCAGCTTCATCAGCAGAGTGTCCTTCCTCAGCCTCTCCTCTTCCCAAGGCAGCCCAGCCCCACTGCTTCTGGAGCACCCCAAATTCCTTCCCTGATGGCACACCCACTGAGGACTCCTGCTTCCAGGACAGTCAGAGTAGGTTTTGGACATGTGAATTTTGGGGAAGGGAGGGGTGGGGGAGGCAGTTACCATGAAAAATATCATAAGGCAAAAGGGTAAAAAAAAAAAACAAACCCCAAAACCACCAAAAGCCCTCTGTCTAAAATTAGAAGTGCCGTTAACAATACATCAGTCTTTGGACTTTGTATGTTTTTGGCACTCATGCTTGCCATGGTCAGGACTGTGTATAACAAAATATCCACGCGTTTCCTGCAAAACTCACATCTCAAATGCTTTGCCCTGTTGGATCAGAGATCTTTTTGCCTTAAAAGCACATAGAGCACTCTGTGTTTATGATCAGACTGTTGAAATGTCAAGGCTAATTACACTAGTGTGTTCCCAAGCGAATAAATGCATCTTTTAAAGAATATCCTGTTGAGATCAACGAAATAAGATGTTGGCATGATCACTTGCAAACTATTTAAAGGAAAAATGATAATAAAAGGCAGGATCTAAATGTTAGAAAATAGAGATGGGAGAAACCTATTAGTTCACCTCATCCTTTCTATATTGGTGCAAAATACTTTTTTTAATATTCTATTGAGGCGTTATTTCTTCTTGGTCAGTCCGATTCCAGATGCTTGAAAAACTGGAGCCTCCAATACTTAGTTCCCTTAAAGGGCTATTTTTTTTTTCCTTTTGCTCTAAATTTCATCCTCTTCAGTTCTTTTTTTGAGATGTAAATTTTGGCCAGATGCTGGGGTTCAATTTTGTTTCCGAATCCACTGGGTAATTTACATTCCATCTTTGACAGTGACATAGAAACTGAGGAGCCAGAGCCTCACTAAAATGAATGTGACTTTGCTTGTGGTGCAGACATAGCTTGTGGATGCTTGGGTCCCCCACACAAGCCGTGTTTCCTCTGGCCGTGTCTGCATTTGCACAGTATCAGGCACAATGCTGATCTAATTTAGAGCTCCTGCATATTACACCAACGCAAGTAGATCATATTCCTTCAGACACAGTACTGTTTGTGTAAGAATGCTATATTTTGAGTCTCTAAAATGCAGTAGCTTGCTTATCCCCTGCTTTTGCTGCCATGGGGGAATTCAGTGTGGTAGTGGTGATTTGAAGTACTGTCTAGGGTGGGTCTGCCTTCCACTGAGATCCATGCTCTTGATGGTGAAGGCAACACACAAGATACATTAGTCTGTCAGATTAAGTAGACACAGATAGCTTAGTTTTCTGTTACGTCCACTGCAGGGTAGCACTTTCTCATAGTATGACACTTATGATCTTCACCAGGGACTGTGTTATACTCTGAGCATCTCTGCGTCCAGGTGATGATCGCTGCTGATGATCTCAGAAGGGAGAGTGTGGGAGAACAGAAGCATTCTGTGGTCCCCTGCTAGGTTTGAAAAGGCCGCTCATAACATGAGGATTTTGTTGTGCTAGTGGAAGTTGAAATTTGCTGAACATAAGAGGACGTTGTGTTTAAATCATGTTGGAAATGTACAAACAAAATAAAATATTTCCCCAGGTGTTTACAACGTGCTTCTAAGCAGACACATTGGCTTGTGGTGACTAGATTTATTTTTAAGTCTTGGCCTGATATTGGCAAAATTTTTCAAGATTTCTTTAATTAGTGGTAATGGTGCACAAGGATTTTTTCATGATATGTGCTGATTTAAAAAATAAATTTCTGAACTCTTGAGAATAAGTCAAGGCAGCCAAACTTAGTCTAAATGAAATAATTATGATTTAACAAAAAATAAAATAAATAATTTCGGTTAATATAGAAAGCATACAACTACTGGGTAAAGTTTGGGATCTGACTAATTTTAATAAACATTACGTAAAATGTAAATAAAATACTTAGGTTTGAGTTATTTAGTTTTGAGTGATTCTTTTTCTTGAGTTTCCAAAACCAAATTCCTACTTTTTAAGTCTTCCATTTAATTTGTATTTTTTTTCTCCTGTCTTACTGTTAACGTTATTTCTTCTTTGTGTTCTGTCACACACATGCCATCTGAAATCTGCAGTTACCTGGTATAAAATGGGAGTTAAACACAGTTGCAACCTAAATATCAAGCTATGTAAGATTAGTAAAAACTATTGTGTTAAAACATCCAGAATTACAGATGTTCACTTGTAAAAATGTGTGATGGTAAAAGTTGGGGCCACACTTATGGTCATTTTAAGATAAATTATTTTTAGTATTTTTACCAAGGCTAGTTGAAAGCCTGTTAAAATCAAAGGGAAACAAGTACGTGTGTGGATCGGACCCCTGGTGCTTACTGTAAAGGTGTGTGGTTGTGTGTTTTGGTTTGTTTTTTCCCTATGTGCCTCTACCATTCTGTAGTGATGAGTACACGTGGTATCAGTCTCAATAAGACTGGCTCTGCAGTCTTGGATTTGTTCAAGGGGTTTTGTGAGTTAATTTTGGGCTGACTCTGGTGCTAGCCAGGTGCCACCTCCTTCCTGCCACCTGGGGAAAGCAAGAATCCAGGGCAAACAGCAGAAGGTGTGTGCTGCAGCTGATGGGGCAGCCAGGCAGTGGAGTGGCAGTGGCCAGAGATGAGGAGCCTGGAGCCATGACTGTGCCAGCAGCATGTGGCACAGGTGCCAGTCAAGTACCACCCATTTGGCATGTCCCAGTCGCATGGGACTGAGGTGGCCACGTACAGCCCTGTTTCTGCACAGCCCAGGCAGGTTCCTGCATCCCTGCAGAGTCCACTTAATTTAGTGAGGCTCCAGGTGGCAACAGAGCTCTGCGCAAGTATCTTCATCGCAGGGCTGCTGTAGACTTTTTGATACTGTTGAGTGTGTCCTTTTAGAGATGTTTAATGCATGTGTTTAACATATGTACATATAATAACATATGCATTAACATATGTTAACATACATAAGAGATGTATACTACATAGTTTTGGAAGGATGCAAATCCATAAAATGAGCCAAAATGTATCTGTAAATAAAAGCATAAAACTTGGCATTAATGCAAATCACTTGCTACAGAATTAAAGTTTGGGGTCTGACTCGTTTAATAAAGATCTAGGGCTTGAAGGCAAATGCTTATCTGTAAAGGAAACAAAATCTTGTTACCTCATTTTCCTCGGTGAAATCCACTCACGTAGTGCAGTTCAGTTACTGTTCACAAAGCATTTGAAGATCATCAGATAACCCTTTCGACCTGAAGAAGGGAGAGTGTCATGGAGAAAGCCATAGTTAATGACCTGGCTAGGCTAATTACAACACGAGTTTGCTGTTCCCTCTCTGACCTCCATTATCCTTCCTAAGTGCTCTTTGGCTCTTTAGCAAAGCCTCTTTCTCCCTCTTTAGCATGTCTTGCCTCTTTTTCCTTCTCTTCAAAAGACGCTGCTGCAGGAGTGCGAGACGGGTGGGCTTTGGGAGGCATAAGCAGGTGGAAGGATTCTGTGAGGAGTAAATAAGAAATTTTGACCTAAATGTCAGTGAGGGAAGCAAAGGGTAAGGAGAAGGGTGAAAAAGGATATAGATGTCTGTAAGATGAGAAAGTAAAAAATATTGATGAATCTAGACCCATTCTCAATTATTGCTCATTGCAGGTCTCTCATCTCTGCCCTGGTGCCTTGCCCCTGCCAGTTGTTTTCATAAATGGTTCATGTGGAGGCTGAGGGAGGGTTAGTACGTACAGCAAAAAACCAAGAGGGATTTCTGAGTTAGAACCGAGGCTCCATCTATCCCTCTGTCCTAGATCTTAAGCCGGAGTGGGAGTGTGTAATTGAGGAGTAGATGTTGTGGCCGAAGGAGGAGGCAGCTGTGTGAACTGAGCATCTCATTCTGAAGAGAGGATGAAGTCAGATCAAACTCATGGTGACAGATGGCCCACATCAGAAACCAGATGGCCCAGTGAGTCCAGCCACTCCTGCTATGAAACAGCAAGCAAAGGAGAAGCCCAGAGTGCAGTCCAAAATGTTGTAACGCTCTGATGTAAAGGCCACTCACAGTTTGTAAATGATGTTACAGAGAAATCCAGTCTGTGGTGGCTAACTCCTAAGCTGGTCTGAGACCCAACTTTTACAAGTACGTCTACAGGTGGCTCATCAGCTAACATGCCTCAGTGGCTTTCAGACTGCCTTACAGGCTGTGCAGATGTACCTTGTAAGGCGCTACCACTCAATTAAGGTCTTGTCTAATTGAGAGCATCCATGGATGACCGTTGCAGCTGCTTCAGGGTGTACAGCTATAAGTAATTGTTTGCTTGTTTACAAATGTGTGCAGCCTCACTTATCTCCAACAATCTTTCTTTTTGGCAGTCGTCCACCTCATGGACCTGAGTGCTGTAGTCTAGAAGTTGCTCTAAACCAGCAGCAGGGCAGTGTGGATGCACCCTGGTCCAGGCACCCCTGCTGTGGCTCGTTGCCCTTCTGATTTGTGGCATGTGTAATCACTATAATATCAGTGTTAACCTATGTGGTTTGCAACTCTTATTCTGTCTGTGTTTGTGAAGTCTTGCCTTCTCCTTTCTTGGAAGCAAGAAAAGCCATCCAAGACTTGGAAAACTTAAAATGTGAACTGAGAATGACGTGAAGGAAAGTAGATTTATAGCTAAAATATCCCACTAATCCAAATCCCATCTGTTTGGTACCCTGTTCTGGGAACAGATTTCAAAGTGGTTCTGAAATGCTGATCTACTTTTCATGACAAGTTTATTAAGAGATGTTTTGTACATATGTGAATACATGAAAACTTGCTGGGAGGGATTTGTGTGTTTCGTACACAGCGCTTGCATTTTTCAAATTAAAAGCTTAAGGTTCTGTTGATCATAAGGGCAATGGAGTTTCCCAATATATAAGTGCAAGCACCTTCCAACAGCGCATTAAGTCATGCCGCTAACTTGTCAGCAAGTAAAATGCAAAGACAATTCAATCCAGACCAAATAGCTTTGGCTGGCACTTAGATCAAATGGAGAGACGTTTTCCCTTTCTCATTAAATCTAGCACAATAAGGATAGTGATTGATAGTTATTAAAAGCACTAAAGCTTGAAAGCATTAGTCAGCTTGTTTCTCAGGAGAGGCTGTGTTTGAGAGGAAACTAGGGCTCGGGATTCCTGTGTCCTGTCTGTTGAACCAAGGAAGTGTGTGCCAAGGGCTCCATTCTTGTCCCAGAGCTCTGAGCCCAGTGTGCATCTTCTGTATCTCTCTTCTCTGATACTGAATGCATTTGAAATACGATGTTGTTATTTCTGATGCACCCGTATTAAATGTACAAAAATCAAATGTGCCTAATTAAAACGTTTGTAGGTCTGGTTTAGTAACCGTCGTGCTAGATGGAGGAAACAGGCAGGAGCCAATCAACTGATGGCTTTCAACCATCTGATCCCAGGAGGATTTCCACCCAGTGCCATGCCAACTTTGCCAACGTACCAGCTCTCTGAGCCCTCCTATCAACCCACCTCCATACCGCAAGGTACAGTAGCCAACAGGTACTTGGTTAAAATAGTGTTATTGGGGGGGGGCTTCTCTGTTGATCCACTGTAGAAATATTTTCTTCTCTAATGTAGAAAAGGGTCTAAATCAGTGAGGACCTTGCAAACCTGCTTATTAAGAACACAGGTTTGTTTTGCTGCAAGAAAGAGATGGTTGCATGTGAAGGGTGCTAGCTAGAGAAAAAATAGCCTCCTGCATAGCAGAGGGGCAGCATTGGTAAAACAACATATGCGCTTCCTTACCCTTCTGTTGCATTGGTCTCCTTCACTGAGAGTGCCCGGCGTGGTGGGGAAGGAGGCAGCAGTTGCATTCTGTCTTTTTTGTTGACTTCAATGGTGGTGCACTGGAAACTTCTGTAAGTACTCTGATTATTTATTTGATGGTGAAAAAAACAGCTATTCAGACCATCTTGTTTCACATCAGATAGTAGCAAGTCTCAGCATGATAAAAATTTGTCTTAATGTTATCAGAATTTCTGTGAACTTTGATGGATTTGGGGCGGGGGGGGGGGAACAGCCTCAAATCTAGGCTATGCTAGATTTTACTGTTAAAGAAAAACCTTACAGGTGAGATTTTATAAAACGAGTTACTGTGCTCTTCTTGCTGCCTCCTTGGGATTTGGATCCTTACTGTTGGTGGATGTTCTAATTAATGGGATTTTTCAAAGCCCGGGGCTTCTCCTATCCATTGTGAGGTTTACTACAAATCGCAGCAGAATTTCTGTGCTGTGACCAGGAGGTGAAAGCTTGTTACCAGTCTTCTAAGTAAATAATGCTTTTTCCTTTATTTTTGATACATATGTATGTGTATATATATATATCTAAAAAATATAGCTGTATCAACTCTGAACAATATATGTCCAGTTAGCATTGTCTGAAAACTGCATGTGTCTGTTGCTATGATTTTTGTGTAATCTTACTGGCCAGTTAAATATCTAGCAATATTAAAAATTTACCTTTCTATTTAACCAGTACTTAGATGCAGGTCCTGATATAATTCTGTCAAGTTGAGGTTCACATAATGAACCTATTACGCCGGAAAAAAGGAGGAAAACATATCAACGTGTTTCTTTTGCTTCTAGCCGTGTCTGATCCAAGCAGTACCGTCCATAGACCTCAGCCTCTCCCTCCAAGCACTGTACACCAAAGCAGCCTCCCTTCCAATCCAGAGAGCAGCTCTGCCTACTGCCTACCCAGCACCAGGCATGGATTTTCCAGCTATACAGACAGCTTTGTGCCTCCGTCCGGGCCCTCAAATCCCATGAACCCTGCCATTGGCAATGGCCTTTCACCTCAGGTCAGTCCTGTGTTTTCAGACAGAGGATTTGCTGTATACCAGAACCAAAGAGTCTATTCCCTCAGGCCACAGTATAATGAATTGCCAAATTTAAACCATAATGTATTCTTTATACAAGCCACATGATTTCAGTTTGCTTGTTTCCTTCTTTTTTTTATTTTTTTTCCTTCTACTGGCTGAATCAAGAGTCATAGCTTATATTTAATTTCAAGTGATTTATAATGTAATCATGCAGGCTTCATGTTTACATTCAGTTGTCAAGCGTTCATAATGTACTGCTATTTTCTTGAAGATCAGTGGCTAGGTACAGAAAGTAGATCATGTAGTTTTTCTATGACTAAAATATCTCTTTAAGATAACCTCACCAAGGTTTTACCAAATGGTCCAGGAAAATTACAGGCAAGTTGTATGAGGAGAGTTCCAAGGGCTGAGCAGTGTGCAATGAGATGAGCTATAATCGAGTTATAAATACATAAATTAGGAGTATTACTGCTCTTTGGCAATATATAAATGCATGAATACCATAATTGTTGTTCTAATTTGCATGAGCTCTTTTTAGGAAATCATGTTAATAAATTGCCTTGATAATTGAGTGTCAAAAGGTTGGTTAAATTTTCCTACACGCGGCATCTGTCTGAAGCTGACATTATTAGTTAAAGCTTGAATAGATGGCCGTTTATTTTATTAGCGAGAGCTTTGCCCAGGTGCCTGGAAAGAGATGTCCACTAAATTCTAAGAAGTCACAAAGAGGATGCAATCTATAATTACAATCAGGAATCTCTTCAGGGCTGAAAGTGAGAGTTTTAACAGCTTTATCTTCTTCTACCCTTTTTTCCTCTCAGTGGCTAGAAAAACAGAGAGGAGCTCAGAATGACACAAATGAAAAGTGAAAAGACAATTATACTCAATTACACACTAATCACTGACTATCACCACTGCCTAAGCAGGGAGAGGGCATTCTAATAGGCAGAAAATGAGATTTTAATGGCACAAAGGGTGGCCAAAATAACGACTCGTATATCTTTGCCTCCTTCGTTTTCTTCAACTTGTGGTTTGCATCTCAGGAGTACAGTTCCTGGTTCCTGTGCAACGGTGATAACTCTGTGCAGCTGAAAAGTTCAAAGGCACTGGAGTTGAAAAGAATGAATAACAAAGGCAATGAAATAAACATTTTTGCCCAAAGGCAAAAGTTCATAAACCCTTTTTTGTAACAGTAAATGTAATTAAGTTTCACAGATTCCTATAGCATAGAGTGGGGTACAAAACTTTATGGCTTGAAACCTCAGGAAAAAAATACCAACAGAAAAACAAATGGATGTACTTCCAACAAGACTTGAATGGATTTTGTTCTAAAGAATTCTGATTCCTGAATGCAATCTCCAGCAAAAGCCATGACATTATATTAGTTGCTTCATTTTTTATTTTTTTTTTTAAATGGCCAGTTTTGTAGTGTGCAAGGCTTCCACAATTTTGACATAAATATCTCTGTGATTCAGTATTAATCCATTAAAAATAGTTTTTAGTGTCAGTTTAAATGTATGTTCGTTCTGGCTATGGAAAATCTTTTCCTTTCACAAAGCTTTTATTGTCTGGGACACAGGAGTGGAGTTGTAACAGTAAAGAAATCTTGTGATGTCTGGGCAAAGTGGGACAAAAAAGTGAGGCCAGGTTTCCTCCCCCCAAAGTCTTGCTGATTTGAGGTTTGATATAATCAAAAGGAGATCCCTGGAGCAGATTAGATGACTTTAATCAGTTACTGTGCTTCTTTACACCCAGCCCTGTCTTTATGCTATGAAACTTCTGGTTTGTGTTGTTTTTCCTTACAATTTTGAAGCCTTTTCCTACCCTAGGGCTTAGAGCTCCTGGCCATGTCCTGCACTTCTACTAGCGGGGTTAGCAGAAGGCTGGTTACTCAAAAGCTGACGTCATGTTCACCACTGAGTGCATACAGGAGATTACTTATATCCATTTAGATTTTGAACAGCTTCTTGGCAACTGAATTGTTACCTTCACTGGCTGATAAAGATCTTTCTATCAAACAAACAAAAACCCAGCCCTAAATTCATGCAGTGTTACCAGCAGCTTCTCTGAAACAATTTTGGGGCCTGAACAATGACTCAGAGACACATATAAAACATACGTATGTATAAAATGACATACCTAGGCTTTGTGCTTATAGAAGCAAGTGATATACCCTCAAATATGCCAATTATGTGCAGCAAACTGTGGGATTCTAGTGAAACAGTGATTGTGCTTTACGCCTGAAAGAAGGGCCTCAGATGTCGGTCACATATGTTGTGACATTACTGTGTGTGGAACGACCCTTAGTCGTGGGGTGTGTCGCAGTGCACCCCTTTGTCACGCATCCTCAGGGCTCTTCCCACAGGTGCGCAGGTGCTGCTGAGCGGCGGCTGGCAAGTCAAAAGGCAGCCCTGTCTTGGGGATTTCATGAAGAAAGAGAAAACAGGAGTTTTCCTGCTGAGTGGGCATGTTGCAGTGCCCTGCCTGTGTGCGTGGAATTTAGATGAGAAGGAGAGAGGGTCCTTTTACTAGCTGGTGGATTTTTGACCACAATAAATCTGGGTGTGTGAGCAATTAACATAATGTTTCCACCCATCACTGTCTCTCTCCCGGGCAAGCACTCTGGACATACTGTGTGTAAAGCTGAATTTATGGTGACTTTAGTGGGAGGGGGGGGCTTTGTCTGAAGCCTGAATAAACTTTTGTGATTTTAGAAAACCCCAAACCTCAGAACGTGCAGAACAAAATCTAATATTAAGATTCTCGGTATCATATTCTTAGTAGACTTAAACCTCTGTTCCCTCCTTGACTTCAATTTATTCCAAATGAGGGTCTGACACGCAGACCCCCAGGGAAGCCTTATTTTCCACACAGGATGTTTCCTTTCTAACTTTGTCCTGGAGTATGATGGACAGGTATGTTGTTTAAGGCAAGCACTGGGTGAAGGCAGAGGACAAGCAGAGATGGCTAAGGTCCTGTAATTTTATTTTTATAGTGTTAGCCATGAACTTAAAAGTTAGAGAGGACTGTATGTTTTGGTCAGTTTTAGGAAGCAGAATGCTCCATAATATACCTGTCTTCAGGCTGGGAAATAAAATGTTGTTGCTTTTGTTTAAATGAATAAGAGAATAGAAAGAGTACCAACTTGGTAATATGCCACATGTTTTTACATCAAGACAAGATCTACAGATCTCTACATGACTGATTATTCTCCTCGTTCATCTGGTTTACTCATTCCTACCTGGCTGTGGTTAGAGAACCTCTGTCTTACAGACCTGCAAAGGGTTGACTTTTGCAGGAATAAAACAGGGATTAATGCCTTGGGGAACTGGTAGCCAGGGTGTCCTCGTTTGTATTTCATGAAAAAGCAGCCAAACTGCATGCATGCTGTCTCAGCCAGAGCTCTTTAAATATAATGTCAGAACAGAGATTATTAGTGTGTAATATATGTAAATTGCATATTTTTATGTTTTCTATGCCTATTATGCAGCTTCTTGGCTTTCATGCATACATTTATGGGAATATTGTATTTCCTTTTCAAATTAAGTTTCAGTTGCTATGTGCGTTTTCTTTTAACAAACATTTGCTAACTCAAAATTATTAAGGAGTAGCATATCTATGTGTTAATATGTGCGTATGGGACTCAAGCGTGCCTCTGAATTGGCATGTCACTTTCTGATCCCGGCATTAACAGTCGTTGCTGGTTCTTCCATGGAAAGCAGAAAAGCGACTGCAAAAACATTTGTCTTGCAACTGCAGGTGTACGGTCCTACTAGAGAGCAGATTGTTTTTAAGAGGGGATATCAATATTTTGAACTGCTTCATTTAAGATAAGGAAAAAGGCTTTTCCGGTGTACATGGGCATCCCTTGACCTTGTCATGTGCTTTTTATTAATGTCAAAGCAGCGGAGTTTGCCCTACACCAGGCAGTCCAGGCAGTTCGCTGGTTTTGAAGCGTGCCATTTTGGACTGCTTGTGGATTCAGATGGAGCGGCAATACTCTGCTCGCATTGCTGCCCACTTCCTTGCTTTCTGTATTTAACCTGTAGGACAGCCAGGCTTAAATAGTACTGCAGTGTTAAGTTTTTACTGGAAAAAGAACAAATGTGCGTAACCTGTCCCCTGCTGGACATAATTTTTTTTTTTTTCCTTGCTCTCTAGAAAAATTCTGAGCTCTATTTTTCCTTCTTCCTTGTCATCTTCCCCCATAATTGAGTCAAACCAGTAGCTTTGAAGACTGAAGTTTCAAAATGGGAAGTGGATTGAATGTTGAATGGTTGTATAGATCATAACAGTCTTTAACAACGTTCACAGTTCTCATGCTATTACCTGGAACTCAGGAAAAATCTTGATAAGAAAATTCCAAACTTTGCCGTGAACAGTAGTAAAGATGCAAGCTGTTTTAAGGTTGCTTTACTTCTACTGTCAAAACATTTCAATGCCTGAGTTTAAGAATTATCCTGTAACTCTTTTTGGTGAGAGAGATCTTAGGCAATTGGCTTCTCTTAAGTCTTTAAGAGCACTTGGTTTTCATTAACCTGAAGTATGGATCTGATGCTGCTGTCGAATCGGTTAGATATGTTCATATTGTCTTGTTAATTCTATTTTTAAGGGAAACACAGGAACCAGTGGCTAAAAACTTGCATTCTCTCATTAAGAGGGACAAGAGGGGGAAACCCAGCAACTATGAATTTATTATTCTTTTTCCTATGCCTTCTGTTGAATTACTGTCCCACTGGTTGCCCACAGAAACATTTCATTTGGATCCAAGTCCCACACCAACGAGAAGCTCATGATCTCTGTCACAATGATCTTGGCTTTGAGAGCTCTTTGCTTAATGACCCAAGAACATGAGACAGAAGTCAGGGATTTCTTTGTGAGGAAGAAAGTTAATTCACGTGGTATCGTTTTTCAAGAGCACGAGTTCTTGTTTTGATTTTATTTTTTAATGAAAAAAAAAGTTCAGCCAATGGGATTGATTATTTCTGTTTTTGGAGTGAGTACAAATAGATGGGATCCAATAGTTGTGTAATTGTTACTGTGCAGGAATAGTAACATTTATTGTTTTGTAAATATTGTAATGTTTTAAATACTATAAATACATTTCTATATAACCTATATAATAAAATATATTCACATAACAACAACAATAAACAGCTGACTTTACATTTTGAATGTCCACCTTAACTTCTCCCTCTGGGGCTTCAGCCTTCAAAATGCAGGTCTCATCTTCCAGCTCAGAGATCTTATGTAGAGATTCAAAAAGCCCTGGACTTTTCTGGGAATTTAAGCTAATTGTTCTGTAACTTCATGACAATAAATGTTTAGAAATGCAATAAAAGGTGTAGACATCTTAAATAAAAAAATGTTATAGTAAAATGATACAATATATATAAAGCATATCCGTTTCTTGCTTATCTTAATGATATTGCTCACAAAAATGACTTTTCTTCTTCCATAATAATTTGTAGCATTTAGAATATACGCAGGCTGAGTATTCAGCGTCACAGTAGCCCTTAAAATAATTTTTGCTTTTGCTACTCATAGAAGTTCAATTTGAACCACTTGTTAAGTGAAAGTATGAGTCAGCTCTTTATAGAGTATATGACTGGCCTGCATCGGTGAACTTCTAATTTTTTAATGAATTTACAAAATAGAAATATCAACAGGAATCCAAATACTTGCATATTTATTCAATTACAGACTGGTACATTAATGTGGGCTTTGTCATGAGTAATCACAGATAGCTCGCTGGAGTCCTTAATTATGCTCTATATCTTAGATTTCCAAAGAAAGGTACTAAAAATACCATGGCATGATTCAGTGAAAAGCAAATATTGCTGTGGGATCACAAAGAATAGGGTTTCATCCCTAGCAAAGTCACTCTAGAAAGCCATATCTTTAAATGCATTGGACTCAAATTCCTTCAAAACTTCCTACCTCTCTAGAGATAACTGTTTTATTTTCATCTTGATTTTTTGTTGGAGCATCGGTAATAGTAATAATTTTCTTATAGAAGAAAGACTGAGTGCTGAGTCAGAATACAAAGAAGCTTCCCCTAGTGGAAATAGCAAAATACTTGTTTTTCCTCAGTGCTGGTTAGGTTAGAGGCCCTGGCGTATACGCTAATGGGAGCCTCATGAGTGAACCCTTCTTTACTGGTTGGATTCCTCCAGGTATGCTTGTCCTTTATCTCCTCCCCCCCAAATTTATGGATAACTTAATGTTTTTACCTAAGTGGCTAGGATTTTGTAGGAATTTCCTGTTGGTAAATCCAGCCATGTAGGTGTAGATCATGCAGTAGCTGCTGTTGTAGGGACAAATGCTGAGTTTGGTGAGAGTCTTCCTATGAAAGCTTTGCAGATCCCATCCCCTGGCCATCTGCCAGCAAAATAAAATCACATACTGTTTGAATTAAAAAGGGGGAAAAAAAAAAAAAGGTGTGTTTTTTATTTTTGTTTTGCTTTCAGAGGGAACAAACCTGTGTACCCCAGTTGTGGAGGGAAGAGACAGCTGGGATGGTTTTCATGATGGCCAGAATCCTCCTTTTGTGTTTTGGGTTGAGTAGGAGGTGGGAGGAGAAGCACTCGCAGGCAGAGCGCTACGTAATCTTAAATTTAGGCTTGTTATGAACTGTTGTATGTAATATTGTCATATTTAAGCATTTAAACTCATGAGTCTACAGTCTCTGAGACTGTCTGAAAAAGTTTTTAGATGTTTAATTTTTTATATATATACATTAATATATTCAAATACATATATATAAAAATTGTGAGTATATGTTCCTTTTTGGGCTTTCTGTATTACTTTTTTCACTTGTCTTGAATTTTTTTAAGCTTTTCTATACAACCAGGAGCTAGATAATTACCTTCTATTTGAATTATTTTGATAACGTTATGTAACCCTGTGACTCCCATGATCTAGCACATGAAAAGAGACATGAGTTCAGTGACAGACTGTGATAATGTTGTGAACATTAGTAATCTCCTGTAGATAAAAATATAATTCATGAAGGATCAAGTTATTCTCTTAATTACCCTAAACGTACACCAGTGCACCTTCTGTAATTTCAGTGTAGCTACCACTGATGTCTAGTGGTGTGAAATCAGTATGAGGTCTCATTTGATATGAGTATGCAGAAGGTCAGATCATCAGATGCTCAAAGTCAGTGTATTTGCTCCTGTTTTCATTACCCAAGTACATGGTTCCTAGTGCTTGCCATTTGGCACAAAAATGCTTTCTGTTGGGTTTCTTCATACATTCAGCAAAAATATTCATATGTATAAAATGAATCAGCAACATGGATCTAGGATCCTATAGGTATAGATCCATGTAGCTAATTAATTTTAATTGAGCTTCTAAAATATCTCATTCTAATGCATTAGAACCATCCTTTTTGTGTTCTTTCTTGTGCAACATTTTGTTTTTGAGAGATTTTTCTACAGTGAAAAGAGTTAACAGCAGGTAATGCCATTCATCTCGGAAGAAGTTTGAAATTTTCAGTGTTAGTGATGAATGAGGGTATCTGACCCACATCTGTTTTACATTAGAATGGAACATTGCCCTGACATCGGTAGAAGCATTTGTCAAGATTCCCTGGACAGAGCTTCTGTAAATTACATGCTGCAAATGTGTCAGGGTCAGATAAGAGGATATCATTAACTCCACTAAAGTTTACTCATGATTCTGTCAGTTCAACTTAATACGTTAACTGCCAACAGTTTTCCTTGAGCTGTTTCATTAAATCTTTCATTCACAGGAGGGGAAAAAAAAAATGTATCACTGTACCCAAAAAATATTGCACATGTTCTTTTCTCATAAATCATATTAATTGCAGACATGGTCACAAAGCATATTAAACGCAGGCATGCGTAAATGAATTAAAACATATGAGAATTTTATTGTGCCTATGGTAGGTCCTGCATCCTAAAATACCAACCACATTAACAGGCATAATGTTTCATTTAAATAGAATAAGCTTTTTCTCAGCTTAATGGTCATTATTTTGTTGATAATAGAAGTATTTCCTAATAGCTGATAATGGACCACATGCTGCATACATGGTCTTTAAGTCTTTCATCGTTCAATTTCTCTTCCTGGATCATACCCTCAGCTAGTGATGCTGTGCTGACCCCACCAGCAAGGGATTTGTCCTAATGAATATTTTGGATTGCTTGGGTTGTGCTGTCTGAAAACTTTCCTGTAGAGTTTGGTTGTTGCAGTTCACTGTGTTCTCTTTGCTCATTCTTAATTGCACCTTTGTTTTCCAATAGAACTATTTTATCAATTATATATACTGTCTTTTATTAGATAAGCTCAAAGGCTATGCGTCAACATTTGTGCATTTTTTTTTAAATGAGAACAAAATAGAAGTAGCCAAAATCTTACAGCCTGATTATTTTTGTTTTATTTTCACATTGATAGGAGTTCTTTACTAAAATAAATTGAATGGTTACAGCGGCATTTGGTTCCAGGTGTCAGATCAACCCTTGATTTTTCTTTCATCACCTTTGGGATCCAGATCAGTGAGGCTGACAATTACTGCTTTGTCTTTCCCAAAGTAATTCAGAGGGAAGTATGTATTTTCCAGTAATTTGGATGATACATGGATTGAATAAATTTATTTGCTTCCTTAATTATTGTAAAACAATCAGATCTGTTTACCTCTTTAGAACTATACTGTGTCATACCAGCAGGAGATCTGAGTTGCAAAATCCAAAGCTTCGTGTGTCTCTTGTACACCACTAAGCTGAGGGTGCCGAGCATCTTGCAGACGTGGCCCATTAATGGCTTTCTAATTGATTAGGTGAAAGTCAGCCATGCCCTTCCTGTAACTCCTTGTATGGGTGATAAGGTCATGGCACATACCGTACGAAAGACTTCTGCCCTGAGGCTACTTCCCTTATAGCTTTCAGAACAGACATGACCAAAAATCTAATTATTTAGATACTAATCAACTGCAGGATGATTCTGAAGGCCTCTGAAGAAGATATTTCTGAGAAGATGGTTACTGTTCAGACTTCAGTTTTCTCCACCTCAAAGATAGAGAGCTGTGTCAGTTCTGCTCCAAAGTGTCTATTGGCTGCATATGCGCTTAATAAAAGGATGCCTAAAGACTTGTATTATCTGATTAATTTAATTTTTTTAAAGTAAATCTCATCAAATGCTAATTTTAGTTTGTCAGAGAAGATAAATCTCCATCCAAATATAGATGCTACTGAAATTGGAGTGGCTTTTAAGACCAAGTCTGGATCCAGGTTTAAATTTCAAGGCTAATCTCTAACTCTAAAATAACTTCCAAAGCTTTTTAGTTCAGTGTTTTTGCTGGCAAAGTCCACATAGTGTTGTCTTGGGCTCTATTCTGCTGAAAATATTAAACAAAAAAGTTTAGTTAAAGTACGTAGTTGGCAAAATGACTATTTGGCCAACTCAGCAATCGGTCCTAAAGTGCAGGTAGAGACAGGGTGTGATGTGAGAGCGTGCGGGCAGAGAAGAGTGCCATCGGGACTCCAGGGGGCTGCCAGGGCAACGCTGGCCCAGCCCATTCCCTTGAACTTGGAACAGAACATGGTAAAGCCCCAGAAATATTGGTATTGCATAGGTGCTGTGCGGGAATGGAAAGGGCTGTGCACTTATTTCAGATATTTCTGATAAACCATGTGTATGTTAAACTGTAGTCAAAACCATGATACTTGTGCCAACATAAATATTTTCCGAAGTAGTAATTTTCAATGTAAATGTTTAAGTTAAGCTATGTGTTTTTGTGGATCTTTTTTTTTTCTTTTAACTCTATTAGTGTTAATTTTAAAGGACATGGATTAATATAAGTTAAACGAACAAAGGTTCTAGTATTGTATCCTGCTGATGCCATGTCAGATCATTAAGCATGCTAGATTTTTCAGGACCAAATCATTTTCCAAAGGTATGAGGAAAAATACTTGTAATTCCTAAAATAGAAAAACTTTCTAAAATAATCTTTAGAAATTTTAATACTTTTCAGGAATCAATTTTTAGAATAAGAGGTTGAGAGCCCAGTTATTTGAGCTTTTAGGGGGTTTTGGGACAAACTGCTGTGCAGCTTGCTATGCAAATAACATGATTTTTCAATCTGTGGTGATTCCAGAGATTTTTTTTTAAATTGTTTTATGTTAACCTCAGATTCTTTTAATAGGCTTTGTGCATTGAAAAGATTATTTGAATTAAATAGAAAATATCTTACAGCCTCAATACAAATTATTCTTTTGTGTTCTTAACCTAAAAGTTATAAGATTTCAGTATCTAAGTAAAGTCTTTGGATATATTTTGAAACTTGTTTTTGCATGAATACTTCAGTTTGTGAAACATTCAGAAAATACCATCAGTTAAACTCATCTTGTTCTGCTTAGTGAAGCAGAAGTGAACGTTCTAGTGCTGTAAGTAGTAATTCAACTTCTTTATCAGCATTTTTTTTTTTTTTTCTGGTGAGATGTCTTGGGTGCATTTGATGCAGAGATGTTTTGTGTCCTTGATGCAGGTACGGGGTGTCTCTTTTTGAAGTACCCTGCTTGTGCCACTTGCTCTTTTCCTTATCAGATATGTAAGACCTACTTAAATCATGATCCCTGGGGCTTATTTCATTTAATTATTAAAATCCAAACAAAACTCGGTGCTGAGACCACAAGCTCCCTACAATAACCATCCCCCTTTTTTTTTGCGATGGAAAATAAATATAATTCAAGAAGGAGCATCAGAGCTTTAGGAGCCAGACATGTTCCTATGAGCATAGATTTATTCTTTACAAAATAGACTCCAATTTTAATAATTTCTTCTTAGTTCATGGTAAGAAGTGCAATAAATTATCAAATAGCATAAGTAATCCCTTCTCAGAGGAAGAACAACCTACAAGTACTCAAAATACGCTGTTTTGGCAGAAGCTGTGCGTCATCCATCCATTATAAGCAGCAGACTTTTTCTCAGGCTTTGAAGTGCAACTTATTCCAGCCGAAGCAAGCAGTTCTCTCAGTAGTACTTATTTTCAAAATGTGCTATAGAGATGTGCCGGGAAAGGAAATGCACAGCAGCCTGTAGCATGAGTGATTTTTGTACAACAATAACTTATCACTGTAGCTTCCTTCACTCCTGCTTGAAAGCACAGGTGGTTTTGAAATATTTTTTTTGCTTTTCTACTGGAAATTATGTCCTAGAGGGCTGGGCTTTTATAGGGACAGGCATGTATTTTCCTGTAATCTCTTTTCAACTAGCCTTGACTGCTAATTTCATAACTGTTTGTGTACAAGTAGCTTATTAAGGGAGTCACACTCGACTTGAAGCTGGTCTGGAATGCCTTCTGTTGGGTCCTCTAACTCAGCGAATGAAGTTGGGAACTGGTGTTATGACCAGAACTTTACTCTCTCACATTAATTTCTTTCCAGGCCAGTACACAGGACTTGCAGCACCAGGATTTATGGCTGCTCTGCCCCTTCCCCACATATTCATGTTGTTCTGGGTGCTGGGATTCTTTGTTACTTCCATCAGTATCGTTGCTGTGATCTGCTCCAAATTAATTTCATTTCAATGTCTGCTAATCTTGGAAAAAGGAAAAAAAATTGTGTGAGCTTTTTCACAGTTTTTCTGTGTTTGTAGATCATGCAGGACAGCGTGGCTAAAGAGCCACTGCTTGCTTCTTACTCTCTTTTAATTGAGTCCTCAAGGAATAAACATCTGCAGAGATCCCAGCTGGAGCACGGGAGAATCAGGCACTCTAAAATGATAAAAGTTTTAAAAATTATTTTTCCTTATTTGCCCTCGGTATCACTTTTTATTGGTTGTCAGCCATCAGTTTTTATTTTGCTGGATGATGCAACCAAATTCCACTTCCTTTTTGGATTGGATACTCAAAGCATAGTTTGAATACCAACTTTAGGAAATCAAATGATAGACTTGAGAACTCCCGTGGCTCTGTAAGCAATACAGCTCTTCACGTATTTTAACTCTTTCTGTTATTCGACCTTTCATTTTAGGTAATGGGACTCCTGACTAACCACGGTGGGGTGCCTCACCAGCCCCAAACTGATTATGCCCTGTCCCCTTTGACCGGGGGCCTGGAGCCCACCACCACTGTCTCAGCCAGCTGCAGCCAGCGGCTAGATCATATGAAGAGTTTAGACAGCCTGCCTACGTCCCAGTCCTACTGCCCACCAACCTACAGCACCACGGGTTACAGCATGGACCCCGTCACAGGCTACCAGTATGGACAGTACGGACAAAGTGAGTATTGGACATTTGCACTGGGAAGTGCAATATTGTACTGGTTTATCAATAGTCTGTATTTTTGCTCTGTAACAAAGAGAATTATGAGCAGGGATCCTAATGGCTGACTATTACTTCTCTCCAAAGCTGAGCAGAGTGCGCTGGTGAGATAGCTGATTGTTTGAGCAAGATTTCTGCTGCATAATTATTTTCTTAAGTGATGTCAACAACATCTTGATGTTATTAATTGTTGAGACATGAAACCTGATTGCCATTAGGTAAAACATAAGGGTTGTCCAAAATGAAATAACCACTGGCATTCCACTATTAGAAACACATGTTCTTAATGAGGTCAGCTCAAGAATCATTACAGTATATAATCCCAGATACATAGAGTTTTGTCAAACTTGTCCTGGGAATAAAAATATTAGTCCTTTTCCTTTGATATATCAGTATTAAATATGACAATGTCAACCTGTAGTTGGCATGGCCCCATGCTGTGAGGTTGTCACAGCATGACTTAAAAAGCTTCTTTTGCTTTTTTTGCAGGTGCCTTTCATTATCTGAAGCCAGATATTGCGTAAATGAACTGTCCACTTCAAGTTAAAGCTGGTCTTGTTTTCCGGTCTCACTCCAAGGCTTGGATACGAGGGATCTTCTCAACACACTGCAGTCTAAACTGGGGCAGTCCCACTGAGAGAAGCAGGCTTGTGATGTTCTCTCCAGCCATAGCTTTTAGTAGACTTTTGAAGGCTGGACAAAGCTATACAGAAGACAAAGGCCAAAAGCAATAATGAATAAATAAATGCGACGTGGTTCATTATGAGTGGGTATACAAAACAGAGCAGTATTTAATATCACTGCCTGGCAAAACATTCCATTTTTTGTTGTTGAAATTAATGTGCATTGATTGGGACAAATGGAACATTTTGAAACTTAGAGCAGTTGAGCTCTGCGTACTCTGACTCATCTGGCATCCAGTGCTGACTTTAGTCTAACTGTAAAACTGCTCAATTTCTGAAGCAAGGGCAAGAGAACCTCTTTCATTTTACATACTGGAGATTTGTCATCAAGAGGAAATGTCACAGTCCATAGGAAGCTAGGATAAGTGCGAAAGACTTCCAGAGCAATTTAGTGGTTACCTTACCGTGCTTTTGTATTCATGCTGTCAATAAATGTCATTTACAAGTTTTTCTTTACCAACAAACAGATGAGATCTTGTGTAACATGAAAAACGGATTTTACCTTTTTCGTATGTGGAGTTTTCCTAGTCCGTTGTACCTTTTTGAACAAACATGGGAGAAAAAAAATCAACCGCAACGTGACTGATTTTTCATGACTGCCTAGCAACGTGCAATACTGTGTACCTCACACAAACTTTGGGATCTTCCGAAGTTATATAGATAGAATCAGAACTATATTTTTGCAGGTACTTTTATTTTTGCAGTGCATAATTCCTGATGATAAAATACAGAAATGTTGCAGTCTGCTGGACAACTAAAATCCAGCTTGCTAATTATGATTTAAAGGTCATTTTCAGGAAACAATAAGAAGAAATGATTACGTTTACATTTTTTTTTTAGTCATGTACAGGACATGGACAGAGATGGACCTGTATTTGAGACATTCGTTTAAATTATACAGTGATATCCAATATAGAAAATTATAAGTATAGGAACCAAGGTTTACAAGAAGTTTGCATTGTGACATTTTTAGAATGTCAATAAATTTGTGTTTTGTGATGTTGAGAGGAAGAGGAAGATGGAAGGCGGTGTTATTTATTTCTCTCTATTCTTGGAACAAAGAGGGAGGCAGAACACAAATACATTCCTTTTAGCATTAAGGACTATGAAGTAGTGAGTTAGACTAGGTTCAGTACAGAGGTTAGTTCACACATTGGTCTTAAGGGTGATGGAAAAATGAAATATTATCTTTGTGTTGCAGCCTCTACAACAACACATGTGTTGTAAAAAAAAAACCAAACAAAAAAAACAAAACAAAACAAAAAAACAACAAAAAAGAAAACAAAAAACAAACGTCTTTCATGTAAAAAGTTCAGTAAATATTTACTATTTATAATGAATAAACATTATGAAGACTTGCAAAGCACTGATGATTTTGTCCTAAAATGTAGTATCGTGCTAAATACATTGGTACATTTTAATCTGAATATCATGAAGAAATAAACCACGTTATCTTCAACGCAAACTGTATTCATTATGTCAGCGTATTCTGCACACATCCCAGGGCTACGGGAGCCTCAGGCAGCCTCTGTGCCAGGTGCTGCTCATGTGCTGCTCCCAGCTCTGTGTTTATTAAGGAACTATGCATTTTCAAGTGCTATCGGTACCAGTAGTACGTCTTCCCAACAAGAAAAAAGCATTGTGCCTTTGCCATGCATTTAAAAGAAAATAAAATAGGCTGAAAATCAGCACAAGTAGGGCAACTGGGATGGCTTCATGCAATGCAGGAACTTTGTAGTCAGTCATGGGCAGTATCTGTGCTGAATTTCTCTCTCTTTTTTTTTTTTTCTTTAGAAGCCTCAGAATTTTTTAATAGGCTTACACACAAGCTGATTGAAAAATGATTGAAGACCTTTCAGAATGAATTAAGTTTTAGTAGCACATCAGTGTATGAGGAAATTTTACTTCACACTAGGCTTGGTGGATGTTTAATTTCCTCACCGTTTCGTGGGGGATGTAACCACCTTGAATTTCAGCTCCTCTTTCTGTGTGCATTTTATTTTTGTTTTATTTAGTTTGTTCTTTAGCCCTTTTCCATTGGAAAAAGGAGGAATATATTTTATGAAAAGAGGACATTAAAAAAATGCTGAGAAATGGGGAAAGGATTATGTTTCTCTGATATGCTTTTAATTTCTGTAACAATTAAAATATAAAAGTCTCTTACAAATACCAATTCTCTGCTCTAAACTGCTAATTTTTCTGATTTTTTTCAATATTCCTTCCCCTGCCGGAGGACTTGGCCCTTGGCACTTGTCTTGTGCTCTAGGCTTGCTGCAAAGGCCAACTAAGCCTCTTTTTCCGCACTTGCCGTCCCTTTGCTGTAAAGTACAGGGTAAAAGCTTGCTTGCTTGCACGGTTTGGAAGTAGATGATGTCTGTATTAGCACCCTTTCCCAGAAAGGGTGTACCTTTGTCACAGGATAGGTGAAAAATGCTGCCTTTGCTGTCTGCCCTTTTATGTCCCAGCAGCTTGGGGGGGTGGGACAGAGCTGTGATTTCTCCCTCCATCCCCGCAGTGCTACTGGTGAGGTGCTTTCCTGACCTGAAGTTAGACAGCGGGCGTTTTGACTGCTCCATCCTCTTTTTAAGTGTCTCCCAAGCACTTCCTTGTGTGACAGACCAAGGCAGAACACGAGAGCCTGGAAACAAGACAGATAAGGACAAAATCATCCATCCCTCTTGCAGGCAAGCCATGCAAGTGGGGAACCGGGATAAGCTCTTGCCGAAGGAAGTGAGGAGCCCGGGGCAGAGGGACTAAACAGCTTTCTGATTTATGATGCGCCATAGGAATCTTTGACAGAGCAAGAAAGGTTACTTGGGATACTGTTGTGATCCCTTCTTGTTATCGCTGTCAAGGCTGAAGAGGTTCTTGGGAGCCACGTGTGTTTCCGGAGTACGAATCTTGAACACTTGGAAAGTCAAAGGGGCTTGAGCCTGCCACGGATATTGCGTTTGACACAAATGCCATGGAACAGCTTGGAGGAATGTGCTCACAGCTACGGAGTCCAAAACCTCCTCACTGAAGAGTGCAGAAAGGATGGATCTCAGGCCCCTTCCTCTTTTTTTCTGGGGGGGTTTGCATATTTTACAAGATGGAAATAAATAATGACAGCTGCTTAACCAACTGTCTGTCATCTCATAGATAGAAGAATTGGAAATTCTTGAGAGACAGGCTTTGATGAAAAAATATTTATTCCTTATGGCACAACGTGATTTTTTTAATTTATCCTTTGCTTTTAAATCTTCCTTTATCTACAAATAACCTCTACTCCCATCAAAATACCCAATATATGCGTTTTGGCATATATTTGCATTGGTATATGTTACTATTCCTTTATTTGAGCATGCGTCATATTTAATGAATGAACTAGGAAAATAATTATTTTTAATGGCACCTACTACTCTTCTGTTTTCCCTGGTTAATACAGTTTATCCTATTTAAACAAAACTTATAAATAAACATTTTTCGCCAATAATCACACAGGATTTTCTACTCAATATTGCTGAGAAGTCTTAAGTCTTTCTATTTGACGTATGAGAAATACTGTTGAACTGTATCTTTCTGTAGCTATTTTGAAAGGCACAAAATGCCTATCTGAACCTACAAACCTTCACTGAAAATAGCTGACTGTTAAACAGGATTTATGTCCTCAGAAATCCAATTCTGCATATACATGGTATTAAAGCTAGATTTTTAATCCCTAGGTTAAGGTCTGTGCGAATTCAAACTTAAAAAATATGGCTATGGATCTGTAAACTAGATCTCCAAATTTAATGAAAAAATACAAAGTTACTTAATTTTGGAAATCCCAAACCTATCCCAAATTATCAAATGATACTAATAATTTATGTAGCAAGGATGTATTTGCATTTTCTCAGAAGTATGGGAGACTATAGCATGCAAATTGTTTGTTATGTCTAAATTCTGTAATAACGTAAGAAATGTATTCCCACTCATCAGAGTGCTGTTGGTTACTGCTAATGTGTAAAGCATATGTTTTTGCTGCAGTAGTAACCATGGAAGTTCTCAATATTTTCTATCCATAAAGTCTTCTGGCCTTAAAGTCTATAAAGTGGATTACTAAAAGGTATTTCTGTATAAAATAACAAGAAATTAATTGAAGGTGTTATCAATGAGACCACCAGAAACCTGGAACAGCTTGAATTCATAAACCTCTTTATATTGTTCACTTCAATGTTCTGTTGCTCGCTTTATTAAGCAAGAAAACTTGCATTCTGATTAGAAGATCACATTTTTAATTTCTTTTGGCTTTTCCAATGACATCTAGATATTGCCTGGAGACAGAGGAACATAATCTGGAACAATATGAAAAACTACACTAAACTAAATTGTTAAATTTCTGTTCAATTGACATTAGATAGGTATTTTGTTTAGAAGACATGTATTGCAACGCATGTTTGCCACTGCCTGAAAAAGTCGTGTATGTCATTCAGTTTATTCTGTAGCTAGTGTTTATCGTAAACCAGCGCATGTATTTATATAGAGTCATAGGGTTATTTTACAGAATCGCATGAGTTAATCTGAATCTGTTCAAGATATTTGTCTATTGTAAAATAACCAAAATTGCAGTCTGCTGCTGCAGTCATCGTGGGTGATTTGTTCTCTCAGATTTTCACTATCTGTTCTGTCCCAGCACTTCTGGGCAGCTCACCACAGGCTGGGAAGTTCTCATCAGTCACAGGGAGCAAAGTGCTTTAGCTCAATGGTTATTCAGGTTCAAATATACTTGCAAAGTATTTAATGTACAAGCAGGCTTCAAAATCTGTATGTAAGCATACTGCTGGAGCGTGGTTCTGTCTTCCCGTCGTGCTTCCACAAGCAACACTTTGCAGTGCTCACACGTAGTTTAAATCTTCGCTCAATGCGTTTACATTGCCTCAGAACTGATGACCGAGTAGGTCGTAATCCAGAGCCTGTGGGTAGCTCGGGCACTGCAGCCTTTTGACAGGCACTGTTTATTATTCAACTACTCAGGCAATGTCATGAAAAATCATAATAAAACTAGGAAGACACATCACATTTGACCTTTTCTGAATAATTTAATAAAGCTAGCTCAATACACAAATATGAAAGAGCAGTTGCTGATAAGAGCAGAACTATTGCTTCCTTGTCTGAGAATTGGAAACAGTTCAGAAGCTTTATTAACTATTCGGTGTCTTCATCTTCAGCGAAGTTTGTCCCTTAGGCCGTAGCCAAATGTTAAGCTACTTGTTTCTTCCCGCACTCTCCTCCTTTCAGCTCCTACACGGGTAGATACTTCTGCCATACACAATTATGTTCTCAGTTTTTCCTGTGCCTCCGTACAATTAGCCATGCTTTTTTTTCTCACGGACTCCATTTCGTTTACACAAGTATTTTTCTCCCCATATATATGCATTTATTCATAATGATCTCAAGTGGATACACCTGTAAAAATTTAGCTTTGTAAGGATGATTGTTACAGGCACTCTGCGCACTTAACCCATAACACTTTATAATTCAGCAATTGAGAGGCGGACAAAATTTCTTTGGAGCCCACCCTTGTGTGAGTGTCCCTGCAGTCAGTACTGTAATAATTTACAAAGTGTACAAATCTCCAGAGGCTTTTGAAATGCTGCTTTAGCCCAGCCGTGTCTATCCTGGCGAGGGGCTGGGGGGCGGTGGGGCTGGCAGGGATCACCCAGGTCCTGCACAGCACCAGAGCCTTGTCGGGGTCTTGCCCCTCTGTTGGGTCCATTACCCAGCATTTGACCGGACCCTTTCTCCATTGTCTCTATCTGAAGTCTCCACATGGTGGAAGACACCCCCTTCCACTCGGTGTCATGGCTGCTCCCCCTCGTGTCCCTTTCCCCTGTGGCTCTCTGGTGACTTCGAGCCCTTCCACTCCACTGCCTCCATCAATTTAAAGAGTTTATCTTTCACCTGCTCTTTCCAAACGCCGTTACCACCCTGCTGCTTCCCTGAGGGCCGCAGGCTGCGGGCCCGAGGGCTGTGGAAAGCAGGCTGGGCGGCACTGCCATGGCTTCCCGCTGCCAGGCCCCGGGGCAGAGCAGAGCCGGCGGGCACCTGCACAAACTGAATGAATAGGTGTTGAGTCCACCTCTTCTTTTAGAGCTCAGAGGGGTGTCTAAGCATGATGTAGTGTAGCCGTGGTGGGACTGGGACAGGGATGGCGGGGGGGCACTGACAGCCACTCGGGAGGACCTGTCCTGTGGGAAGCAGCCAAGACATGGCACCCACTAGCTGTGAGGTCAAACAGTCGCTGTTGGGGGAGGTTTCTGTCATGCTGGGGCTGGGGAAGATCGGGGGTGTGAGCAGAGAGAGGGCTAGCACTTGGCTGGCTCTCCCCCCAGGAGAGGTGGTGGGACTGGTCTCTGTGGCGTGTGAGGGCCGAGGCATCAGCCATCTTGTCTCTCTGGTGCCAGGGTGTCCGGCTGACACACACAATGGCAACAGCATGGCTTTCTCCACGGGTGGGTAGGGGAGGCAGCAGGAACCGTGCTGGGAATCCTCTGAGAAACCTGAGGGGTGGTTTCTCCTGAAGGTGAAGCCCAAATACAGTTTTCCACAGGGGTGCTGCTGTCCCAGGGAAGGCACACAGTGGGTGGGGAGGGGAGATGGTGCTGTGGCCCCTGAGTGTCCCTGAAAGTGTATTTTCCTCGAGCATGTGGGGTCAGTGAGGGGCAGCCGAGGGGAGTAGCTGGGACAGAGGCATTCCACCCACGGCAGAGGGGTGGCCGGTGGGTGTCTCCGGGCAGAGCTCCATCTGTTCTTTGGGAACGGCTGGGAACAGTGTTTGCCATTCCTGTACTCGGCTCCTGGTGCATGGAGCACTGTGTAAAACTAAATCCCACTTCCTTTGCAGGTTCTACTGTGGGACGTGGTGGAGCTACGTTAGTGCTGCGGCGGTCACAGGTGATCTACGTGTGAGCAGCAACATGGTGTGGTCGGGATCAGGGTCGCTGGCAAGTGGCCGCTGGGGATTTGCTTGCTTGGGATCCAAACCAGGCTGCTCCTGTGAGCCTTTGCTTCAGGCTGCCTTTGGTTTCAGAGCATTTTGTCGGATCCAGTCTTGATTCAGAGCATGCGTGCAAGTGCTGAGGCCACGATGGAGTCTCAGGCATGAGGTCTGTGTCAGTCCATGGGTGGCCGGGCTCTCCCAGGTGCCCTCCCAGGCCAGGCGGCTGTCCCCAGCTGTGGTGGCAGGGTGCCGGGCTGGCCTGCCTCACCTTGGTGAGAGCTGAGCATGGCAAAACCATCTGCTGAGCCTCAGCAAAAACAGTTGCTTTGGGTAAAATTACCCAGTAGATCTTGGTAAATTTTATCTGGGGTTTAGACGTTCATCCAGCTTGTGGCAGAAATCTCTGCCTGCCTCCTTTTGTCATCCTTATCTGTAAAGGGCTACATAAACACCATATATTTAAAAGACCTGGAAGGAAGCTGTTTCTCCATCCCCAAAAGGTTATTTTGGTATTGTGTCCTAAAGATCTAAAGGAAAACAAAAGCTGTGCTAGTGTGGATAGTATAACAAGCTTGCTTGCCAAAAAGGGCCTCAGAGTAGTTAATTTTTTTATCCCTAAAGCTTTAAAAAAACTCCTAAAATGAGAACACACAGTAGATAAGGAGCTCCATCTTATGTCCATGTGCACCTAGGCACCTTCCTTTGATTTTTAGTGGAAATTCTAGGTGCATGAGGACCTGGAGATAGCAAAGATGAGTGAACAAGGCAATTTTGATCTGTGAAACTACAGTTCTGTTGCTTCTATTCTGATTCTGCTCAAGTTCATCAGGAAAGATTAACTTTGGCAGCTTATTCAGTGACTAAATCTTGATATTTTTGTGGCTTAATTCATAACATAACTGTAAGCTATTGCCCTGTGTTTATATTTCCCATCCATTTCTCACATTTCCAAAGCATACTGATATGTGATCCTGGCAATTTAGCTACCATAATTGGCATTTTTCTAGGGCCAAAAGGAAACAAATTCCTTATCCTCCATACTTCTTTAATTTCTGAAAAACAACAAGTAACATGGTTAATCCTCTTTTTGATCTTTCCCCCCCCTTTGAATTTTTCTTATGGTCTTTTCCTTTTAATCTTTTACTTTCTTTTTAATCTTCACTCATTGTCCCCCTGCATTTGAAGAATTTCTTGTACATACATCTCTAAAAAGAATTGGACCACTTTATGGAAATAGCTCTTTAGGATCTTGTTCAAAGCACCATTATGTACTTTTAGCTGTTTGGGGGAGGGTGAAAAAAACAAGAGAGAAAAAGCAACTTTAAAGTTATGTTTGTTTGTGTAGCCTAACAGAACATTGATCTGTTCAACTAGATACAGAAACAGCGCACGGAAACACCCTAAGTTACAATAAAACCAGATTACATTAGAGGAGCAGAAGGGTGAATGAACATCTCCCTTGAATCCGGGTTGGGTCACATCATCTGACTCGATGCAGGTGTGTTTGGGCAAGAGCATTTCAGTAAGGGCAAAGCAGGGCAGCACAGGTGAGTTCTATGGGCCATTAGTGAGCAGCTTCCCTCTCCGAGCTCTTCTGAAGCAGGAGGGAATAAGCTATGCTGTAGCTGGAAGGCATAATGCTTCCCATGGCTGATCAGAGTGCAGCTGAGGTGCCACCGCTTACCCAGAAGTGTGCCTGGAGGCTCAGTCTAGCCATTTGAATTTGGAGGCGGAAGAGTTTGTCTGTTCCGGTATGTGTGTACTGTGGTTTGCAGTTTTCTTGTACATGCATATGCAAAACCTTTGAATTTTTCCTATTGTGGGCAGCGTTAAGGCTACAAGTTTTCCTTTGCACATCATCTTTTCTTAGGTGGTGTGGAGATTACACCATCAGTAGTCATGTGGAAACTGGTGAAATGTAGTATGGTTTATATTAAGGTGGTTTACTCTGGCCTAGAGTAGCTCCTACTGTGGGGAGACCTGGATACCTTGATACCTTATGGCATGTCTGGAAAGGAAGGTGTAGAGAATTGTGCCTGGGTTCTGAGTTTGTGAGCTACCTGTGGGATGAAGCCTACGTATTGGTACGTGTGGCCCAGTGTTAACACAGTAATTTAGCTTCCAGGCTTAGGCTGATGTGGATCTGACTGTCTGAAAGGTGGTGAAAGTACAAGTCCTTGTGTGTCTTTCATTAAGAAACTGCTTAGACATGTGAGGCTGTCAGTTCACTGCATAGCTAAATGTGAGTTAAAGTACTTTAAGACATAACGACTGCACCTCAAGAAGCAGGGTGCGGCAGCTCTGTGTTAAGAGGTATGGTGAAGTGTAGACACAGTTCATGGTGCACCCAAAACTGCCACTGTGAATTCACTGCTGTGATTTTTGTCACTTGTTTCTCTATGCAGTTGTGATGTCCTACCTCCCCTTGCCCCACTCTTTTTTTTTTTTTTTTTAATTTATTTTGCTAATACCAAAAGGACCCAGAAACTTGACCAACAGAGGTCACGTGTTTCTCAAGCAGGCAAGAAATTTACAGGGATTAGCACGTGTCCAATTTAATTTATGTAGAATCGCACGCTTCTTTTACTGAAGCAAATTCTTTAAAAAACAAACAAACAGTAAGAGTTTACAGAGTTCTGGAAAAGTTGCAAAACCTAAATGAAAATCCTTTTCCAGTTACACGAATATAAATTGGGCATAGTTACCCTGAAGATTTTATCCTAGTTTAGTAAATGTATTTTATTTGTAGTTAAATTGATGATAAAGCTTTTCTTCTCTCTCCTCAAATCAACATTAGGTCCCTTAAATCTGTTCTCCTTTAACCACAACAATAGGTGAATAAGATCTCTCTCATAACTGGGCCCTAACAAAGAACAGGATTTGGCATTGCTCTTTATGGGGATTTTTCATCTTTTTTCTTTTTTTTTTTTTTTTAAAGGCTGATTTTAAAACAAATAGTTAAAATGTGGAGCTGAACATTTCTTCTAGGAGTTGCATGTTCTAAATGTACTTATACCATAGTCTGCTGCTCATATAAAATTACAGACTTCACTTTCATCTTTCTTTTTACAAGAAACCCTTAATGACAAATGCAGGCTGTTTAGCGATACCGATATACTGCAATCTTAGCATGTGAATTAGTCATCATACAATCAGTTCAGGGGGTCAGGCCTAAAGAAACAGTGCAGAGTTGGCAAACTGCTAGTCGGGTGATGTGCTCTCCACTTCAAAGTCATGGTGCTTACTCCCCAGAATTCAGATCACAGAAAGAAACAGCTGGCATTGTCGTTTGTGGTAGTAAGGACTTTTTTTTTTTTTTTTTTTTTTTTGTAGTGAGATAAGGTTTCACTACTTTGTAAAACAACAATTTACTTTAGAGTGACCTAGCCTGTAAAACACAATAGGAAGCAGGAATCCACAGAGCACCGCTCTGCTATTATCATGCAAGTAGACATGACCTGTGACAAACCACACTGGAGAAGACTTAACCCCCTTGCTCCTTGTCTGAAAATATTCAGTGTAGTCCGCTTGTCAGTGGCAGTCAAGGGTTTCATTTTCCAGAATGACTTTATAGGCAGTTCTTTTCAGTTTGGATATTACTGTCTTGCATATTTCCAGTGTGGTACGTATTTGTGGCAGCACACAGCTACAGACTACCAGTCCTAATACTTACACAGACACATTAAAGCATCCAACTTTCCACTTAAGCGCTGAGGCTGTCACGTTTGAGTTGAAATTCAAGTTGTCGTGTTTAACTTATAGATAGCAACTGGTTGAAATACCGTATGGGTATCCAACAACCCTTTATTATCCTGAATGCTGGTTCGCTCCACAGGCAGTGGATTTTGATGGCCTTTCTCTAGGGACTGTGTGGAAAGGAGTCAGACTCCGGGCCACCCTCTTGCACAGCCTTCCAGGTGTGATGCCGAGAGAAAGCACCTGAGAATGGCATTTAGAGATGCTTGTTAGAAAATGTGTGAGATTGTTTATGTGCTTCAACTCAGAGACGGACTTAAGCACCTTCCTCAACTGAGGACATGATTCTTTTTTTCTTTTTTTAGTTTCTTTCTCCTGTCTCTGGACCCCTATCATATCCCACTGGTATTTTAAAAATCCTTTCACTTAGTGACTTGAGCAGATTTCTTCTGCAAATATAGGGGCAGGGAGAGAGGGGGGAGGGGAAAACCCCCACAACCTCCTGCATTTAAAACTGCCTGGCAGATGTATGTCTCAGGGATTTGTTATTGTTCCATTATTGTTATTATTAATAGACTTCACTTCACAGGCAAGGCAGGCTTATCAGCCAAATGCCTCATTATCAAATGACTGAGACCCAATAAGTGCTTAACAGCATTCCTTACCAAAAGAGGAAACGATTACAGGCCAGATCGAACTCCTGTTAAAGCTAGATTCCCACTTCAGCAAAGCATCGCTTGGGGCCCCTACATCCTCGCTCCCCTCCGTGTTTTATGACATGCTTTTTAATTCTCCAAAATGAACCAAACAGCTTTAGCTTCTCTCATCTCGCAATGTGTTCTGCAACTTCTGGAAAGGAACCTGGACACAAGGAAAAATGCTACAGAACAAAAAGAGCCACAATACAAACCATATGACAACGCCTATTTCTTCATCCTCTTTGTCATGTTGTTTTACTCTTTCCTGGCATTAACTGTCTTTTTTGGTTATGTACGCTCGAAGAAAGCCATTTCAAAGAAAGATCCTTACCAGGAGTTCATCGAGGATAGGAATCGAAATAAGAAGTGGAACATGACCCGGCCGGTGGTGGTGAAATTTGACTTTGAAGAAGAAAGTATTCTTTGAACTCCCTAAACCAAAATACTCTGCAAAATGCACCGGACTGTCTCTGCTGCCTACATCTCAAGTGAAGATCTACATGTTTATCTTGTTTGGCTGTCCCCCTCACAATAAATCAAAGCATTGCTTAAAATAGGTAATGGAAAAAGAAGTTTCTTTCTTTCTTTTTCTTGTAATCCATTTGTTGCTGGAATGTGACTTTTCTAAATACGGAGGAAATATTGTAAACTTTAAAGTGACAGTGAAAAGTGGCCATTTTTAGCTTTTGCTTCCAGTTTGGTGGAACAAGAATGGGAATCCGTCCTATGTCAAGACTCGGAATTTATTTAAGATGGAGGACTAGTTTATGTATGCACATACCCACTCCAGGGGAATGAATGCTGTCTCTTCTGAGTTGCTCAGGCCTGGAAACTGGTGTGTAGTGTCCCTGGAAAGTGCCTCCCCTGAATAGCAGAACACATTTTACCATGCCTAGACCAGCAAATACTCTTTAACATGTAAATATAGAAAAGCTCCTCTTGCATTCCCTCCCCTCAAAAATTAATTTCACATGCTATGGCAAAAGATTCAAAAAAACATCTGCGAAATGTAATTAAAATGCATCTAGTGGAAAAACAGGTTGTGTATTCAGTGAATTTGGAGTCCTTGCCTTTTCCATCTCTTGTATGTATTTATTCTTTGCCAGTTTCTTGTTGAAATTTATATTTCATCCTAGTGAATGGTAACAACAGCTGATCACAAATCTAACAGAGGAATGGCTTCTCTGTATCTGCAATAAATATTTGCTAAAATGTTGTACAAGCTTCATTCAGAGTTTGCCATCTGATCTTTTCATTTTTCTACTGCTTAATAAAATAAGTATTATAATAGAATTTTGACTTAGAACATATTGCTGTGCTTAATATAAAAGAACAGTGCTTATTCCTTTGTGATATTGTGAATGTGATACGACAGACACTGCTTTGTGATAGCACGCGTGTATTGTCTTCCAAGACTTTCACTTGTTTGCCTTCTTATCTAGGGTCTCTCAGTTTATGGTCCTGTCACAGAACTGCTTAGGTACACTTAAGTGTATCTGCATTACAGATCCAGTTGCGGCTCAGAGGGCTATCTGAGCACAGTAACTGTTTTCAGGTGGTAGGTAGGCTCTGATTTTTCCTTAATATGCATATGAAAACAAAGTAGAGCAAATAAACTTTTCTCTTTCTGCTAGTGGAATTATAATGTAATGAATTTTGATTTTTCTTAAGCGTGTAGTGTTCATGGTTACGTGTTGACTATTTTAGAGATGTGTAGACTTTTAATTCTTTTAATATTTAGAAAAAGTTTTTATATGTATTCAGCCCAGGCTGAGCAATCAGACGTTGTTCCTGTTTCCTGATGGGATGTGTTAAGTGTTTCTGGTGCATGTGCAAGCAGGGAGGTTGATGCTATGCATAACCCTCTTCTCATAAAACTAAAATTTGCTTCCCACTTACCAGCATGGGTGCTTGTAGGAAGAGCTGTGGATCAGATCAGGGTGCTCTGTCTCCAATAGCTGTGCCAAAGAAAGCTAATAAGAATAAGGTGGCACTTTCTCATCTGTACTTGCCCAGCCTCCAAGGATTTTTTGCTCAGGGATCATCTGAGCCAGAAGCCACTCATTTTGTCTAAATGTGGGGGTGGGATATGTGCAGAATACTGATGTATGTGTGTATGAACATAAGCATTTTAACAGGCCAGAAAATGTTCACAGATGTATTTTCGCTGGATTCATCCAACTCCAATTTAAATGGTTTTGACTATAGAAACAAGACCAGAGTTGCAGTTCTTGCACAAATCAGTGTTTCGTCTATGTTATACGTGTCCTGGCTGCTTCATCTAGAAAGTTTGGGGTGAAAAAATGAAAGTTCAAGTCATCTGTGCTCACATCACGCTCCTGACTTTGGACTGTATGACATGAAAATCACTCTTGGTTGGGTGTCTTATAACAGCTTGGAGCAAGTGGGGAGACTTAGTCTTTTGAACACGGAGTTCTGGATGTCTGTCCTCTGAAAGGGGGTGTAAATGTGGATTTGCTCTCCTGACAGAAGATCTGTTCTGTTTTTATCTTGTAGTCAGGTTTTTTTTTTTTTGATTCTTTGCAGTGTATTCTATGTCATCTTAAAAATTAAAGATCAATTTTTTTGAAACTTCATTCAACCCCAACTTCTTTATTTCTGTAAGCTGTCTCAGCTTTTGTCTTACCAGGCAATTATCAGATCAGCCTAAATCCCTTAAACATTCTTTAGCAATGTGCTGCCATTGTCTAGTGTCTAAGCTTTTTGGAAACATTCACAACTCATTTAACAACAAGACCACAAGCTCTTCAAACAATTTTGCATAGTGCGCGCCTGTGTGTGCGTGCATGTGTGTGTATGCCAACAAGACGAGGCTTTTTCCTATCCTATCTCCATGCAGCAGTAAAAATGTCTCTTTGTAAACGTTAGCCACAGGGCATGTTGGTGACATTATTAGCCTTTCTTCTTCAGTGTGTCAAAGCCCGTTTGTCCCTGACCAGGAGATCTCACTTATTAGTAACAAATGAGAAGGGACACTTGAGTACTACAGCACCATAGGCGTACCCGCAGCCATGACAGCGTTTCTGTAACTTCAGTGCAGCTGTGTCAATCTGCACCTCCTGACATCTAAAGCGGTGAACTAGCTAGAGTTAGACAAGTTTTAGGTTTGGAACTGTGGCACAAGCTCTGTGCCCAGCCTTGAATGCCCATTTTGGAGGACATGCAAGGCCTCTGACAAATTGGTGTGTAGACAGAATGGGGGCAAAAGATACATCTTTTTCTCTTGGTAGAAGGAAAGATGATAAGGCAGTGTAACTTTTGGTCTCTCTATAGCATGTTGTATTGGCTGCCTGCACTGGAAACAGAAGGGGATGAGGGCGAAGAGGACTGGGCTAAATGTCATACGTACATGATGTGAAATTGCTGAGGCAGTTTACATGTTGCGTATAATATGAGAATTGTCCACCTCATTTTCTTTCTCCTATGTGTGAAACTAGTATTTGTACGGTACTCCCAGAGCTCACAAAGCATGTGATCTGTAACCTTGTCAGTCTCCTTTATAGCCACTTCTGGCTTTCTGCATGTGGGGTGTGAACTGGGAATAGGAGAGCCAAAATAACCCCATTCATGGTGAGCCATGGGCTGTGAAGTATGATTTACACCTCTGAGATGTCCAGTCTGCTCCAGACTAAGCACTGGGGAAAGTGGGAGGGCAGTACAAAGCACCGTAACACAGACTTAGCCCAGCCAAGGGGCTGTGACGCTGTAGGAACTGGAGAGGGTGAGGGTGTTTGCATCTGCAAGACTTGTTTCTATGTGCTAAGTGTCTTTAACTTTAAAAGAAGAGAGGGATTCATTGTCTTTGTTTTGTATTTTTCTTTTCCTGTCTCTGCTTACTGGTGTTCTGAATTAATATTATTCATCTAGTGATCTTACTGAGAAGCTTCTTGTTACTTCTTCCTTGCTAGTAAGAAACATACTAACACAAAGTAGATCATGAATCCTGGTTTAGTTCCCCTACCTCTTGTTAACTTATGTGGCCCTCTCCAATGCATTGCAGCTGATGTGTGGGGGTTGTTTTTGCTTTTTTTTGGGGAGGCATCCACTTTGAGTTTAGTTTGAGAATTTTGAGGTTCTCTAAAGGCTTCACTGAAATACAGGCATGTTGCAGTTTCCATTTAGCCTTTGTGAATTAATACTGTAGCTTTCTCAAACTGGTCCGTGAGAAGGTCTACTTCTGATTAAACCCATGTTTATAAGTATTGGGTTGTTCTCTACCTTTATATGCATATGTGCATACACATGTGTGCATATGTGTTTTAGTGTATTAGGGTCTGTCGTTCTCCGAATGCCAAAAGTATAAGAGATAAGTAGGACTAGCTAAAATGGTACATACTTTGGAGTGCCCTCATACTCATGTAAATCTGGAGTAAGCTGATTTTGCTGTTTAAGTTCTGGTGTTTCCTGGTACATGAGTTGCAACTAGAATTGTTTCTTGCACTATAGGTCCATTTTGATTACTTACAGCTCTGATCTCTACAAATGAAACTTTCTGCTTCCATGGGGAGTCTAAAATACATAATGTGTATGACCAAGTTTTCCTGGAGCCTGTAGGCAGCTGTAGACATTAAGTGTTATTCTGCTGTGGTTATTCATGCATGGAAAACTTCATGGCAGTGACCGCTGTTGCATTCCAGAAAAATTAAGTGTGCCTGAATTAAAGCAGGCCTGACGCTATACATCTCTCTACCTTCTTTTCTCTCTAATTTGTATGTCAGATGCTGCAAACTTTCGTCACTTCATCTGCAGCATACTTGTATGCATAGACAGACAGAGCCCGGTATTTTGAAGGAAAATCTTTTCCTCATCAGAGGAACATCTAAAATGACTTCATGGAATTGTTCAAGTATCCTCTGGCCTGGATTCAGAGGAGCACACCAGTCCATACTGAAGTCTTCCGTCAGCCATGTGTGCGAGTGCAGTGGGACTCAGAAAGCACATGCTGAAAATTAAACGTGTGCTGCCATATTTTCTTGAGCAAGTGCGCTTCCCTAACTTGGAACCTCAGTAAGTGCAGCAACATGTAGCACAAATTTAAGCAGCTGAAATAGGGATTTTTTTTCTTTTTTTCATTTTGTAATAGCAAATCCTTTGCCATGTAAGTAAGCTTAGTGAATTAACAGAGCTCATACTACTGGGAATAAGTGAATCCTGTGGGCTTGTTTTGAATGAAATTAATGTGAACCCTCCAAAGAATTTTTTCCTTCATAACAGAATGGTGCACTTAGAGGAAACCTTCCAACTTTTCTGGTTATTCTGAAAAAATTGGAAAGCACAGTAAGAACTGATTGACAACTGCTTGTAGTGTGACTGCACACTACCTTCAACTTTTTTTTTAAAGTCCCCGCAACAGAGCCTTCTTTTCAGCCTGGGAATGCTATGTGACCCAGCAGATGAAACTGCGTTAAATATAGATGACCTTTGGCAGTGACCCCTCCCCTCCATAGATTTGCTTTCATCCCGCCAGCAGAAGGAGAACCGAAGGGGTCATAAAATTAACACAAAGATAAAAGATTCTGACAATTGAGGTTACATAGCTAGGTATCCTTGCATGTATAAGAAGATACTCAATGTATGTTCAATAATCCAAAAGAAAAGTGTAACTTTCCTGTCTCACTTAGGAGCCTGTGGTCAGGCCCAGTATGCTGTGCTGGTGTAGCTTGTTTTCTGTCCTAGCGAACTGCTCCTTGGCTAGTAGCAACAGTTGCACGTTGATGACATCGTTTCTACCTCCTGTGTCCCGAAGAGGACTAATATTGGCTCCGGTCTTGTTGGCACAACTGTCAAAAGCTTATAGTACCACTTTGTCCTTTGCCTTGAGTGTCACTGAGGTGTCCCAATGTGTAACACTTTTATACCTGTATTTAATATGTGGTGTGACTACCCAGGGTCATTATGAGAGGATCAGGTACAGAAGTACAGAGGATTTTACAGACATACACATCTGTGATTTGGAAAGGGCATGATGATAGGGGTAACGAACTACTGAAATAGAACCCAGACTCTTAATGTGCTGAGCATGGTCCCTACTGTGGGACCTGTAAGTGCTGTGGTCCGCAGTGACCTTGACAAAGCAACGAATTCCACACTGTCATTTTTTAGGGGGAGGGAAGGGGAAGAAAAAAAAATACATTTGAAGTAATGCTAAGACTCAAGGTTTTTTTCCCCCCCTCCTTAATAAAATGTCTTTAAGTAAAGATTTATTAGTTTTATTTCCAGTAGAACATTTTTATTGAATAAGTCTATGAAAATTCTTGATGCACAGCATCATTAGATAATCATGTAAATGACTCGGTCATGCAGTGTCAGGTGGCTTTATTTAAAGTATACAGTCAGGAGTTTTGGTGAAACATTTTCTGTCTTTTCTTTCCTCCATCTCCCTGGTATTTGCTGATTCATCTGAACTGTTGTGTTTTGAGGGAATGAGTTAGTTGCAGTGGAGTGGTACTGCCAGAGCCTCTCTTGGGTTCTCTCATATTTGCTTATCAGTGCTAATCCTGATGGGCTCGGGGGAGAGGGAGCGTCATCTGCCCTCAGCAGTGAGTGCTATTAGCCTGGCGGGGTTCCTGGTTTTCAGAGGAGTTCTCTAGAAAATGACGATTCTCGTTCTGTGGTCATTTAGAGAAAACTGCCCTGCTGAATTGTGAAGTTTGACTCCAGTCTTGGAATCATGATCAAAATGGAGTCTGTTTTGCCCTAACTGCCCTCTCAAGTCACTTCGGTATTTTTTTTAAAAAGAAAAACAAAAAAGAGTGTTTTTCTACCTTTCATCTGTATGCTTTGATCCCGCATCCTTCTGTGCGTACGGAACTTTGGTTTCATTGCTACAAGATCGGCATGTGGAGGATATAAAGCAACTTTTTCTCTAGCCTTATACTGTCATCAGCTTGGATGCACAGCTCATCTGAGGAGGATGCAAGTTGTTTAAGCCTAGCACAGGGCAGCTACTCATAGGAACCAGCTTCAGGCACCGAGCAAATCCTGCTGATGAGAGGCAGGGCTTCCTGTGGGCCCTGTCAGGCTGCAGCTCTCACCTGCTGGACAAGCCCTTCTCTCCCAGTGCCCCTCCAGGATAAGCACACAAAACCTTCCAATTTATATCTCCAGGTCGTGTCTAAACTTAAATATATCCCTCCTGGTATACAGATAAAGCTTTTCTCATTAAACCTTTATATCAACACTTTGATTGCTTTCATGACTTGCATTTAAAATGATGCTTTAAAATTGATCTGTATCCTGCCCTCATGTGGCATGCTTTTAGCTGCTTTGTTGTACATAGTTTATCTATATATAGAAATATAAATGAGTGGGTTTAATAAAAAAGGCAATGAAGCAACTCTGCATCAAAAGAATCCCAGGGAATACAAGTTCTCCAGCCTCTCATTCTTGAGAGTTTGACTGCAGTCAACTGTGCAAAACGAAGTTTTCTTCATTTCAGAAGGCCGTACCATCTGAAGCACTGTTGTGTTATTTGGAGCATGTTTGGTGTTTTAATGAATGTTAAATTTTCGTTTTGTTTAATGAACGAAAATTATTGTGAGAATGCTGTGCTGGCTCTGAATTACACCATTGTGTCACCCAGAAAAAAAACTTCCTTTTGCTCAAGAGAATTACCTGGATGGGATGAAAGGAAGGCATCATGCAGGTATTAATCATGATTTGTGTCTGATGGCACAACTGCATTGGGAGAAAGCATAAAAATCCCAACACTTCTAATCATAATTTCAGCCACTTTTAAATGCTATTTAAACAATGTATTTCTCTTTCGGATGTGTGTTTATGTCGTGGCACAACTCATAATTAAAATTCTGTAAATATACAAACTATAAGGAAAAGATGTTTTGACTGGGCAGGACCTTTGCCTCTTTTATGTGTGACAGACCATGGGATTTCACAGTTCTGTGCTTCTACAATTCTGCTGCTTAGTTATCTTTCCTCAGATTTGATTTGCTTCAGGTCCTTTCTTGTGTTTGGAATACAGAGATCTTAGAAAACATCAGTTATTTAGGTCGGAGCTGTTTGCAGTGCTGTTACGGCTTCCCTGTGCATTTGTCAGGATTCTGTGTGAGTCTCTTCTGGGCTTGGGCTGCTTCTACCTGCTTCTCTCCCCATCAATAACACACAAGATGGAATGAAAACTTATTCCACTGGTCGTGTCCCCTCTCTCCAGACTGGCTATTGCAGCTCACATTTTACAGGTGTAAGGGTTTATTCTTATTTTCTTTCATCTTTCTCCTTTGGAGCTTGGTTGGTGATGGCTTGTCTCAGGAAGTGAAGCTCATGAGACTGCTCTTACTGTGTGACTTGCTTGGCAACCTAGTGCTTTGTGAATGTTTCACTGTCGTGTATATGAATGTCCTTTGTGTGCAATGGCAGCATCTATTTAAGTTGTACAGCTTACAGTAAACATGAACATTGACCATGGATTTAAACATCTGTCCTTTTTTGCATTGAGCGGCTCACAGGCAGGAGAACACTGTTGTAGGTGTACTGCAGCAATCTTTACTCTCATTGCCACCTCTTCATTTCAAGCTTGATGAAACTTGGACTGGTTATCCTGATTAATCAGTTAACCAACTGGACTCGGTTAACCTGATTTCTTATTATTACCTGATTACTTTCCAAATTCTGTGGCAGTCCACGGAGCCATGTGAGAATTGAGAGGTGACTGTGGCTGTTTCATTTGTTTCATCTGATAAAGTGCATTATGTTAATTTTTTTTTTCATTTGTTATTTAGACTTTCAAAATTTCTGCTGTAATGGACAGTGTGAGCTCGAGAGGTAATCTCTGTCTGATTCTCTTATGTTGCAATTAATAGAAATTTTGCATTTTTTTGTCCTTTTTTTACCCATGAAATATTTAGTACTTATCAGAGGGATGAGACGTAGGATTATGTGTGCCAGATAGCATAAGAGTTTCAAATCCAGAACAATTGTCATTTCAGCTGATGGAGTGTAACTGAGGGAGGAATTTGATCCGTGAGTTTTATGTCTACCAGATCTGTTGCTGACCATTAGATTTGCACCAGCATAGACTGAAAATGCCATTCTTCATAAATGTCTATTATAAGAATTAGTCTAAAATAAATTTCTTAGGGGTATATGTCCATTATCATTTTAGTAGCCATCTCTTTTCCTCAGATCTTCACCCACAGCAAATCAGTCATCTTTTCCTGAAGCCAACATCGCTTCATTGATTTACACCAGCTAAGGATCTGCTAAGTGCATTCTTTGTATGCACTTGTAAGAAATTTCCTTCTCTTCCATTGAATTTAATTATTTTGTATAGGTATGACTACTCTAAACTATATGTGGCTTTTGAGGAAACAAAATGAAAATATCAGATATTATTTCCCCATTCCATTTTTTTTTTAACTTATATTTGAAAATCCTCTTTGAGTCAGTAAACGGGACACCTGTCAGCCAACTGTGAGCTGAATTTCTATAATTTACAGAAAGACTGGTCATAAAGTGCTTAAAGCTCTGGGGACTTGGGTACCACCCAGTGCAGAACAGATTAATTTCACGGTGTTTTTCTGCATTTGCACAAATTAAAAATATGAGAGTCTATGCTTTGTTTGTTTGAACTTCTTGAATTAAATTTCTTCAATTAGTTTTGTGTTCAGGTTTGGACACTCAGCATTTTCCAAAAGTCTCCAAATTCCTCCAAGTTTAATGCCAGTCTGCAGACCTCTTTCTGTGCTTATATCCTGTTAGTCCTTGAGGCAAAAGGATTTGTTTCTGTAATGTATGTTTATCACTGGTTTTGTCCACTTGGATGTTACTCTCGTTTGCACGTTTCAGATCTTACGTTCCTACATTACATGTTATTGCTGGATGAAATGCTTATCTCAGGGACTCTAACTTTGTGTTCACCACTACTTCAAATGGTTTTGGTGCTTCATGTTGGAATCAGTGTTGAAAGAGATAGAAGTGTGGCTTCAGGAATCTCTCGTAGTTGTTTTGGGGAAACTGCTTTGATTAACAATTCTCAGTGATTCAGTGATGTAATATAATTCAACCATGTTTAAATTCAGCCAAACTTGTCCAGATCTCTTGGGAATTCTTTCTTCTTCTTCTCTTTCCTTCCTTCTAGTGAGAGCTGGTAAAAGAGTGGTTTCCCTCCCACCCCTGCAGAAAGTTGCCATGAAAACAATACCTTTCAAACCTGCTGAAAAATGGAAAACCCACAAATGGAAAATTTTGGGGCAGAAAAAAATAGTTATAACAATAGTTTGATGACTCAGAACTTCTTGAATCACATCTCCCTGTCCAGATGTCCCTGGATGGGGTTAGGCTGCAAATTGGTGACTTTGCCCGTAGCAAGTTTTGCCATTTGTAAAATGTCTCCTTGACGATCCCATAATGATTTTTACATGCGATCTAGCAGAAACTGTTCTGAGTTACAGCATCTCTGCATTGCTGGGACTGCAGGAAATAACCTGAACGTCTTCTTGATGACTGAGCTACAGCTTCTGGGCTTTCCAAGAAATTTTGCCACTAAGTCTGTGTGTGTGCAGGGTTTTTTTGTGTGTTTCTTAATTTTAATTTCCGCCCCCCCGCCTTCAGTCAATTAGGATGGGGCTTCATCTGCTTTGCACTTAGCAAGCTAATCAAAACTATTCAGGTTAGGCACCCTCTGTGGTTAATGAAGTGAAATGTGAGTTTAAATGCTTTCAGGAATACTCCCTTGTTTAAACATTTATTTTAAGATTGATGTATCAGCTTCTGGGGTCTCTCTCCCCACTAATCAGTTAATGTCTCTTTACTTCGTTTTATCAACTCGATAAAAAGGAATTCTATATATGAAAAAGTAAGCAGTAGTATGTAACGCTTAGAAGAGCAGATTATTTTTGTCTAAGATGGCATCGTAATCTCTTCCTTTATATACTAAACTGAATCAACATGGCAATTACTTGGGGAATTAAGGAGTATAGTCAGTTTTTTCTTTTCTGAGATCTGGAACATTGGATTGCATGTGCTTAACTCTTGAGGGCCGACAATGTATCTTTAGTATAGGAGCATAGTTTGCTAAATATCTACTAGCTGTGACCTAGTTTCATGCTTCTTCATTCCACCATAATTTGGCAAACTGCAGAGTATCTTGAATTTATGACTGGTTTTGTTCAAATAGGACTGAGCCCATGGTGTGATCAAGGCCAAAGCAGAAGACAGTGTGAACTGGCTGTTGTTACCTGCTGACATAAATCACATCAGTAGATCAGCCCTGTGGTGCTTGGGACAAGTAGACAAGTTGGAATGACCTACACTTCACAAAAATTTCAAAGGCTGTTCTGAAATTGGAAAGTAATTATTTTGTTTTTGCTGTGTCCCTTTTAAAAATAATTGCAATTACAATGCTCTCCGTGTATTAATAGAGAGTGCAAAGGAGTAGGAGTACCTGGATGGATTTTGTAGACTTCAAAAATAGACTATCTACCTTTCCTGCATTTATCCCATAAAGGAGGGCTGATCTACAACAGTGTTTTTTCCAAAGACAATGCCTAACTCACATACACAATTTTTCCATTCTAGAACTAATTAGTTTTGGTTGAGTAACTCATTAAGTAACAATAAGAATCATATTTCCAGGAACACTTTCCTTGTTACAGAAAATTGGAATCAACTGTGGAAGTGTGGTTACTGAATCTAGTTACTTTTAATAGAGCGTTTTTGTTTTTTTTTTTAAGAGTTAAGGAAGAGCTTCCTGTTACAATGCAAAGTGTTTTAAATACAGCTGATTGGGTGACTGGATTACAGTTGTAAAATTTCATGCTCCTTTGAATGTAAAGTTTTATTGCACTTTGTTTTTTAATAGAAAGATTTACACTTTCTGAAAAGCTTCCCAAGATGAGCGATGGTTCAGCTAACAGAGGAAGATGTAAGAATCTTCTTCTCTGGAGTCTTTTAAGAATAGGTTCGATAAACCCTGGCTCTGGGTAGACCAGAGCTGGGGATGGACCTCTGAAAATCCTTCCAGTTTTGCACTTGCTGTGAGCCATGTAATCTGTTTAGTCCATTTATGTTGCAGTTGGCTTCTGTCATGAAAGTTTTATTTACGCTGACTGGGCTTCGATCTTCAACTTAGGGGTGAATTCTGCCATTGAAGACCCATATACAGTGCCTCCCTCCCTGAAAATCAGCCTGGAATCTAGTGTGCCTGTCTAGTTTCCACCACCTGCTACTCCCTCTGTGCAGTAGAGAAATTTCAGCCTTTCTCCTTCCCTATTTTTTTTCCTTTCACTCTCAGTGCCAGAGGATGCACAGTTTTCACCTACCTGAAGGCTGCTTGCCTTAGTCTCCTCCTTTTCACAGTTATTGCTGACCTGCTTCTCAGGAGGGTCCAAGGATCTACATCTTTCTCAAGGTCCGAATTTTGGGGTCTTTGATCACTCTTGAATGAATGATTTCTTCATGTTCTGCCTTTTTGCTCTCTCTTGAGAATCTGCTGCTGCAGTTCTGCTTTGATTTCACACTCTGTCCATTTATAGTCAGGCAAGACTTCAGTAAAATAAATTGATTCCCCTGACGCACTGTGGGACATGTTTCTTTTGAATGGTGTCATGTTCTTTGTGACTTGTTTTTTCATTACTCAGAAAAGAAGGGAGAAAGGTGAAGACCTTAGGCTTTTATATTTCTCAGTTGTCTCCTTACTTTTCATTTTAACTTTTACTTCTTGTCTTTCATCATTATACCACCCAAATGTGCTTAGGTCAAAACTAAATGCTTTGCCCTTCAGTGTTTTACATTCAAGCTTTGCTGTAGAATCCACAGCTCATCACATCAACCTCATGACAAAGGAAAGCAGCTATTGAGGAACTGATTTCTCAGTTTTCTTTGTTGCTTTGACTGTCTAATGTTGTTAGTTTACATACCAGGAGAATGTATACAAGATGAGAGAAGCTTATTGACCCATTGAGGCCTGCCCTTATTAACCCTGAAAAAATCTAATCAACCAATCCATCACCACTGTGAACTAACAAGTTCAATTGGTGGCTGTGGCTTCTGGTTTCTTCCACAAGCGTGATTCCAAGTCTCGTTTGAACTGACCATTGTTATTTACTTTCATTGCTGGGTGTGTTCATTTGTTGCTTACCTCAGCGACCTGACGGGTGGATAAATTTTGTCTGATCTGTGTGCTACAGCCTCATCTTTAACTTTTCTTTGCGTCTTCTCCTTTATAGCACCAACTTAGTTAAAGGAGCTTACTGACATAAATGCCAACTTCCTTTAGTGCACGTGTACCACAGTGTTCATACGGTCAGAGAAGCTGTGCTCGTTTCTTGAGATGACTTTGGTACATGCGAATATAAATCTTTACTGCAGAGTGAACCTGAGTTGGCCACCCTTATGTGAATCCCCTTTCAGCCAGGCAAGCGAGAGCAGCTACAGTGGTGGGCAGCAGCAAGCCGAGCACAATGACTTTATTACCAGCTATTGTCTTGGGCTCTCAGTCCCCATCCAGTCAAATCAGGTTTGAACATTCACATTTGTGTTTGAGGCTGTCCTCTGTGTTGTGCTCAGCCAGCCCACCAGCCACGGCTTTGGGGAAGCTGCAGTGAAGAAAGACCAACAATTTCTCACAGTTTCCTCCCATTCATTCCACAATGCCTCAGGAACTGTGTGTACTGGGGGAGATTTTCACTGACCTGATAAACTAGTGAGCACCAAATCCCAAGGAAAGGTAAAGAGCAGAGTTGTGTAGCTTTAACTTTCTTGCAGCTCTGTGAAACTTTACTGTTGTCCTGGAACCACTGTCTCATGAATGTCATTGGTCTTAAAGCAGGGATAATTTATTGATAATACAGTATGTCCTGTTGTTCTGACTGGCTGTATGGATGCAGTGTGTATCACAGTCTGTTTTAGTTGAAGTCAAGGGAATTTTGTTGGGAAGAGAAAGAAGAAAGCATAATTGGAAAAAGAAAAAAAACAAGAGAGAAACTGCAAATGTAGACCAGCAGTTTTGTTGGGCATCGTAGGTTTCCAGTACTGCCTAAGGATAGTCACACCTTATCTGTACTCGCATCTGGACCAAACATTTAGTTCATGTAAAAAGGGCATAGATGCATGATGCCAAAGTAGCTAGGCTAAGGAAGATCCAAGTAAGGATCTGCCTGCCCCATTTTACTTTTGCTGGTTACTGTGCATTGCATTTCATGTATTTCAGGCAATATGTTTCCTATTTGCATAGCTGTTTATATTTTAAACAATCCTATCTCAGAGCAACAATGTGTATTTGCTCTTAAAATATTTGTCTTGATATGTTTCCCAATTTCTGGTCCTGGCACATCAAACTCAATAGAACGTATTCTGGTTTTGGGAAGATGAAATCAGCCAGTGATGTAATCTATGTAACTGATGTCTCTCTTTCCTTCATGGCTCCACTGAATTTGCTGCCTTTATTTTTTATCTCTCATAAACTCAGCAATAAAGGACAGACAATAAAAGTAAGTTTTAGATTTTAGGCTCTCACTGTGTTTTAAATTTGTAAGAAAACCATATAAGTGACTTAGCTAGGATATAAGTCAATAAGAAACAGAGATAAGAGGAACAACCACTAGACTCAATGTCTGTCTGTCAGTCAGCAGAGATACGTGTACCTTTAATGTGGAAAGGAATCGTTACTTTAAAGAGCTATTTTGAGGACATCCTATTTTAAATTCATTGCAAATATTAGCCATGCACTGTTAGTAAGAATATCACTTACTCTAGCATAAGGGTGCTCCAGGTGCTGAAAAAAATTGCCTGGTATCGGGGACATATTGAGAAAGCTGTTCTTACTATTGAATGACTTTTTTTTAATTTGATATGTCACACACACACCCCTTATTATACAGTGGCACTTACGTTTTGGCGCTGGCAGGTCAAGCCCTGTGGATGGCTATTCTATATCATTGCCGTTGACTTTACAGCTGATACTTGCAAACTTCTTGGCAAGGCCTGGCAGAAAATCTAAGGGAGTACAGAAAGTCCTGTCCAAAGCAATACCTTCAAGAAATGCTAAGCCTATACTATTGTTGTTGATGGTAATTTATATCCATTTAAACAAGGTATGCCTGGTCTCCAGGGTTCTCAACTGACCTCCTTAAGCGCTAAAGCAGTATGTTGGCAAATTTGGAATGACCAGCCCTCCTTGTAAACACAGCAGGTACAGGAAATTGCAGATTGACAATGATGAAAAAATGTGCCAATTAAATAATTTATTTGTTTTTTGACCTAGCAGAAGGAGAATGCATTATTTTTTTTTAATCAAACCTGTTGTTAAATTGCCTATTTTTAGATAAATCTATTTATAAAGTTCACTTTGTCTTATTTTAAATTCCCTTCCACTGTTGGCATGCTGTAACATAGTGCTCTTAATATCAGTAAGGGTCCATCCTAAGACAGCAAGAAGGTGTTGCTGACTATTGAACCATTTAGTTATGTAAGGTCAACTCTACTGTTGGAAACGCAGACTTATCCTCTTGCTGATTTATGAAAACAGGCCCTGATCAAGAGAGTCAAGGCAATAAAACATATTTTTCTACTGTAAACATGCTATTTCCTTTTAAATATTATCTCATTAAACTTTGTCATTTTTAATTGCCATGCCTATACACACATATCAAAAGCAGAGCTATCTTTTTTCCCCCACAAGGAGCAAATGTCATCTTCTTAGTAACAGGCAGATTCTGTGATGATTTAAGTGATATTTTAGCCTAGGATTTTATGGGAAATGATGAAAATACTTTAGAAAAACAACAGCAAACAAATAACACTCAGCAATACAACTCTTCTAATTAGCTGGAAGTCAAAGAACAGATGTTAAAGAGAATTATTTTCTTTCCCTTTGTTCTTTTCCTTAAAAAAAATATTCTAATGTACTCTTCAAAAACTTAAGTGAAACAAAAGTAGTATTCAGGCCAAAAGTCAAGCAAACCTCTTTGTTTAGTTAGTGCAAAACGTAAGACACTGCGAAAGGAAACCTGCATTGTCAGAGGCTGTATTAAGGATGGAAGAGCAGTAGTTGAGTGCAATGACAGTGGAGGGATTGGTTAGGATGTCTAAACAGATGCTGTTGAAGTAGATGTCATTGTCATTCGCTTGCTTTACACTTTTTGTTGCTAGAAGCTGATCTATGACAAATGCAAGCCTGTTATGTTGTTTTGACCCCAATAATGACAAAGATAAACACTTTTAAAGTCATAGGTGAATGGCCACATGTGGCTTCTGTTGACTTCAGTAGAACCTCTGCATGAGCTTCTGGATTCAGTATTTGGTTTGTCTCTGGGAGTATGGAGTCTTGCCTGTTCTGCCTCATATTGGTCTGGAGACCACAAAAAATACATTTTTCAAGTAATGGCCTGAGAAAAAGCCGCAGAAACATTGTATACCAAAGCTACCACAATATTCAAGGTCGAGTACAGAGATGATATGACAGATGGAAATGAATGCATGAAAAGGAATGTGGTCTGGAGACCAAATACACTGTATAAATTTAGCCCATAATAGAAATCTTAAGTTCAAGCAATCACACCAATCCCATCATCTGTAAAGCTCAGTTATAACTTTTGATGTAATTCCAGCAGAATTTGTAACAAAAGGTTGAATTTATTCCTAGCAGCATTTTTCCATAATGCAACAGGAGCAATATATAAAAAAAAATAAAATATCAGAGTTATAGCTATGTTTAGACTGACAAAAAAAATCAATGCATATTCACTGATCCTAACTGTGGAAATCTGTAGATTCTGTGCATTCTTGTTAAACGGGACCTACAACAGCTCACGTTCTCTGCCCCTCTTTTGTTGTTGCCGTTGTTGCAGGCTTTGAAAACAAATGCCTGTACTACGAGGTCAAAAATCTTCTGAGTAGATCATATACCATAGGTGTAATTCAAGAATGACTTTAGTATGCTTCCTAACCCTTCTCCATCTGCTCCTGGCACCTGATTTATTACAGCACACAGGTCAAACTTGTCTCTGGTGCTTGACTGGTCATAAACTCCTTTTTGTACAAGAAGGAGAGGAAAGTATTAGCACTCAATAAATTATAAAATGAAAGAACACTAAGAGTAGCGATATCGCTGATTTTAGTCTGGCTCTGAAACTCCATGTTAGGCAGAAGAATTGCAAGTGTTTTGGCTAGAGAAATCTGAGGCCACCTTGAGTCCTGAGGTTTCCTGGACCTTGGCTAACTTTGTTTGAAAGCGGGATGCACACTCCAGTGGCTGTTTTCAGAAAGGAACAGAGGAAAGAGTGAAGTAATTGGGAATTACATTTCCTCTTTTGACAAGACCAACTGCTGTTACAGTGTATTTGGATACTGAGGCTGGCTTTTTTCACAAACGGCCCTCCAGCTTCTGCTGTCAAAGCTTCTTTTGGAGTTTAAGATGGAATTCTCTTAAGAACCCTGTGTAGGCCCAACTCTGTTCCACTGAAGGTTGGTGATGATGCTTTTATTGATTTCTATGGAAAACACTTCTGCTGAGCTAGAAAACCTTACTGTCATTGTAGTTTTAGGAAGACAAAACAGAGGTGTAAAATGCTGGCATTTAATCTCATCTTCCCTTTCACTTCGGTGCTCTGGTGAGCTGTTTATTTTCAGCTTATTTCATCACTGGAGGAGTAACTGGGAACTTTTCCTCAAGCTGTCATGACACAAGCTGAATAAATAGAAGTGCAGAGAGCCTATCCTGAGTCTGTCTTTTCCCAGTGCGGAAGAAAACTGCAGACTTAGGATCAGATCCAAAGTGGAGGGAAGTCAATGGGAGCATTTCTGTTGTTTTCACTAAATTTTGGATTGGGATGGTTCTTGTAAAAAGTAAAAAAGCTTCCTGTACAAAAATTCCACCAAAATAATGTTTAGTTTTGTTTGGTATCACATTTTCCCGTAGTGTGGTAAAAGCAGAAAATTATGATGACTTTGAATGCTAGAAAGGGGTCAAATCCAGCAGTTAATTAATTTTTCACTGTGTCCTTGTCCCGATTAAAGTCTGGAAGACTTGCACTGCTATTTAATGTGAAGTTTGAAGACCAAAGGGTGGATAACAGAACCAAGATGATGGTATTTACCAGTACTCTGAGACATGAGTGGATGCTGTTAATTCTGCTTGTTTGGCTGGATGGCTACATTGTGCTCGAATAGCTGAACTGGCTGGCTGTACTCTTTGAAAAACAAACAAACAAAACCAGCGCAAAAACAAGTTCTAGTGTGTGGCTGGAAAAGGATCTGATACTGCTTTATATTCTTTTCTCTAAAGGCATTTGGTAGGATTTTCAGACAGATATTCTCTACGATGATAAACTAAGTTTATGGAGATGGGAAGCATTGCTCTTCAAGGCTGAAAAATGAGCTTGCAGATATCATACTATGGTTGCATGTACACTGAGGTTCTGCCTTGGGAGGCAGAAGAGTAACTGCTCCTTCTGGCATCCTGTTAGCTTTACCGCAGCTTGGAAGAGCTTGTTACAAATCCTTCCTGTGCTTGTGCAGCTCTGAGAGTTTTTTCTTGTGTCAATTTCAATGATAAAACAGGGAAGAGGGTGAATTTTGTCTCAGTGGCTCGGAGATGTGTTGGGTCTGCATTATTAACAGAAGGGAAAAAAAAAATCATAAATCCCTCTCTTTGTAATAAGCAATTTTGAGGCTTCCTGCTTTTAGAGATTAAATCGTTTTCCAAACCAGCAGTAGGATTTTAGGCACCTCACTTGTCTGTCAAAGTCTACCAGTAGAGAATTCTTTTCTGTAAAGAAGCTGTTTGTGCTGAATGGTACAACTGTGTCTTCTGGATAAAGGATCTGAAAGACAGCGGCCCCTCTGCATCAGCGAGTTGCAGTGGTATGATACAGCACATGGTTTTAACTGGTGCAATGAAGTTGTGGTAAAGGCCGTTTCACTTATAAGCCTGGGTGGTTTTGTTTTTTCTTGGTGTCTCAGACATGGAACCAAACCTGATGTAGTTGTAGTCACCAGGCAAATTACCACCACCAAAAAAACCCACTATTATAACTGTCCATTATGTTCTCTGTTTCCTTAATTACGAGATGACTTACTTTGTTTCGGGACTGGAATTTAGGCATTGGCTTCAATTCAGATGATGCAGAAATATATTTCACAGAAAAAATATCCATGTGGACAATGTGACTTAATTTTTGGCAAACCTAGATCTTTGGCAGATTTTTTTTAAATGTTCAGTAATATGTATCGTAAAAAAAAAAATCAGAATGTTTTGATTAGCTCACTCTGTGTCATAGATAGTTATACATGAAACTTCCGTGTGTATTTCCATGGCCCATGGGAAATTACCTCCACTGAAGACAGAGAAAGAAACTTTCAGAGGCACGGATGGATGCTGAATGTTTTATATTTGAGTAGCTCTGTAAAAGGTATGCTAAGGCATTTTAACTTTATAGACCATGTATTTGATGGGATTGCAGCATATTATGAGCTTAGATAAGCTAGTGTGGACATGGGTAACAGTGCTAAGGGTCTGGGAAAAGCGGAGAAAAGACTGCTGGGCGGGGGGGGGGGGGAAAAAGCTGTGTTTTGACTAATCAGTTCATCAGCCGTTGCACTTTTGTGGCATGCCATACGGCCATGTTCTTCCCAGGCATAGAGATTCTCACATGACATGAGATATGCCCAGGCTAATAAATCCTAGCAGTCGCATTATACCAAAACAAGAGATAAATGCAGGTTTTATTCAACTTGCTATAGTTTGTAGTCTGCAATTGTTCTGTGTCTTCTACTGCAGAGCTTCTCACTGCAGCTTTTACCAGTCCCATCTCCTGGCTGGGTGATTGGTGCAGATTAAAGTAGTAACATGAATATCTTCTTAGTTGAATGGTGATATCTGGTCTGACTGCCAGAGAAATTGCACATGTATAACCACACAATAAATGGGCTGGCATATAGATTTCCTCAGCTAAAGAGAAATAGACAATAGCTCTTTGCCCTATTCCCTGTCATCTCATTTGAACGTGCAAGTTTGGTGATTTTTTTTTTTTTTCCTTTTTTCTTAAGGAAAGTGGTAGATTGATCAGGGTCAGGCCATGAACAGTATCTGCTGTGAATAGTCTGTGGAAGCTGTAACCTTTCACTCCTACAGAAGGGAACTTGTTGGATTTTGGGTGGAAGTCTATAGATTCTATGCAACTTGGATTTTGGGTGAAAGTCTACACTGTGTAATCACAAATGCTTCCCTTCTGTGCAGAAAGAAAAAACTTCTGTGCAGCCTCCCAGGAAACCCTTGTTGGAGCTGACAAGGACATGAGGTCTCAGTTGTTCTGCTCATTGGAAGAATTACGGGATACGTTTAATCTCAGGCTGGTGTGCAGTAAGTAACTTCTCTTTGCTGTGAAGCAGTATCACATGAGGTGCTTTTTCTGCAATAGCTTTGAGCAGTTTCATTAGCTTTTTCAATGGCTGTCCTGACTCCTTGTGGCCACTAAAGACACTTGTCATACATAGACTAATTTTTCAGAGGACAGTGCTTTTTTCTAGTCAGTGATGTTGTATGGGTCAATACTGATTTTATTTAATTAAAATAGGTCTTTGCTTATTCTTCCATTTTGTAGAAGTCTCCATTTACCTAACTAGAGAACTTTGGGCGTTAGAAGGGGACTCATGGATCTTTACTAATGCTGAAGTTTAGCTCGCCCTGAATGGTTTTACAGTGAGCAAGCAACTCTGCCACAAGGGTTCTTTGCCATTAGCCTTACCTGTCCTGTAAGGTGTTTACAGCTCACGTAGCTACAGTGGCAGCAGGTATAGCAGAATCAAGATGAAGACTATCAGACATTTTTGTTTGGGAAGCTCTGTGATACGAGGATGCTCCGTGATGTAAGGATGCAGTAAAAATCACCTATATTTAGATGGGCTCACGTTTTCCATTCTTGCACCTTCATTTTATGTTAGTTTTAATCTGTTGGTTGTGTGTTTGTTTAGTAGGACTGAAATTTGGCAGGAATACTCCTTTATCTATGTAATGCTGACAATTGTTTTTCCTTCTTTTCCTGGATTAGTTTGTAGTGGTAGGTGGGTTGTTTGTTTTTCTTTTGGCTTCTTGACTGTATAAGAACAGACTACAAATATCCTGAGAGATAAAATTACTCAAAAGCAATGTCAGCAACAGGCTCTGCCTAACAGTATGTGAAAATTGTTAACATAGCTACGGAGAGAGGATCTTCAAGTATTTCCCACATCTGAAAGTTGCCTATACTTCTTTGGATGTGCTTATGAGATCCTTTGGGAGGAGCTGGGAACAAAAGAAAGCAAAGATGATCTTGGCCAGGTTCATTAAAGTAAATCTTAGATTTAGCAATGTAGGGAGGTCAGCCCAGTTTTGTTTCTGCAATAATGTAGGTGGTTTTCCCCTGTTGTTGACTATCGAAACTAGTCCTGGATAAAAACTTAATATTCAAAAGCTGCTGATGGTGGTGAGTGGCTTGTGTGTGTATATATAATAGAATTTGCTGTTACCTTAACTTTTGCAGGTGCAAAGTATAATGACAGTCTTTAAATACATATTGACATGTGACTTTCTCCTCCTTCCTCAGAGAGGCTGAATATAGCAATTCACTAGAATCAGCCTAAATTTGACAGTTTCAACTTTTCCTGGCTTTTATGGGAATGATTTGTAAACTAAATAGCATTCTTAGAGTCATTGGTTTTGTGCAGGCTTTCTGAATGTTAAATTTTAATTGCCGGAGGGGAATACTTCCTAATCCTCCTCTTCTGGATTCTGATGAGGTTCTAGTTCATATGTATATAAATGTGAACAATTACAATGGGCATGCTGCAGTAGAAAGTATCCTGTTATCATTTAATACTTTAAAACTAAAAATTGCAGCTCAAAATTCAGCTGGCACTAGAATCCGGTGAATGTCTTGTGATTCTCTCTGTAAAAAGTTAAAAGAATTGCTGACTGTTCCTTCCAAAGAGATTTCTCTTTGTGGTCGATCTTCTAAAGTACGGTCTGACACTTCATTGTTGGAGTACGTTATGAGATGGGTGGCAGTGAGCAGTGATGACAGAATGACCGAATTTCGAAGGAACTTCATCCTAGCTGACCAGGAGCTAACATCTGGGACTCGGACACAGTGTTCAGTCACTTCTGTGTGAGAAAGCACTGGTGCTACTGGATAGCAATGTTGCAGCAGTCTTATAGGTGCATGCATCTGTAGGTGTATAGATGGCCTGTATAGAAATTCAACAAAGATGGTGCATGGGCCAGACTGTGCAAAGCCTTCTTAGGATAGTTACTCTACAGTGATACTAGCAGATTACTCTTTATAAAGGTCTTAGAAGGAAGGCAGGTGTCAGTATTTGTGTCGTGTCCTGCAGAGAGGGAGTCAGTAGAGAGTTAAAACTTCCCCCCTCCCCCTCTGCCGCCCAGCGCTGCTCATTCTCTGCCACACGTTCTCAAGGAATAATGCACAAGTGAAATGGGTCAAAAAAACCTCATATGCAGCACTCAATATAAACACACCAAGCTATATTCATATTCTGACTGAAGGGGAAAGGAGAAAATTCTTGTACCACTAGTTGGTTGAGAGGAACTTAATAAACCAATAATGCCTAAAAGGGATTGCTTGGATTAATATAGGCAGGGGATCCATTATAATTACCCATAAAAGCATTATGGAAGCAGAAATTCTTCCTTTATTCTCATGTCTGTACTGTTCTGGTAGTAAAACATTATGGAAGTTGCAAATTCATTACTGACTGCACAGGTCACGGTTAACCCTGCTGAAGGACTTAATTTGTAAAGAAAGTATAGTACAGAATTGCTTAATAACCACAGTATATCTTGGATATTTCAAATATCTTCCTAGAATCAGATTAAAGATTTACATAATGAGAAGTTTGTCACTCTCTTTTTCTGGCTGCCATCCTGCCCGCTGCCAGACCCCATCAGCATGTTTTTGGTACAGCATTTCACATTGCAGGTGCTGGAGTGCCACACACAGTCCAAAGTGCTGCACACCACCAGCAGTCCCAGAACTGTGCTGAGCAAAGCCAGGCAATGCATAATTCACCTTTGAGTTACTCTGCACTACTACACCGGGTAGTGAGCGGTCAGGAAATCGCAGGACTGACCCTTGGTGTGTTCAACGAGGGGAATGCCACCAAATGGTCTGTGTAGCAGTATTGTTCCTGAATGCGATAGAGTACAGGGGGCTGATGAGAACTCAAGGCCTTCATTTTGCTATCTAAAGAACGTATGTAATCATCAAAAGATGAAAGGCCAGCAAAACATGCAAATTTAACCCTACATCTTCACTAGAAAGATCAAATGTCACGGCCACTTGGTTTCAATGGTTTTATGGTGAGAACTCAAAGGCACTTAACAAGAATGAGGATTAGAAGAAGTTGCTTCTTGCTAACTGGATTAAAAAAAAAAAAAGTGGAGATTTTCTTGTTCATACTGGCCAGTTTGTGCAAGGCAGAAACTACCTCCTTCCATCTGAGAGCAAAAACTCAGGGGAAGGCAGGAATCACCTGTGAGAAAGCACCTGGGATCTGCGGGAGCACTGCAAAAGGAGGTTTTAGCTATGCGTGACTTTGTCTATAGTGCGTGAATGTACCTTTGGGTGGCTTGCATATGTCTACTGAAGAGTTTCAGCCAGCACCAATAGATATTGCTGCCACAGGGACAGAGCTGCTGTTCTTTCCCGCTGGTGGTCTCTTGTTGCCACCCCTTGCTCCCCCTCCCTTGGCACACGCCTTTAGGCAGCTGCATGGTGAGGAAGCGATCTGGCCAAACATGTGGCAGAGTTGTGCGTCCAGCTTTCCAAGCCTGTATTTCTTGGGAGATGTGGGAGTTGTGTTTGTGCCTGGTAGTGAGTAGGCAGACTAGCGTGACACACTAAAATTTTAAGAAATCTGCCTGGCTTATTAAGGGGTGTGTGAAGATGGCAAAGAACAAAGGAAATATGTTAAAGCCTGCTCTGAAGAGTAGAGTGGCAAATGGGATAAGCAATTGGCAGAGGTGTCTGAGTAAGGGCTTGAAAAACAAGGAAGTTTGGGAGAAGAAGGAGGGGCACATGGGGAAGGAGAAGGGATTATTCTTGCCAGAGCAGGCCTTGATGAAAGGAGGGGAGGCTGGCCTCTCTGTTGTGGAGGGGGAAGGTGTGTATCAGGAAGGGGGATCCTAAATGCCTGGCAGAACTCCAACTAAATCCCAGTAGGTGCTCCACAGTGAGGAAACTGAGGCTGTCAATGTAGGAATGGATATATAGATGTATATTTTAAACATAAATCTTTAAAAAACATTGTGCTTTCCATCAGACAGAATAAGAGTTAGAAACCTTCCGTCAGGCTGTGTGTCTGCTAGAGGTTTTGTAGGTGGGAACTGTAAAGCAAAAAACAAACAAGGATGAAACTGTGAAATGAAAGGCTTAATTTTTTGCAGTGGTGTTGGAGGCTTTACAGCTGGGCCTAGTGTCTTATAACAGCAAGACAACAAGGGCCCATTCCTACGACAGGATAACTGACTGTCTCTGCCTAGAAATTGCAGGAAGAATATGAGATAGTTGCAGCCTGCTCAGATATGGAAGCTTTCAAGTGTTCCTGATAAGAGAGAGTGCCTCGACAAAGCACAGGAGGAGGAACTCAGCCCGCATTCATGGCATGAGGGAATGTCCAATCTGTAACCTATGGAAGAAGCATGGTGGATGTCAAGGAGCTGCAGGCAATCCCCCTGTGCAATACATTCTGCTGCCCCAGCAGGACCTGCTACAGGAGAGTGCTGCTTTTTGTGAATAATTGTGTCCATGCTGCTAGTGAACTTGTGTGCATGCAGTATGCAAGGGGTGGAAATCTTGCATGGCAATGGGTACAGGAGGAATTAGTGTGTATAGCCAAGGAGAATGATTGTAAAATGTGAACATGCCCAGGCTGACGATGAAAACCGGATGTCTGTACTGGAGAAGCAGCCCATGTATCTTAGTTATTTGCAGAGATGTCACCTGCTGTTTAGTTGGTTTGAAGTGGCTGGAGTCCAGGCAGCTGCGGAGAAAAGCCCTGATTCAAGCTGCCTGCAGCGCTAAATCTATGCGGCTGCTGAGGGGGGACTGCTACAAACTGAGGGGTGGCACCAGGGCTCGCTCACTAATTCAGTGTATGTTCTGAGAATAGATTGGAGCCCTGGCTTAATTTTAAAGCTGTCTTCCTTCGGTGAAGCCCCCTTGGGAAGAAGAGCTGTATTTCCCTGCCCTTCTTTACAGCTGCTGCTGTGAGTTGAAATATGTATTCTTGTCTCAGAGGGTGAATATATCCTCTTTTATTTATAAGACGGTGAAAAAGATCAAGGAGAAAAATACTCTTTTGTGAAAGGCTAGAGTTATTAAATGCTTAAGACCATTGTGCAGCATGTGTGGTTTTCTGGCTAATGGTGCAGGAAGATCAGGAGTCACTCTCTGAAGAGAGCCGCCAAGGTTCTGAGGGGCTAGCAGGGAGGTGGCTCGGTAAGTACATTGTATCTACAGGACGGCCATCCTGGTCCTTCAGGTAGGAAGGTTCGCCTTCTTCTTTCATCATTCCTCTCCTTACACTGTGGCTCCTCCTGCCCTTCCTGCTGTTTCTGTTTATGCAATTGAATCTCTTTTAAGACACTGCTATAAAAAAAAAAATAAATCTCTGAAACCAGCCTAAGGTTCATATCAGGTGTTTCACGTGAATGCAGGAATTAAAATACCTTGATTCACATTACACACAAACTAAGACAAATAAGACAGTCCTTCCCCTTCACTGGCAGCCCACTGTTCCTTCTCCTTGGTGGAGTGAGGGCCGGAGAAGCTCTCAGACACCAGTGCTTTAAATACTGATACTGGTTTTGCTGCATATCCCTTACTGTGCTGTAGTCGTGCCAGGTCCTTCATGCTACTTGTTGGCTGAGGCTGCTCAGGCTGCTCTGTGCAGAGCCCGTGGGGATGCTCCCCCACCTCAGCTGCTGGGTAGCTGCATTTGAGACAGCGCTTTAACTAGTGGGAATGTTGCTGCCTCCAGCAGCAATGCTGCTCCTGCTTTTCCCAGGCTGCAGGACTTTTTTGCAAAAGCTATTCCCGGGTTTTAAAAGCTTGCCAGTCTCTGAGTGCAGCTAGAAACGCGTGGGGGGTTTGACACTAATGCTTCCAAATGCCTTCATGGCTGAAAAGGTCTGAGTAGTGACAGAGAGAGGGAAAACAGTGGTGGGGAGGCTGACAAATGTCCATTTTCTTCGACAGGAAAATAAAACATGAAGTCTTTGTGGAAAAAATAAATGTATCTAAATCAAGACCTGATGTATTTTGGAATAAGTTGCGTGCAGGACTTGGTTCCTGCTTGCTTGTTGATTTGCTTGTTTGTCCATCTCCATACAAACTTTCTGGTTTTTGTTTTCTGGATTGACATGCAAAGAAATTTTGCACCTAAAACTTCAGCTGCTTTTGACAATTTGAGCTGGTTTTGTGCTTTAGAAGCACAAATAGCGTGCAATATGCAGAGGATGTTCAAGCCATGCAATCGGTCCTGTAAAGACTTTTGTGCATGCCTGTTTTCAAGTGGAATAGTCTTACTGAAGTGTTAGCGTGTGTGTCTTGAACTCATAGTAATTTTATATAAATATTACAGAAATACAAATGTTCTCAGTTTTAAAAAGACATATTTCATCTGCACTGTCTGTTTGTTTATTTGTTACTTAAGATTTATCATTCAGGGAGAGACAGTTGAAAGTGTATAAGAGACAAAAGTCTCTTTACAGATGTGTTGAATCTTTACATCCTTCACAGATGTGTTGAATCCTGTAAGTATCACAGAGGAAAGTGTAGAGTAGATAGGGGCATGAACAGGCACATCCATTAAGCTAACATAACTGGTGAATCATTAAGGGTCAGGGAAGTAGTTATAAATAGAAGTGGCAGCAGAAGGTTATTTCTGTGAAGGACTTCAAAGTGAAGACAAGAAACTTGAATGTGATGTTGAGCAAATCAGTCAAGGGAGAGTGACAGAAATGGAGCTGACGGTGTCCAGCAGGCAAGAGATTGGAGCTGTATTTGTAACAGGAAGAAAAACCGTGAAACTTGATTATAACTAACGTGTTAGCTTGTTGAAACCAACATCATTAAAATCTGGAATCTCTTACACAGTTAAGTGTGTTCTGTTTTTTCTTTCTTGAACAAACAGAATTCAATTGTCAGATTGAAATTTGTAACTAATTTTATTTTCTATAGGGCTCGGGTACTAAGAGTTCTGCAAATCGATATTAGTTTTGGCAGTTTTGAAAAATCTTGAAGTGTTTGTTAATTATTTTTGCTGGACTTTTCTATGACTCCATTGCGTGCTCCTCTGTCCCCCCCTCCCTCCCCCCCCCCCCCAAAAAAAAAAAAAAGAAAAAAGTTTTGTGAGGATGTCTCTTGTCGCAAAGATTGGCTCTATGATGCATTTGGCAATAATGTTCTGACTGGTAAATGGACAACTCTCACTTTCTGAGGAGGTAAGGTATCCTAAGAAATATGCCTTGAAATGAAGTCTAGAAAGCAGTAAAGAAATATCATTATAGAATAAATATTTTACAATTAGTAGACATGGTGATTTAACAGCAAGGTCCCAGTATTAAATTTCCTCAATACATGTTGTAAAAATGCATTAAGAATAATGTGTTAATTCCAGCGATAACAAAATGCAAGGGGAGACGACAACATCAAACAGCACCATCTACTGTTCCTCTTTGGACTGTGAAGACCGCAGTAAAATGGGGAGGTTTCTTCCAAAAGGAATATTCTGGCAAAGTGGGTTTTGATGTTCTGCTAGCAGGTTATGAAAACTCTCTTAGCGATCCTACTGACATGTGTAGAAACGTGGGCATGTTAAGCTTTTGATTTTTGGTACTTTTGATAAAACCCTACTTTGATAAAGCCTGAAAAGTTTTGATTACACTTGCTTGTATGTGATATTCAGAAATTTAGTCATGGGAAAGATCAAGGCTTCCTGTAAGACAAATATATTTGGGTTGATATGGACGTATTTGCATATTTTAAAAGCATGGCCAAAGGAATGCATGTGTTAGTACATACAATAAAACATTAATTCATACAATAAAATATACATCAATGCACACAATAATTATACATACAATAAAATTTTGATACAGTCATCACATGACAGTTTACATACCCTGAAACAAATGTCCTGTGCTGGTGCTTATTGAGTACAATTTTGGTAATATCCAGCCTTTGAAACTATTGTAAACACATCCAAGTAGATAGAAAGTAGTTAATAAGAGGACTGAGGGAGAAGGGATTCCTTTAGCCCCCTGTAATGGCAGCTCATGCGGTCCTAGAGGGTATACACAAATAAAAATGGGATATTAAATGGCACACGAGGAACAGAAAGATTGGCCACAAGGGCAGAGAATTTAAATAAAAAAGAAAAAAAGCTGCATGAACTCCATTGTTACTTATGCTTGCAGTAAGTAGAGGATAAAAACATGCAAAGAAATGACAGCAACCTAGAACTAAGGTTCCCAGTACTGTCAGCTTTGAAAGAGAAGTTTCATGTGCCCTGACCTCCTTTCTTGGATGAGGGATTACAGCTGACTCAGTGGAAGTCGTGTGTAGGTGTGAGTGCAGGATTAGGGCTGGTGTATGTCTGTGCCTATGGCCTGTGTGCTGCGCTTAACTTGAGTCACTCAGAAATGGACTTGAGCTGAGAGCCAAGCCTGGATTTAAGACGGGACATTTCGAGCGTGCAGAGGAGTTTTAAGGCAGGTCTGGAGGCAACGTGTAAGCAGGCACTTAAGCGGTTCAGCCATGTGTGCACAATTCCTGGATCAGAAGCTGTGCTGCCACGGCTATTACAGTGCTCACACTGAGGAGGTGAGAGCTGCTGAAAGGCAAGGTGTTGCCATTGGCACTGTATCCTGCTTATGCCAGAAGAATAGCGTGGAAGCTGCTTGCGGCAAAGGCAAAGCTTGTTCATATCTGTCTGCGAAAGATTATGTACACATACCCTCAGTCTGGCTTATTAGAGAGGCAAATGCTTGCTGGGAAGTGCAAAACTGGGTCAAAACTCTTCCAGACTGGTTAATGCTGGGATCTGCTTTTGTTTCAGTTCCTTTTGCAATAGCACATTTATTGCAGATACTTATTTTATGGCTGAGATGATAGAATATCTTGTTTTTGAAGACTGCATAAATGCATTTAATTCCTTTAGGATGTATTTACTGCTATGGTGTAGTGATTTTTATAGCAGACACGTAACTTCAGGAAAAATCCTACAGCGTGTAACAATATCTTATGAAAAGAGACTCTAGTTTTATTAAGGCACATATGGTATGTTCAAACAGCTCTGTTGTCATAATCATGGTCTTATGATGTGCTGGTCTCTCCTACGGCTTAATGGTGGGTGAAACATTATCACGAGCATTAGACTGACATAGGGGATGGAAGGGAAATAGTAATTTGTGCCTTCTCCATCTGCAGCTTGTTGATGTGGTTACCATCATCACATCTTGTTTCTAAATGTAAACCTTTGATTAGGGAGATCCATTGATGATGATTATTACTTATTTTCGATACTGCTACTATGAAATTCAAAGCAGAGAGGGTAGCTTAAAGAAAAGCCTTGGTGGCTTTATCATACCTGTCGTAAGTATAATAAAGAAATAATATATGATAGTAACAACAAGTAATAAGTTTCTGGTTCAGTAGTGGGAAAGTTCTTAAAAAAATAATTTTCTTCCAGAACCTATGGAAATTCATTGAAATGTTTTAACTATTTTTTTTCAACCAAAGGTGGGAGAAAAAATAGAAATGCTTTAAGTTTTAAGCTCCTCTTCATGTAGCTGGTCAGGAAATGAAGTGTTAAGTTTTGGCTCAAATGTAATATTTTGCTTGACTGTCAAAAATATTTTGCTGAGAGTGAGGAATCAGAGGGTTAATTTCAGTGTAAAGGCAGAACACTTCAGTTTAGATTATCTTAATTTCTTTTATTTTTCTGAAAAGCTAGTATTCTCGCAGTTCTAATTATGAGCTCTGAGACAGGATCAGATTCTCTACTTTGCTTCTCAAGAGGGGTGAGTAGCTTAATTAAGAGCACTTTGTCTCTATGAACAATTTGGCCCTGAAACTTGAGGTTCATGCATCGTTTCCAGTAATGTGCTACTAGAATAATTATGGAATCTCTTAAGCGTGTGTGAGGAGGGAAGCGCAGTAAACAAGTATTTAGCATGTATTTTTAAGAGCAGGTGGCTTAATCTTCCACTAAATAAAGCAATAATTTCAGCATATTCTGGTGATTACAGATAATAGTTATTCTGGTAATATTAGCCTTTTCAGGTGTGGCATCTTGTTCTAGGTGTTGTAATCTGTCGTTTACTCCTCCAGTGTATTCAGGTTTACTTAGTAATTGCTTTGCCTGAAAAACAGATTATATATTATTTAGCTGTCAGCTGTATTGGAAAAGTGCCAAATAACTCTTAAACAACCAAATGTTACCCAATAAGCAGCAGTGAGCACAACTCATTCGCGAAGAAAAGATCCAACTTGTTTTCTTGTTAGATGGTTAATATTGGGAAGAAGTTTTGAATTGTATCTTTCTGCCTTTGTCTCATCACCCAAGTCATCTGATGGGCTTGAAAAAGTTTAACTTTTCAGTTAAATAGTAGACAGAAGTATCTCAAAAAGACCCTCAAACTATTTTGACTCAAGGAAAAGCTCCAAACAGTACTCACTTCAGCAAGGTGTTTCTAAATGAAGTGTTCCCACCGTGAAATTGGTTGGAAACAGTTAATGGTCAGTGTTTTTCAGAGTTACAACAGGGATCCCTTTTGTTGCTCAAAGCTTCCCTTTGAGCAAAATGGGAGATCTGTCTACACCCATTTTAGCAAATTCCTGAGCTATCTTGTATTTTGCACTTAGACAACAAGGACAAGCTTTACTGGAGATAATGACAAAAACTTACAGGAGAAAGTTCTAAACCCAAGTTTTGGATTGCATCCATTTATTATGGGGGTTGGACCTTTAAAGGTCCCTTCCAACCTGAACTATTCTGTGATTATGTGACTATTCTACTCAGCTTTAAATGGGGAATCAGGAAGAAAGGTGGCATATTTTAGGTGTTAATGAGCTTTGCTGACCAGAGACTTGTGCAGGATTTAGAGTATCTGTGTTGTCTATCGGCTCTTTGGGGTAGGGCAGCTTTATCAGTGCTGTCGTACAGCTGAGCAACGGAGACAAGACTCTTCAAAACCACAAAGGAATCGAGGGGTAAGGTAAAGACTGGGACTAGATGTCCAGTCTCAAAGCCAAAGCCTGAGGCTTCTGAAGACCTTTAGGTGCTTCAGGGGACACGGTTATATACTTGTATCGAAGGCTTTTATGTTCTTTTCGTGAAAGATGAGGCTATTTTGGGTCAAACAACTGAGTGTCTAAACAATCACGCTTATTTCCTGCTCCCTTGAAATGGTCTTCACTGGAAACAAGCCGGGCGAAAGAAGGCCATGATGGGATGGCTGTTTGGTCGAGCTGCTCCTTGCTGCCTGTCGTGCAGTTCACATTGCAACAGCTTGTGGTCAGCAGGCAGAAAGCAGGAGTGGAAACTATTTGAAGAGCGTGCTTCCCACCCTTCCCTCCTGCTCTGCTCTGCCCTGCCTGAGGCAACTTGTTTGATTCCATGTATATTATTTTCCCTGTCGGAAAATGACTCCCACTCAAAACAGGATTAGGGAGCTTGGCAAAGGGAGGGTGAATTTAATTATAGGACAAACCAACATTCTCTCCCCCAGGAGTCTTGGCTTTGGTTGTTGCTTCTGATGTTTACTCTCTATAAATGGTATCTGGTTGGCTGCTGTTCCTTTTCATCTGATAAGATGACATCTTTTTTACTCCTGTGTTGTTGCCCTGGTGTACAGATTTCAGATACTGATGGATTAAAATAGACAATCCACAGAACACAGTGATTGATGTTTTTAACCGCACTGAGATTATGGCATTAGGTTGAGATCCCATCTAAGTTTAGACACTTTGAGGCACCTGAAGTATGAGGAAAGTCTCTCTAGGCTTTTCCCAGTTGATAGAGTAAGACAAGATCTCTGTTCAGGTGTAAGGAGGACTGAATAACTTTCTGCACATCTGTATCTTTCTCCTCCGCTTACTGAAAGAACTGATGGTGACAAAGGCCCTAAAGACTAGTGAAACGAATTTGGATGTTACAGATGCAAATTTAATGTTTCTGCCTTGATCCTGTAACAGTTACTTCATGTCCTTAGCTTTGTGCACACCAAAGTAAAAAAAGGGTTTGTAACGTACTGCACCATTGTGTGACAATTTTGATAAACTTACATCATGTAATGAAGGAAAAACAACATAGGACAGGGCATGCTTGTAGCTCATAGCCTTCTATAGTGCTAGATGCTGCAGTGCTAAAGATGGCTTTATTCCTGTAGCTGATCTTTCTAACATGGAGTCACCCTGGATATACTCACTGTTGACTCTGGGTAACTGACACCACAGTTAGGCTGAGCAGACAGGATCTCAGCAGCCACAGTACAAATGATGCACAAGGTACTTAGAGTTCCTAATGCCTGTCTTAACCCTCAAATTCCTAGCAACACAGAGGTGTTTATGCCATAGACCTTGGTGCTCTTATAAACTGAGGTGCTTTGATGCTCTTTCCCAATCTACAGGTAGGAGATCCTGGAGCTTTAGGAGACCTATGGAAGGTATTGAAGGACTCTCATCAGACTTCGCATTCTGACTGAAAAATAAAAGGGTGAAAAAACCCCAAATGCGAGTACACTCGTCTTTCTTGCCTTCAGGTAGCCTAGGTTGAAAGCCCCATTATCTTTGCATTTTCTGTCCAGAAGTAGAAGGGAGCTGTAGACATCACCTTTCACGCTGGCTTTGCAAAGAAGCTATCTTCATTAAGCAGATACTGTCTTGCCAGATTTCACAGCTTGATGGGTCTCACTGTTCTCACCAGCCTTCAGTGAAGGTTTTCTCACTGTGTATCTACTACCGACAATCAAAGCTAACAGATGTCTACATGTATTATAAAGCAGTAAACCAGCATCAAATTAGGAAAAAAGGAACACGGGCAATGAATGATATGTAAGGGAGTGAAAGGAAGTCAAAAAAAAAGTAAGAATAGGCATTTAAATATTGCTTGATGGATCTTGCACAGTATTCCATTTCAGTATACTGGGATAGGGGCAATGAAGGACCAGGATCTTATCCATCAGTTATTATTTGACCTGTAATATTTTAGGTGCAAAACCTACTTGTCTAAGAAAGATCAGTCCCTATGCTGACTGTAGAATTGAACTGACAGCAGAACTGGAGAAGAGTAGCCTATACCTTATAGTCCTGTATTGAACAGATATTGGAGAGGATTAACTCTGGAGAAAGAGCTTTAGATTGAGACACATACTACATGGTTCTTCCATGTTCCTCCGTGTTTCTACGGCCTGGTCTAGAGTTGTTTAAACTAATGAAAGTCTCCTCATGAATTCAGTAGAATTTAGTAAAGTTGTTGCTAACAGCTGGCTGAGGAGTCTGTCCACTGGTTTCATCCTGAATGAATGCAAAATAAATGTTTACCAAAAGAAATAATCAGACATTCTTTGTTTCATCCTTATCAGAATATTTGCTAAGGTTGACATGGTTATCTTCTTATTAACATAAATGTAAAAAATGACATGGTTCGATCTTGTAAGTATGAAAAGACATTTCTTGTGGAATACTTTAACTTAATCAAATCTGCATTTTTTTCATTGGAGAAACCATTGTGTAAAGTCTTTTTTGATCAGCACTAGTGGAGATGTTTTAAAAGCCATTGTAATTTAAGAAAATAAGACTTCAGAAAATACAGATTAGTGATGTTGTGGTTCACAGTTTCTGCTATCCAGCACAGAAAGCGCTGAGCAGGAAGAGAAAGAAAATGACAAAAGTAGCTTTATGGGTTCTTTTGTTTTCATTTAAAAAAAACCCAAACCAAATGAAAAAACCCAACTCCTCCCCTGCATACCACAACACTTTGAAAACAAACAACTATTTTCTGCTATCTTCATTTGCCAGAAGAGGACTTATAAGAATTGATCAACTTTGTTGGGTGCTTTATGTGTTTTACAATTGTAGAATTAATTTAAAGTTTTTATTTGAATTTCCAACTTGACTAATCTAACAATGTTTAACATCCCCGTTTCAATGAGTGAATAATCGAGACAAACCTTAGTTTATTAAACCTCATTTTATTTCTTTTTTCCTTGTACCCCATTTTTATCTTCTGTTTCCATATTTCAAACCAAATAGCCACAGTTCTTAAGATTTACACTCTAGTAAATGTTTCCTCACATACAGTAATTACTGTAGAACTAAAATTATGCAAATTAGACTTTTCCTTCCCCCCATTGTTTCTTTGTATGGTGGAAGAGTAAAAATGTGGATGAGTCAAGTTTCATTAGTTTTGCCACCAGGAAGGTACTAGGAACTCTGAAATGAAGAATGCTGCTCATTGGGGCATGCATAAATCTGCTTACTTTTTGGTCTTTCAGGAAAGAAAAGGATGAGTGTTAAATATTATCAATATTGCTGGCTCAATAATATCGAAGGGATCAAAGGTCTTGTGAACAGGGTTATCAGCTAGCGTCTACAACACTTTGGTTCTGGTCTTGGCTTTCCACAGACTTCATCCATCAGTAAATCTTTCAGGTTTTTTTTCAGTCTGTCTGAAGTCTTTCAGACAGAAAAACAAACTGTTTTTCAGTTCAGTCTGTCCACAGACATCCATCAGTAAGTCTTTTCAGTTTCCTGTCTTCACTTATGAACATCCAGTACTTTTTTTGCCCTTTGTTTTTTTTTTTTTGGCATCTTCATACTGTGCTTAACGTGTAGTGAATGGTTGCTCTGGCTGTCTGCGGGTGGGGACCTTGCTGGTGTTTGTTCTATCCTTTCCATCTGACGCTCCCCTCGAGTGAGATGGGTTTAGCAGGAATTGTCTTTGGGAGAAGAAAGGAGCTGCATCACGCAGTATAGAGAGTGCCTGTATTTATTTTAAAGAAATAAGCTTCTAAATACATTAGTCATTTAAACTGAGGTGTTATTGGCAGATGAGGCAATTGGGAGCAGTTTATGATCATCCTGTATGGTTTATTAAGCATCTTTACAAATGGGCAACAAAATTTGGCTGTGCCATATGATTTAGCTGCTTGTGATGTGGTGATGCTCATGTTAATGATTTTTTTTTTTTTTTAATGCGTATTTGGGGAAAGAGTCTTACTTAAATACAGATGATTGTATGTTAACCTGAAATGCGTCATGAAAAGCTTGTGGAGTAGGACTAGCTAGCAATTTCTTTCTATCAAACAAACAATTAAGGACTTGTATTGCAGCTGTACTGAGGGCCCCCTGAGGCTCCTGTGCTAGGCAACGTATAGGCACTCAGTAAAAATACGCTGCCCTGTACTGAACATTTCAATTCAGAACGAGAGAACAGATAGATATAATGATGTGATGTGAGGGCAGAGGTCCAAGGAAATTACTATTGCTGTCTAACTCCAAAGAGAGTAATAGCCCTAATAAGTCTATATCTGATAACCCCCCTTTGAACTGAAGTCAGAGAGACCTGCGATTTTGCTATTGAAAATCTTTGCTTCTATCTTTGCTGCTGCCCGAATGTAGGTTATCTGATGGTCATGGTGATGAATTGTGTACAATGATCGTGATTTAAAAATCAGTATTCTTATCAACACCGGGACTTTCTCTAAGTGCTGAAGTACGAAGCATTGTAGAAAGTACTGCTTTAAATACATATGTATAGCTGTAGTGTACATTTATATGTCTTATTTCAATGGGCTGTCATACCAGATATATAAAATATCAGCACCTGGGGACAGAACATCACTGCATTATGACAAGTGAGGGACCCGTCTTTCCCTTCTGTGCTGTTTAAAGTTGTGTCTTGAACAGAATGATATTTACTAAAGTTATTCCAAATGCAATGAAGCTGCCAGTAGATTTGTAGCTGTGGAACTGGTGGTCTTTCACCCGGCTGACTTGGGGCTCTAGCAGACGAGCTGAAAACCATGCTGTATTGCTTAGGAGACAGGTTTTATGTGTCACAGACTTGCTGTTATGAGCAGCACTAATAGGTATCCTTTCCTGCCATCTCTGCAGAAGTATGAGACAACAGTCGCTTCCAGTCTTACAAAAGGCCTTCTCAGAGACGTGCCCAAGCACTAGTGGGGGTTATGGAAGAAACCTTACACATCTCCCAGTCCTGATGAATAGATAACCTGCAGGTAGGAAATGAATTTTAGATTCCAGTGCTCCTATTTCAGTGCATAGCCTATGCACTCCAAAGGCCTAATCCATGTGGGCTCAATGCACGCAGTATTGAAGAGTTAGCATTAAAAACATTTTGGTCTAATTCACAGTGTTGCTGCAAACTCACTATTTTATTTAACTCTTTTAAATCTGCAGTTGCAGACTGTAAATAGACATGAGCATTTCCTTACTAATTTCAAGTTCCCTTTGGAGCCACATGTGTTTTTAGTTTTAAGTGCTGCAGTAATACAAATAACTGAGATGAGAAGATAAGTCTGCAGCAAAAATGTGTGACTCTCTGAGGGCTGGGTGCAAACTATCAACAGCTGGTATCCATAAGAAATGCCGTGATTATGCTATCTAGCAGATTTACGGTTCAATCCAGTCTGATCAGACATCTGAATATTTTTTTTCTCTGTGGAGTGCACTGAATTCTCAGAATAGGGGTCAATTTTCTCTCGCCTCCAGAAAGCAGAAGGAAAAGCACTGTGCAATTCTTAATATGCTGGAGAAAGGCTGCTCTCTAGTGTTCAGTGATGGGGTCATTCTGGGAAATGATAGAGTTGTGTTTTCTGCGTATTGCAGCAGTCAGTTATTGCTCTTGAATATCATTTAGGTTTCTTTGACTTGCAAAAGTGGTAACAATTTCATGGAGGGCATCTCAGAGGATGCATTCATTGAGAATCTGAGGCGTTTTTCTCTTTTACTTGATTTTTGCCATCTACTTGATGGCAAGCTTTCTCTGAATGATTAGCAAAAGTTAAATCCTCTTGCCAGTCTCAACCAGGTGCCAGAATATGACTGGCAGGTGTGGGCCATGCCAAGATGAGATTTTTGGTTTTTGTTTTTTTAAAATAGTATTAAGCAAAAAGAAAAGCAAAATGTCACATCATTACTGCAAATATTGACAGGAATTAAAAGTCCTGTGAGAGCGCAATCATCTTCATTAGGGCAGGGAACAGCAGAGAGAACAAGCTCCAGAGGAATCAGAAGTTAGAGCAGTTCTAGCAGAAGAAAACCTGTCGTGTTCAAAGACCAAAGTTATTCTTAGTGTAAGTTTTCACGTATGTCTCTGCGATGCCCTCTGCAGGACATGATTTAAGTTGGTCCAAGCATTTTACTGTTGCTGCCATATTGGTGGCTATAAATTGATATGAATAAACAAGTTAAGAATAAAAATGAGAAACGCTTATTAAATACTAGCCATAACTAGCACACCAATCTCAGATTCACTGTTTCCCTACCCTGCTGTAGGGCCAAAGATTGGTTAGAGGCCCAAGCAGAAATGTAACTGAGTTTAGTGGAGCAATGAATCTCGCACAAGGGTATGTTTGCCTTGTCCTCATTCTAACACATCTGTCTGCTTCTCCCGTGACTTCTCAGTACTATTAAATTATCATGTATTAATTAATCTGATGATGTTTCGTATCATACTTGGTGATAGTCCATAATACCTATTAGATAAATTGAGGTAATAGCTGTGGCTTCTGTATCCAAATACAGATATACAGAATTGTGGAAAGTGATATTGGCAGTGGCAACCCATCCCTGTCTGAAGTTGCCTAAGCTGTGATGACAAACCTCCAAGGACAGACAGACACCTCACAATCTCTTGGTGATCTGTTAATTATCCTCACCACTTCAAAGCTTTTCCTAATGGCTAACTTAAGTAATCTTTGCTATACGTTAAGACTAATACTGCCCGCAGACGTAAAAATCAGTTTATTATCTCTCTTTTACCAGCAGTCTTTGCAGCAACATATCAAAGAATATCAGAGGACTTGTTCCACGTGTGAGTGGGTTTTGTCAAGGCAAGCGATCAGGATGAACAATTATGCTGATCAAGTCAGAGAGCCAGAGGGCAGTCTCACTTACGGAATTAGGGTAGGGTTTAAAACTTCCCTTATAGAGAAAATTCTATAATGGAAAGGGCGCAACCTTTGTAACTGGTAGTGTTTCTTTTTTCCTTTTTTTTTTTCCTGTTTTTCTTATTCTTTTTTTCCTCTATTTTTTTTAGATTTTTAATACCGTGTACGAAAATAGTAAAAGAAATGGCTAAAATGGTCATTGAAACTCCTTACCTAGTGCTAATTCTAACACTTAAAAAGTTATCCTTTTGGAAAGGATGTTAGTTGGAGGAGTAATGCTTTTCTATCTGGGATGTTAGGTGTGTGAGGTCAGGTACTGGAAGTTAAAGGTCAGGTAAATCAGAGAGATTAGAGGTCTTAGGTGAGACTGTAAAGATGTGTGGGATCCTGTCTAGCAGAGGGGGAGAACAAGAGAGTGGGTTAATTTCTAGGACAAGTCAAAGAAAGCTGCAGCTTGATCTAGAAATGGATATATTTCAGTTTGTTTGTTGGATGGAACAGATTGAAACCAACAAATCTTTCCTTTTAAAAGAACAGAGCTGGTCAAACTGTGGCTTGGTTCAAGTGCAGCAAAAGATTGGTGTGGAGCTAGTGTATTCCTGGCCCCTGGCCACACAGAGTGGAGGAATCACTTTCTGATCACTTCAGTCTTTGCCCTGCAGGCTCTGATGGCATAAAGATATACACAATTCAAAAATGTGTGTGTCTTTGAGAGAAGAACCCAGGGGGAAGAGCTGCTTCTCTCTGCTTTCCGCTCTGCTTAAGAGTGGAGATGGGTGCTCGTGGGAGTCAGCCGGGTGCAAAATCCCAGTCCATAAAGCTATGTAGGCAGGGAATTCCTGCTGCTGACTGACAGCTGGGAAAGCAGGAGGCAGCAGAGGCTGCTAAGGCTGGCCCTCTTACTGGAGGGAGCCTGAGGAGTTTGGACTTGTCAGGTAAGTAACATGCAGAACCAGAGCTCTGGGAGAGCACGTCTGAGCAGCTGCAGGGAGTATAGAGTATCTTTACCAAAACAGCACAAATGTTCTGCTGAAATGAGTTGACTAATAGTTTCCCTCTGTACTGGTTTCCCACACACAGAGTCAGCTTTCTGTTTGAGTTTGCATGGCCTGGCTGAAGTTGGCACCACTCTTCGGCAAGGCTGACTCTTATTTATTCTCTTGTAGAAAATAAGTTTCCTGTTCGCTTGCCTTCAGGAGGTGGAGGGGTGAATCTGATTCTCTTCAAGCAGCTCAGTTCAGCTCAGACAGAGAAAAAGGAGGACCCTCTGACCCTACTGGTACTGCAAGTGGTAGGTGGCAAAGCTACTGTCATTGCTGGCTTCGGAGGTAGTGTGGGGGGCAAATGTTTTTTTTTTCATAAACAATTTCAATAATTCTTTAGAATCATTGAAGCTAATGAGCAAAGCTATTTGCCATATCAGAAGAAGCAAAGGCCTGGCTTATCCGAAGTAGGGTATGTGATAATTTTTTTTCTCATTTCAAGGATGAGAGAGTATGTGGAATTAGTGGATGGCGACATTAGAATTAGCAGTTCTGTGTCTCAGTGAGTGTTTGGTGGGAAAGTGCCAGGAGAAAAATGTTTACTTCTGTTGTAATTAGAAAAGCAATCCATAGAAAATCTGAAGGTATCCGGCTTCAGATTAGTTCCAGGCTCTTTTGCTGCCTCTTGAAACCATTATCTGTTCATGGACTAGACTCCAAGGACCCACTTGATTCGCCATGTGTCAGAAGTGTGCAGAAGCAAAAAACAATGCAGAAACCATGGAAGGTGTGTATCAGGAATACCTTGGCTTAGAGTCAATGTAACCTTAGTAACCTTCTGCAGCCCATGGGTAAAAATATCAGCAAAAGGGGGAAGATAAGAGCATACCATAGCGTGAATACAGACTACAGGGAATTCCGTTTCCTTAGGCAAACTATGACCACATCTGCTAAATGTTGACTAGTCTGATAAGGTAAATTTTCTCCATACAAATTCATGAAACATCTTTTGGAATGGTGTCCTAGGCAAATTTAGACAGATGTTAGGGTTTGGCTCTTTGCTGGGGAGCAGAGGTTAATGTGCAGCACCATGCCAGTGTGGAATGAAACTGATGCTTTGCGAAGGATGCTTTCTCTTAACTCTCTCTACAGTGTACAGAAGGCTTCTTAAAAACTGCAGACTCTGGTGGCCCACCTGAGTGTGGTGAACTGTAAAAGGAATCTAAAAATTCCTAGCTAAACACCTAACACTAAACTGAATAGTCACAAGGGTGATGTTACCCTTGTTTTACCCAATATATGTAGATTTGGGAATGAGACCACTCCCAGTTGACTGTTATCTAAACACACAAAACACCTGTTTTCCCTCTGTTTAAGCAAAATATGTCCCTAAGTTAACCCATAGGGTAAAATCTTGGTTTATGCTGAGATCTAATGGAAACCGTCTGCAGACGTTGTTGTTGATGAATGGATTTGAGATCATACCTTAGTGTCGTCAGTAAAATTCGTGAACTGAATGAAGGAACTTAGAGTCAAAAAAACCATTAAAGTCTAATCTAGCTCTTAATTTGAAGGTGGGTACAGAATTTGAGCACTGTGAAAGGCTTGCATTCACTCCATGAATAAAATGTATGTAATTTTTTTTTTTTATCTGGGCCTATTAAAGACTATTTATTTTTTTCCACCTCCATTGCGGAACAGGAAACAATTGGTCAATAATTAGATTTAGTGATTAACTACTGAATGAAGATGTATAAATTCACTTTTCTTTCTGTTGCCTGTGGTTCTAAAAACGCTCATTATTACACAAGCCATCAGAATACACAGGTTTTGCTTTCTTAGATAATTTCAAGGCAATATTTTCTGTTTAATAGAGCGTGAAGGTCAATTGATTTAACTTATGTTGAGAGTGGAGGTATGGTTTAATTTGCTGTTCAGTAAGATACTAAAAAGTGATATAATTTCAAGGAATACCTACAGGAACAAAATTCCAGGTGAAAGAACATAGTCTTGGTATTTTGTCTTGCTTAAGCTTGCGCATTTTGATTATCTTACATATGTTAAATACCAGCACACATTGCAATGATTAATAACACTGTGTTAATGAGATAAAGAAGCAAAATGTAGATGCGTTTTGGTTTCAGAAGTAATTGGTGCAAAAAAAAAAATCAATTCTCCAGTGGCTCACATACTTCTTGTAATATGAAACACACTTATCTGGAGAATGTGTTATTGGCACATTTACAATAGATCCATGTTTATTTTAGACAGGCAAGTTTTTGGCACAGTGTCTATTAGAAATTAAAGGCCTATCAATGTCTTTGAGTTTTTTTTTTTTCTTTGTGCTGGTGAATTTATTTTTTTTTACCTGTATCATTATGGAGAGATGATCTTCCTTCCTACTTTTCCAATTAAAATCTGGATCACTTTAAATGGAATTAGAATTAGTATCATTTTTGAGAAGCAAAACCAACGTACACATTTTTAAGTTAGAAAAGATGTGAGCCTTGACACAGCGAAGAGCTGCTCAAATATTTTCTTGCTGGATCAGGGATTTTGGCTTAACATCAAGAATCCTAATGTGTTTCTGCACCACTTCTACAGCCTGCAAAATTGGAAAGGAAATTCATAAGAGTGAGCTCTGTGAATTAGCAGTGTTGTGGAACAGACTTTTTAATTTTATACTTCTTTCCTGGTTGGAATGATGGCTTCCCACTTTTATTTCAGTGATTCAGATTAAACAGAGAAAAGCAGAAATGCTATTGAGGGGTGCAGTATGAAAGCACGACCTTGTTGGGACAATTTTTAATACAACAAAAGCCCGCGCTGCATTGTTGTTACGTAAGCTATTGGCTAGCAGGTACAGTTGTGCACTTTATGCTGGAAAGCTGCCTTTGCCAAAATCAATATTTCCTCTATATGTTATTTGGAAACATGTCTGTCAAGGGTAAAAAGAAGTATGTGCCTTGGGTTGTTTTCATAAAGGTTGCGGTAGTTTTAGTTCTTTCATTTTTAAGTTAATCTGATCTAATTCAAAAGGTTTTGTTGATTGTATTATTTACCTTGTAGACACTGTCTTATGGAAATTGTTGTTTTTTCAGTGCAGGAAAGAAAGTGGAAGGTGATGGCAAGAAATGCACTGATTTCTCTGAGTTTGAGAGGAATATGACAGGATGCACTGGGAAAGAGAAAGCTTGCTTTGAGAAGCTAACTGGGAAGAAAATGGTCTGTTCCTTTATGAGACTTAAAGTTCAGGAGTCATGATTCAGTTAAGTCAGTTCATCAAAATGTCAATGAAATACATGGATTTAAGAAATGTCAATTGTTTGTTTTTCATAGGAAATATCAGAGCACAACACTCTGCTTCAAAAACCTTTTCTTGGCCTGTGATATTATGCAATGCTTGGAGAAAAAATTGACAGTTTGGTCTCCTATTTTGGGATAGCAAAATCTTCAGCATTTTCATAGAATCAGGAATTCCATTTAATGTGCAAATTTTGTAGCATTATACAATTGTCCATATATATATGTTTACATATATATGTAAAAGACTGCAGAGCAGTCCAGAATAAACCATGATTCCAGTTCAACAGCTGCATAGAAAAGTTTGCTGGTGTTGCACAAAATCACAATGAAGAGCCAGGTGTCATCAGCGGAGTTATTCCAACAGGAATTGTTCATGTGTCTGAATTGCCTTAATGTTGTCCAAAGTAGATTTGCATCAATGTCACTTTCCTGGTTTTATCTTACTTGTACCAGTGACCACACCAGGTATAAGTAATGTTTGAAGGATCAAGCCCTTAGTATATCTACTACTAGCTAGCTCAGGGGTTGTGGCAACTCTAGTCCCAGTACTGATGTTCTTTTGAGTCCTTTTCTTCACAGTCAGAAAGAGCAAGTCAACAATACGTTGCCTTTAGCGTAGGGTTAGAGCAGGTCCCAACTTAGGCAGGGCAGGTGAGAATTATGGTCCAAGGATTGTCCAGTCACTTTAGTTAAGTATGGTTTCATGTAAAAATGCATAAACATCCTTTAAGCAGACAACTCTTTCTATCCCCTGACCCAATGCAGAGTGCTAGGTGATGGTTGTGGACACTTGGGTTCTCTTTTTGGGTTACTACTGTTTTCCCTGTGCCTGAATCCCATGTGTTAGGACAGCATTGTCTGCTGCAGTTAGGGGATGTGAATGGTGATTCTTACTCTTTTTTTCTCCTTCCCCCCGCCCCACTACATCTCTGCATTTAGCAGCCTCTCTGCCTTCATTTTTCTATTGGTAAAGTGGATTTTCATACTTCCCCCAAATAAGAGAAATTTATTTAATGTTTGCTAAATGCTTTGAAATCTTCAAAGAAGGGTGCAAGAAGAACTCAAAATGAGACAAATTCAATTTTAAAGGGATCCAACGTTGTCTGTGCACTACAAAGTGTTATTTTGAAAGCTGGTGGTGGATGCCTCCTGCTGCTACCTACAGGGAATGCGCTTCGCTAAGATCTGTGAATGTTTATTGAATCATAAAGTTTGCAGTGCAAAACTGCACTGGCACATATAGCAGGTGCCTCCTGCTGTGTTTCAGATTGCCAGCCTGAGCAAACTGGCACATGCAGGAGATGTCTGAACAGTCGTGAAAGAAGGGAAACTTTCAAAAAGGTTGTCTGACTTTTCATCAATTTCTGTCAATATAGATGCCTCTATTGCAAAAAAACCTTGTAATATCTGAACAAAACTGGGGAAGAGATTCTTGCTTTCTGGCTTTGGGGACTTCTGATAATAGCTGTCTTAGGAAGGTATATTCACTGGCTGAGCTCACAGTAGAGGTGTTCCTCATCTGAAAGTTTTTAAGCCTGTATTGGTAATGCTGCTTCTGAAGGGCAATGCAATCCCATCAGTTTGAGCTTGTCTCTTGAGCCCAAGATCTCCAGCTGACTGTTGGCAGCACGGCCATGAGGAAAACTGCCAGAATGTAATTTGTGGGAGAAGGAGACCCAAGAGGTGAAAGCATCAAACCACATGTGTGCACTGAGGCACATGTGCACCAAGGGCATTTAGTCCGGGGGCCAGACTAAAACTAATGGGAAGTAAATCTGAAATACATATAGTGGAGATGTCAGGAGGCTGAGCACCAGCTACTTTTATCTACTGATCCATTACTGTTGTGCCAAAGTACTTGCTGATGTCGACCTAGCCTAATGCTCTTTATCTGGACCAAATCTAGGACAGTTTGGGAAGGGTGGTGGATGAGAAACTATGTTCTTGTAAGTGCTGCATGAATGTTTTGCAAAGGGTAGTTAGGAAAGCATCTAAAAAGCTGGTTGTTTATTCAAGCTTTTTCCTCCATGAAGTCAGTTTTTCAGTAAACAAGCTGCTGAGAGAATCACCTCTATTATTTATAGGGTGGTGGATTTTCCAACGTGTGCTCTCACCAGCAACTATAGAGATATGCAATTTGACCATATTCAGGCATAGCTCTTTCTCCTCTGTGAACTTCAAAGATAAAAATGCCATTTTAAAAACAGGTTAACTAAGTAGGTCAGTGTTTGTTCCAGGATGAGCATGTGTGGTCTTTAAGACAGCTGAAGAAATTCTTCTTTTTGAAAGTCTGCATTTTACAGCATTGAAGAGTTCGGCAATGCTGGTTTAGCACCGTTCCTTTTTAAAAGCTGCATACTTCAGTGCTAAGGGGATTAGAGCTGAGCGCACTTTAATGAACACCTGTGAAGAGAGTGAACCTGTTTAAAAGAATAGACATGCTGTGCTTCAAAGTAATCCATAGAGAGAAATATGGAGAGCATTTTAAAAGAATACTGTGCATTTTAACTAACTAATCCAGGTAAAAGAATAAATTTTCAATGTACAAAAAGACAAAATACAAGTGAGAGGAGAAGAGAAGGGTTGTGTTATATGGCTACATATTTCTCTGCTACACTTTTTGTTCTTAACCTGAATAAAAGCAAGAACACTTTGAACCACCTACCTGAAACAGATATTCAGGGTGCAATTTCGGTGGGGTTTCTCTACGACAATGGGATTATGCATTTAATGGGTGTCAGTTGTACCTTCTCTGGGCTTTTTAGCTAATAGTTGTTCTGATCCCTCAGGAAATGAGAAACTTTTGAGTGAGGATGTAATGATCACATTCACTAAGGGAGAAGTAATAGAATTTTTGCTGACTGATTATTTTATCACTATTAATGCTTCCTTATGATGGTAATGAAAACCTTGAAATATTCAGCTGATGAAATGTTTTATGATGAAGACTGAGCCGATCTTTTGCAGGACTGAATTTGTGACCTGGTAATGGCTTTAGAAGGCTGGAACAGATGGCAATGGCAGTAAAATACTCAATGAATAGCATACCAATACTGAAGTGAGGGTCTATAAGGCTCTTTTTGTAGTACTATCCTGTGCTGAATGTCTTTTGTATGAGAAACAAATAGAACCTCGTCTGCCTAGGCAATGCTGCTGGAAAGACCCATCTCTTATGGTAGGAACACCAGTAATAAGAGTCTGTTTTTCAAGATTTTTATTTTTAATTAGATATCCTGTAGCAGCACTGCTCTTCACCCTGTGGTTCATTCCTTCTGCTGTTGCTGATGTACTAAAGCTTTTCCTGGAGTGGAATCTTTTCAGCATCTGTTATGGTTGAAGAGACAGAATACCTCTCATGCAAAAAAGGTATTTTGGGAAGTCAGGATGATGTACACAGAGATCAAATGAATACAAGGATAAGAAAATGAAATTTTGTCTTTTGTAACCTTTACTGTCTGAGCCTCCTGAAGCGCTTTGCAAACTTTAGGCCCTCCCTGAAGGGAGCATTGCTGTCCCTGCTTCAAATACAGGGAAAGGGGGGATGAGGGGCAAAGGAACTCAGATCTAAAGAAATAAGCTGGGCTGGAGTTGCAAGTTGACCTTCCACTTCTGCACAAGGCAAGGAGGACTGTAGTGCTCTCCTGTATTTGAATGCACAGTAGCGGAGGGAACGTGTGCAAGGAAAGCCAGCATCAGATCTACATCCGATTCTCAGGATAGGCCCCTCTAATTCAGTTTAACCTGGTTTACTTGAAAAATTCTTCACTTGGAAGGGATTGGGAACTTCACTATGAAGTCCCCCTTGCCAGCACCCCACTGGGCTGCCATGCTTCTGGCAAGAGAGGGTGCCTGTGCAAAGGGCTGTGCCCCTGTAACAGCCCTGCTGGTGTGCGGCAGAGGGACAGCTGTGCTGCAGCGCTGCAGGAGCCCCGTCCTCTGCTGCGCAGAAGGGACTGCGCTCCACCACAGCCATCAGCCCAGGACAGAGGCTCACTGCCTCAAGAGCCATGTCCCTGCCATTCTCTTTGCTCGTAGGAACGGTGATAAAACAAGAAGGCTCCTTGAGTTAGTGCTCAAGTGCTGTGGGTTTGTTCAAATGCAGTTGTGAGTTTGAAAGAAGAATTTTGAAAGAGTTTAGCTGTTTTGCCTACAGGATCTGTTGCCTTTTAATGCTGCAGGGTGAAAACATTGATACATCTCTTGCATCTGGAGACATTGCTGTGTATCCTTTGTAAAAGGAATTTCTGCTTTGAGGACCAACTCTTTAAAAAGTGTATTTAGAGTGAATTAAGGGCAGATTTTCTCTTATTGTCAGGTTTCTTTAAGCTATTCAGGTGAGACCCAGTTCACCAGACTCAGAAACAAAAGAACAGTGTAATCCAAAAATGTATAAAATGAAGGGAATAAAAGTCTCTTCTTAGTCTGTGTGGAATCGGCTTAAAATGGGCCTAAAATAAGTAGGATTTAACTGAAGTACAAAAGATCAAACCTCAGAACAAATTGTCAGGTAATTTTAAATAAATCCTCTTTGCTCCTTGTGCTAATAATGGGACTGCTCTGCAAACCTGGATCACTGCTGTTTCAGAGCAAACATCTCTTTATCTGTATAGTTGCTCTTCTTCTCACCTCAGCACATCAAACCTGAGCAACCCTGTAGTGTTTTGTGACTGAAAAATGTCCCCTGGAACAATAAAACTGATCCTAAAGGTAATTTGAGGATTCCTTCTCGGTAACTTTGTTGATACTTTGAAATAGGAAAAAAAAACTCAGTTCCCATACTGAGTATGGGGGGGGAGAGATCCTCTTGCTGAGGTCAAGATGTGCTTTCTATTAGATGCTGTTGGTTTTTTATTTAAAAAAAAAAAAAAAAAAGGGGGGGGCAAACCTCCTCCCCTGCCCCTGGTCTTGGTTCTTGTTAAAAACTATGTAAATAATTTATAGCCTTCCAAAAATGAGGGCAAGAGTGGAGTTTGGTGGATACTGAGGAAGAAAATAAAAAATATGGTTGATCTCCTTGAAACCTTCTTTCTAGTAGAGGAGCAATTCCTTGCAGAATGTTAGGGAGGGTTCAGTTTGTCTTTTGGATGCCAGGAGCACAGGGATTGTCTGCCTTCATTTCCAGTCATCTTCTCCTCTGGTTTGGGCTGAGGCCGGTGGGTGCCCCAGGTGCTTGCCCTCCGCCTGGCCCCAACTGCACAGCCCCTCACCAAAGTCCCCCGCAGGCGGTGCAGGGGGCTGAGTCTTGGGTGCATCTGATGGTAGGGAGGGAAATGAAGTGCAGTGGGTAAATTAATTTGCATGTCAGCTGCATGTTGCAGGAAATTATTTGCAGCTGGTGAATGGCAGGGACAGACTGATTAGCAGCCCTCAAAAGGTGGGTTTAACAAACTTTATCAAGATTGGGAGTTGTTTGTGCTTGGTTTAGAGGTAAATCAAAGATTTGTGTAATCATTTACTCAAGAGTTTTATTTTATGCAAGTCTATGAGGTGGCGCTTAGAACTAGGTTTCATAAACTGTATATTCAGGGAGTGTGGCAGACGAGGAGAGCAGGGCGTGCTCCCTATTGTGATACCATTGCAGAGAGGCCGCTCTGGAGAATGTGCAGGTAGGAGTCCCCAAGGGTCACTTATCCTGCCCGCTGGACGGGGTGCCATTCCCATAAGGCTGCTTCATCTTTCTTGCACTGCTCCGACTACTAATTTTCTCAGTTAAAAAAAAAAAAATCTGTCTTAATCAAAGTACTATAAAATTCAATATATGCTAATCAAATCTTCTGAGAGATTAGCAATTATTAATGGGGAAATGTGAGAAGCTGCTTAACGTAGATTTTTGGGGCTGTTTTTGGCACAGCAGGGTGCGCAGCAGGAAGGTTGCTTTCTGGCTGTGGTTTGAAATATTTGGAATTGTTGCATGGTGGGGAGGTGAAGTTCTCAGAAGTTTTCTTTCCCATATTATTTTGAAAGTCAGTCTCTAAATTAATAGATGCAGAGGAAAGAGAGGTCCTGTGGAGGCTTTTGAGCTGTTCTTCCCATTCCTCTCTCCCTCATTCCTTTTATTTTTTAGGGGAAAAGCTTAAAACACTTGAAATAATTATAGAACCATCTAAGTTGGAAGGGACATTCAAGATCAAGTCCAACCATTAACCTAACACTGACAAAAACACTGCTAAACCATGTCACTCAGCACCACACCTACCAGTCTTTTAAATACCTCCAGGGATGGTGACTCAACTACTTCCCTGGGCAGCCGGTTCCTGTGCTTGATAACCCCTTCTGTGAAGAAATTTTTCCTAATATCCATCCTAAACCTCCCCTGGTGCAACTTGAGGCCGTTTCCTCTTGCCCTGTTGCTTGTTACTTGGGAGAGGAGACCGACCCCCCCCAGCTACACCCTCCTTTCAGGTGGTTGTAGAGAGCGATAAGGTCTTGCCTCAGCCTCCTCTTCTCCAGGCCCCAGCTCCCTCAGCTGCTCCTCGCAAGACTTGTTCTCCGGACCCCTCACCAGCTTTATTGCCCTTCTCTGGATGGGTTCCAGAACCACAATGTCTGTCTTAAACATCACAGACCCATAGAATTGCCAAGGTTGGAAGGGACTTTTCAGATCATCACCTAACTCTGCCAAAACCCATCACTAAACCATATCTCTAAGCACTATGTCCACCCGTCTTTTAAATACCTCCAGGGATGGTGACTCAACGACGTCTTGTCGTGAGGGGCACAAAACTGGACACAGTGTTCGAGGTGGGGCCTCACCAGTGCTGAGTACGGGGGGACAATCGCTGCCCCAGTCCTGCTGGCTATGCTATTCCTGATAGAGGCCAGGATGCTGTTGGCCACCTGGGCACACTGCTGGCTCATATTCAGCCGCCTGTGGACCGAACGCAGTTATCGCACGGAAAGCCTGGCATTTCAAAGGGAAATGTAGGAGCTATTTTTCTTTCTCGGCACGTTTCCCTCCCCGGTGCCGGTCTCTGTCCCGGCGGAGCGGGCGGCGGCGGCGGCCTGCGGCTCCCGGGCGCGGGGCTAGGGGGCAGCCGCCGCCCGCCCGCCGAGCCCGGCCGCCAGCGCCGGCGTTGCGGGGGGGGAGGGAGGGGGAGGGAGCAGATGGCAGCCTCTCGCTTCCAGCGAACGACAACATTCTTAGGGAAACAAAAATGCACTAAAAGCGTCGTCTCTCTTGGAAAAAAAAAAATTATGTTTAAGCGTGAGGGTTAGGTACACTGAGAGGCAGCGGGGAAACGCCGACTGCGGTTGGGGCCATCCAGCTGAAAAACGCTTCATCTCTTTCTGGAAAATGCTGTAAAGGAGGAGAAAGGAAATGTTTGGCAGGTGCTCGGGGTTTAGGTAGTGGTGTAGAATTTACTGATGATGCTGGGAAACACCCTGTTTCTACGCAGGATGCTTTCTTTCCACAAATGGATTAAACTGTGTTTATTGTAAACGTTTTAATGATTGTTAAGATGCCACTGGGTTGTTTTAATTTTTTTTTATTAATTTTCTGACATTAAGCAATCTTTTTGTTGCTGATAGTGGTGTGTGGCTGTGTGTCTTGGGCTCTGTGCTGCCAGAGTGGAGAGAAGGGCTGTGTGGGGTCTGGGATCTTACATGTTATGTTCCAGGTGTTGATTCCCGTATCCTTAAGGAGAGTGAGGAGCAAGCCCAGGCTTAGCCTGTGGGCAGCTGTGGGGTGCCCATTGCACAGCTCCTGCCACGGCCCGCTGCGGTCAGGACAGACTGTGCTGACTCGTGTGTTACTCTGTGAGTACTGACACTAATTCAGTGAGACTGTAACTGCTAAATGTGAGCAAAAGGATTGCAGTCTGACCCACATAGTGTTTCTGGAAGTAGTCTATATATTGCAAGTGGGCTTTTTTTTTTTTTTTAAATACAGTAACACTATGGCGATTCAGTGCTCTGATTCAGGATCAAGTGTACAGAAAAACTAACTGTAGCTATTGTGATTAACTTCTTAAAGTGAAATCCTTACTAACCAGGAAATTTTGATAGTTGTTCTACCTACACACCTATCATTAAAAAAACAAATAAACAAACCAACAAAACAAAACCAAACAACAAAGCTCTTATCTTTTGCTTGCAACATATACGTTTTCTGACACTGCCTCTCCCTTCCACCTCCACCCTACCCCCTGCTTTTTTGTGGAGGTAAGTGAAGAAAAGATGTTTTGAAGGTTCCTGCCTTTGTATATAATAGCATAGAGATTTTTATCAGTGAAAACTTCCAAGAGTATTACATTGACATACGAATATTTGCTTTTTAGGGATTTTGTTAGTGCATAATTTTGCATTTCTTTTTTTAAAACACTAGAAAAGAGCAAGGAGACATTTTCTGGGATACTGTTAGTAAAATAATTCTGTTGGGAGTGAAGGAAGAGGCTGCAGAAAGAAACTTGATGTAATAAAATGTGGTGTCAAAATGTGGGTGAATGAAAGGAGAGGACTTTGCTGCTTGTGAGCCTCTCGCAGGTGGCCGTTTTGAAAATACAGTAAAGCTGTTTTACTATGTAAAACATGAAGTATGGGGTTGTTTGGCTAGGCTGCTCAGGTTTTATCTGGGACGTCATGCAAGTGTAGAGAAGGATACATCCCGAAAAATGAGTGTAAGGGGAATTCTTTTTTATATATAGGACAAATACAGACTTAAATGAAGGAAGAGCTTTGGGTTCTGCATGAATTGGGCTGTACTCAGACTATAGGAGTGACTAGAGGATAAAAGTGGAGGAGAAGGGATGTAATCTTGCTAGTGTGGTGTTTTGGGCAGTGGGTCCCTGAGTGTTTTATGCTCTCGCAGCTCAGAAAGCTGAAATGAACTTTCAAGTAGTCTTGTGGACTCAAACAGTATATGAAACACTTCACTTTAGAAGGTACACACTAGAGATTAGCCACAAGTATTCAGACTTAAACAAACATAGCTTTCAGGTTTATTAAAAGCTTCCTTAAAGCTTGTAAACTTGCTCTTTCAATGTAAAGAGGAGTTCTGACCAAGCAGGGTCTGGCTAAACCTGGTAGGCAGAATCTGCGTCAATAATACAGGTTTGAATTCAGCACCTAACTTGCAACATTTGATAGTTTGGAAGAATTGGGAACAGATTTGGAGAAATTCTGAAGGCTCTATGTGCCTTCAGAAATACAGGGCTTGCCTCATCATGGCAAGCAGAGGCAGCCATGCCTTGCAAAGCTCTGGTGTGCGCACGTTGGCCTCAGTAGAGAAGCCATGCCTTACTCTGAATCCCGCTTTTTATCCTGATCTCTTTCAGGCTTCACCATGGCAAAGTGTTAGGGTGATCAGTGATACTGCTTGTGATACCTTAGTTAGGTGTTGGTTTTGCTCTTCTGGGGCTTTATGAATGCATACAGTATCTTTAGCAGTCAAGTCTCTTCTCCTCAACACTTGACTAACTGCTTGTAATAGTCATGTTTTTCTGTATGATAAAGCAAAATTTCCAAAGTTATTTTGCAATCCAGTATACTCAAAACTGTATTAAGGAATAGGCTTGAAGTTTTACCGGGAAAATGATAGTAATTAACTTTGTTTTGTTAGCAAAAATATCACTGCTGTCAAAAGCTTGAAAAAACACCCTGAGCTGAAGTTTAGCTGAATTAAAACAGACCATAGGAATAATTTGGCTACGAAGTGGATTTCTAGCTCCCATGGTTGGAGTTTAGGCTATTCTGATTAATATTTCTGGTCTCTAAGTTCCTGCCTACCTTTGTTTTGCCCTATCAATAAGATAACCCTAAGCCATCTTCGACTTGGACGTCTATGGGACAAATGTATTCCTTATGCAAGTTCTTCAAATTGGTAGCACAGACAAGAGAGGAATACCTGGATTTTCTTTCTGCCAGTGAACTTAATCCCTGGATATACTGTTATTTGCATTAAGGAAAGCAGCAAAAGGTCATTGATTTTAACACTCTAGAAGTCATGTCTGATCATGATGGAAGATGCAGTTTTACATGTTAGATATGCCTGTCGTTTAGACTCGTTCAACTGACTTTGGTCCAGCCTCTTTCCTCATGTTTTATCTCAGCTCATACCTAAACTCAGCAGTCAAAGGCTGCCAGAGCAGGCCAGTGTGTGCAAGGCACTTCAGTTGAGAACCCTCATCTCACAGATTCGCTCCTCTGCAGTAGACCAGCGCCACCCCATCTGTTACCTTCAGTGCTTGATTTTCAGTTTACGTTTTTTGTTATCAGCAGAACAGTTCTTTTGTTGTGTTAGTTAATGCTAATTTCGCTGACATACAGTTTTGATTTTTGGAAACTGAAAATAAGCCTTCAGGCTGTTAATAGGTATTTTTACAAACAGAACGAAAGACAGACATGATTTTTAGCTGAGAGGGATTTCACTGTAGCTTTAGAGGAGAAAATCCTCGTTAGAGGAACATGATTTCAGAAATGTATCGGACAACAATACACTAATTCTTTGTATGTTTCCAGAGGCCTCAGCCCAAAGGTAGCTGAAAGTCTATACCATAATTGCATTCTTTCAAAATTGCAGCTATAAGAGACCATAGTTGTTTCCAGAGAAATGTTAAAAATGGGATGTGCATTTTTCTGTACATACGTTGCATGTGTTAGCATTCAGTCATAGATTACTTCATTAACCTTTGCTCTTCAGAAGCCTTGGAAAGGAGAATTATTTGAAGGAAAAATAGATCGGGGGGAGGAAGCTGAAGGGATTTCATGAAAGGTCAAAATCTATCAAGTTAGATCCCTCTGCCCTCCGCTCGACCAAACAGCTCCTGCTCCATGTCTCCACAAAAAAACAACTAGGTCTTGCAGGTGCTGCAGAAGCAGAGGTTGTTTCAGAGCTTATTCCTCATGTTTGTTTTCATGTATTTTATAGTGCTTTTGCACGATTTGCTTATTCAGATTTTTTTCTTGTTCTTGAATGAAAGCTACAGACCAAAAAACAAAAAATCCAGATAAAACGTAGTGTATTTTTTTCCCATTGTTTTGTTTTAAAGACAATGGAACAAGGGGTACCTGAGTGATTTGAGCCTGAGATGCCTTTAGCATCGATAGCTCATCAGTACACCCAGTTTTGATTTAGCTGCAGCTGGTTTTTTTTAATTTTATTTATTTTTATAACATATTTTTGGTGTCCACCTGGTGACAATAATATACAGAATGGAGCTAAATTCACTCTATGTTCTAGATTAAATTTTAAAAGTGACTTCTCATGGCCAAGTTATAAGCCTTTGAAATATGGGATCATAATAGAAACGCTGACAGTATCTTAACAGTGTCTGCAGTAGTGGATGTTTCTCTAATGTAAACAAATGGTGTTATTGGGCTCTTTTTTCCCACTCTCCCCTGTTTCTTCCAAAGATGGTTTTATCGTTCATTAGTTACAAAACTATCATCTTTTTTGCTTAACCTGCGACAGGTTGTTTTATTTCCCCCCTTTGAGCCTGGAGTGGAACAGGACAGAAAGGGAAAACTTATATTGTATTCCATCCTTTTTGTAGCTTATCCGGAAGACTTCACTGCTGTCTGATGCTGTTATGTATGTATGTTTAGTAAGTGTGTAAACAAACGCTTTCAGTCGAAGCCTTGAAGGAGGCAATCTTTAAAGAAAGTGTCAAGGCAGTGTAATTAAAAGGATGGTCATTTTAAGATGCTATATATCTAGTATGTTGTATTGACAGAAATTAAGCCTCTTTCCATAAAACACTAGCACTAAAACCTCTATAACTTATGTAAGTGGTAGCCAGGGAAACACTTACCTGTTACATTCATTTAAAACTCCCTCTATAAAGCCCATATTCTGGGCTGCAATTGCACAGAGAGGTGAAGGTAGAAGGGCCATGTCCTCTTCCATTCGGTTCATGATGGGACTGCCCCTAACCTTTTCCTAGAAAAGAGCTGGTACAAAGAAGTAAGAGGAGAGAAGTGAGATGGGAGCAATGATCTGCAGACAGGCAAGGGCGGTGCCGGGGCTTCCTCCTTTGTGCTTTCTCTTGACTGTGTAAAGACCCAACAGAGTGGCAGCTGCCCTTACTAATTGCAGGATGTTGCTTAGCTTCCTGTAAATACTGTTTTAATTGAAGTGTGTCTGGGTATTCATGTGTGTTAAATAGTATTTTCTCTCAGAAAACCTACCACACACTATTATTAACTGGCAATAGTTGTGGATTCCTCTTCTTCAGCTTTTTCCTTTAGCTAAAAATGCAAAATTGTGCTGCCCTGAAGGGTTATTTAGCAAGAGTTTTAATGAAATAATAGGAACATTGCACTCCAGTGATTTCCCCTATGCAGGGAAATGTCACAGTCCATTGGTCTTTCCCAGGAACATTACATGAAATTACACCTATTTTCATTACTCTACTCAAGTACAATATTGTTAAGTAAATATTTGCGCAAAAATGTGGCCATCCTAAGGTGTGAGCTGTCCCGCAAGGTAAATAATTAAAGCATGTGCTTTCTCTAGTAGCAGAAACCAGTGCTTGATACAGGTTTGATCATTTCACATGTCTCTTTGGTAATCCATAACTGTCTTCTGCAATTATTTTCATCGTCCAGCCAAGCAAAGATAAAAGGTAGAACATGCCTCTCTCGCCTACTCCCAGGAAAACTCCATTACCCTTCAAGGCTCACGTGGCTGTGAAAAAGCCAATCTGAGCGGGAAGAGGCAGCCCACAAGGACGAGCTCAGTATGAGCAGAAAATGAAGTTGTTACCAGACAGCAAACTGCAGCCCTCGGTTCTTATGAATATTTGAATGAGTAACTAAAAACAGCTCAGTGGACTCTAAGCAACTGTGACAGCTGAAACTGCCTGGGAAACTAGCAGTCTACAAGGACCATGATGAAAAGATCAGCAGTCACATTTCCACCTGCACCACCATAAGTATATTGGAAAACACGAGCAGGTTCATAGTCCCCAAATATTGTTTAGAAAAACAATCTCTTCTCCCCCTATGAATTTTCATAAGCAAGGTACTTACAAAATCTGTCAAGAAATTTTGAATTCATTAAAATACAATGATTTCTAACAATCTACTCAGGGCAAGAGAATAGCCACATTTTCTAGACATTGAAATATTGATGTTGCTGTTGCTTATACTCATAGAAAATTGGCCTTAGTGAATCTTTCATGAATATCTTTCAGCTAGTTCCACGTGGAAAGAAAGATGATGAGAACAGTTTCCCTGAAGCTAAAATGTTCTGAATAATCTGGGGAAAAAAAAAAAGGGTGAGGGGAGGAAGAACCACAATAAGCAAACTATCGAAAGACTGGGCTTTGTTTTATAGTAATCAGAAAGATGTACAGCAGTTCTGAAAAGAACAAAGTGACTATATCTGTTTTCTTAAAAAAAGAAGGCAGAAAAGTCTGTTACAGTAAAGTGCAGTTTTCTGACACAGATTTCTTTTTTTTAAATGTATGTTATAAAGCTGTGTTCAAAGATGTTTTTGGTTTGACCTTTCTGATCATATAGACCACAGTTAATGTGTCCTCTGCTGTGTAACTACCCAGCAGTATTTAATAACATGAACATTCCTCACTCAGTTGTTTTCTCTGGGCCTGCTCACACAAGAGAAGGTTGCAGAATCAGTTTGGTACGGTGTTTAAGATGTTCGCTTTATTGTAAAACTGTGAGTGTGACATCTTCCTCACAGGTTTTATTACTATTTCAAGTTTACACTATAAATCTGACTTGAGAACCAGATGAATTGTTCGGATAAAACGTAACTGGCTTGCTGTAAATGAATAACAGAGAAAGAAGTACGCCTTTAAAATAGTAAGATGAAGAGCCTTTTTAACAAGAACTGCACTTACATTTGTCAAATGGCACTTCATTCTGGCACTTGTGCCGTTTGGTAGCAATGACATTGGTTTCAGTGTAACATCTGCAGTGCTGGAATAGAGTACTTTGAAAAATTGTGGAGTTCCCACCAAAGGAGATCTGTCTAACCTGTTCTTAAATGTTCATCAAGAATGATGGGGGAATAATTGATCCTGTAATAATAAAACATGGAGACTGACTGGCAGACCTCTTGAACTTCTGCCCAGACCTCTTTTCTATGAGCTCGGCAATTAGAGATCCAGTAGTTGAGTCATGTTTCTTAAGGGAGCGATGGCAGAGCAAGCTGGAAGGCTTAGGTCTGATTCTACCTATTCGGTCAATACTATCGAGTAAACATTTAAGTTTCCCGGAAAATGTGGAATAAATCAAAATTCAGGCTGCAAGAGTTAACTGGAGAACTGGATTAAAAATTCTGTGCATATTTCTCATTCCAATTTTGCATCTGTTATGGTTTTTTTGGTTTGTTCGTTTGATATTTTTATTTTGATTACATCACAAAAACTTTACCTGGTTGTGATTCACTGGTGGGATTTTGCTTGCATTTTGGAATAGTTATTTAATTTTGTTCTATATTGCATACAGAAGGTTTTGAAACTTGTTTACATTTTTCCTGTGCCTTATGTTTTTAGTAATATTTTGTTCCTGCAAATCTGATGAATGACGTTGTGGAGAAGAGATGATGATTTTACAAGGAAGAAAAAAAGGAGGGATGTGGGGGGGAGGGCAGAAAAATAAAAGGGATTTCAAAAACTATTGTAATCCTGGAGACCATGCCACTATTTGGGCCCATAGCACAGCAAATATGTAAAGGGCACTTTCTTGATTTCCAGCGCTCTTGGGTAAGTAAGTACAGAAAGATCCTGTGCTTTGTAGGCTTCAGTGATCTGCTCTTCTGCTCATATGTTCGTTTTGGACTGGTGTCTTGGATGATTTCAGGGGTTTGGATTTTGGCTATATCTTCATAAATCAAGGTTTTTATTAAACACCACAGACAATAGGCTCAAGGAGGTCTGGAATGGAACAGGACTTGCCTGGAAAGACCTGTTTCTAATGCAGCAATATCCAAAAAAGAAATGAGCCAAGCTGTTGTTGTGAAGGATGGCTGTGGTTCCTGTCTGTACCTGTCTTAGGTTCCTGACTCCATGGGCAATGTTACAAGGAAATGCCATTTATCCCCAAGAGCCAGCCTCAAGAGAGTGGTTGGCAAGCTCTGCCTCAGTGCAGAGGCAGGAGGTACCAATGGGCATCCTAAAGACCTAACATCCCCAGTTAAGGATGGGGCAAAGACTGAAGTTCGATGCCCATCTCCCAGGGATATTCCCTGCCCTTTGGTTCCCACCACAGCCAGGAAGACTGAGACAGCAGCTCGGGGCTGCTAACCGCTAGCCAGAAAGTCTGGTTGCTAGCCGGGTCCAGAGTCAGCTCTACCTCTAAGTTTAAATGTGCGCCATGGTGCAAGGAATAGACCCAGGAAAAATCCACATCATCTGGTGTGGATGGGTAGGAAGACACTGCCTTGGAGAGCTGCATCGCAGAATTCGTGGCTTGACACTTCGTGGATGTCGGAGCTCAAGGAACTGAAATGCTTTGTGGCTATGTGCTGGCACGTATGCATAGCAGTATGCATAGCTGAGTCCAAATTTCACAGCCTAATTTGCCAGTGTCATCTTCTGTTTAAAGAGATAGAAATTGTCTTGCTTTCTCATATTACTCTTGTACTTAGATCTTTTTCATGGCTAAGCATGATGAAGAGTTGTGATGGTGGCATGTCACAGGCAAAGGGATTTGCTTATCTGGCTGCCACCTAATATTCTCAAGTCCTCTAGTTCTTTTTTTCTACTCTCCTCACCTTTGATTTTAGTATGAAAAATAAATAAGTAATTGTGAATGTGGTGTAAGTTCTACCCTGCAGTTAGTATCTATTAAACCTCTGGAAACAGAAGCAATAAAAAGTAAGAAGATTAATCAGATGATTCCCAGTTTATTTCTGTGTGTAGAGCAATAATTTTCATCAGATAATAGACGTGGCTCTTGTCTTCTTAGGTTTCCTAGATGGGAATTTAAAAAAAAAAAATTAAAAAATATTTTTTCTTGTTCAACCTGCATTTTGCTTAGTGCATGTGCAACCACTCAGAAAGCAGAATGATTTCTAGCCTTGCTGTTCTGTCTGTGTCTGTAAACAACCCACCAGCTTCACTTCTCCAGAAACACTATGTGAAGTCTAATGGCCAAATCTGAAGGCTTGATTAGTCCTGCACAAAAAACCCCTCTGTAGCTGTCTTGAATTTTCCAAAATTCATCCCTTCTCCAAACCTGGAAAAATCAAGCTCTGTAAAGAAAACAAGAATCATTTGTTAAACTGATGATATAACTCTTTAAAGACCACCAGACATCACTGTTGCACCTTTATGTAGAGACTCTTCATTCTGTTAAAAGCTGCAGATATATAGCTAATCAACTCTGGATCATTTCTTTTATTTACATTGTATTTGCGTTGCTGCCTGCCCAGAGGACCCCCAAAGAGACATACGCTGTATCAGCTCTGACCCAAGTTACAAAACTTTTTAAAGAATTAGGGAAGATAAATATTCCTGGCTTTTATCTACTCGGCTACCTTTCAGCATCTCTTTTATTTTAACTATGTCAACCTAAGCATAGCAGGTACAGGTATGGTCACTTTGATGCATGTGCACTTTGATGAATGAAGACTGGAGGAAAACACCAACAAAAGCTTGATCTATTTGCAGGTACCTCCGTGAGATGAGGAGTTGTAGAGTGAGAGTTTGTTGTGATGTGCAGTGAAGATGAGCTCTATAGTGGAGCCATGGGGTAGCGAATGCTTTCTTGCCTCCTTGTTCAGGCACATAAAAGGAGTCTTTCCTTCAGCATTGCTCAAACTGGGTGAAATGTCACAGATCCCAAAGCTTTCCTGAATTTCTTGTAAGGCAGAAGTACACTAAGTACACAGCTAAATGTCTGCCACAAATAAGGAAGTATTTGAAACAATTTGGTTTGTTGTTGTTTTGTTTTCTAGCATTTTGGACAGCAAAGGAAGTTCTACTTTAATCTTGGTGCTCTCCCACTCTCACCTCTCCATTACTGATATTCAGTTTTCTACCAGGAGGTTGTGGGCAACGTTGATCAGAGGCTGTGGCTTCACAAGTTGTAGCAGCAACAACAAATTGGTCCTTAAAAACAATCTTTCTTTCTGTTTCATGTTATTCTGGGAAAAGAAGTCTTTGCTTTATTTTTTTTTTCTTCCCCAGTAAATGAATGCACCAGACTGAAAGTAGTTGTTATGAACACAGATATCTGAACCTGCACCTAACAAGAGACTCGCTTCCACGAGTGACTTTCATTTAACCATGAAAGGAAAGTACCACTCCTGAGATCTTGGTGTCTTTCCTTAGCATTCTGCTTGAGAAGGGTCTGTTTGGGTGCATGTTAGTGACCTCTTCACCGACAAAGAGAAAGAATAAGGATTTATATCCTGCTCTCCACTGGAGAAACATTTCAGCACTTACCAGTGACTCTGGAAGTCATTTCCTCTGAGATTTTCTTGGTTTTGTACACAAAAAATAAGACCTGGGTGTTGTTTCTTCTATTTTTTTCTTCCCACAGTAGAAGACAATAGTCCGTTTCCTTTTGTTATCCTCTTACTAAATTCTGGAAGATTTTTTTTTTTTTTTTTTTTAATCGACAACAATTGGAAGCTTTTCTTCTCTCTCCACGGTTCTTCACGTACAGTGTGGACTTCTGTTTTTATGATTCAAAGATATACTTGGAAGTTTGCAATACTTGATTATTCTTGGAGTACGTAATAGATTGCGGGAGATAGTTCCTAGTTTCTTGCTTTTAATTTCTATTTGAAGTAGTCCTTTAAAAAAGACAGAAATAAAACAGATTCTTTGAACGACTGGGAAAACGAAATTACGGGCTTCCACAGAAATCAGTCTTTCAAGGCTTGTGTCTGAAGCAGTGTGATTCTAATTAAATAAGATGATGTAACGAGATACTTATATAGTAAACCCAAACAATTTGCTTTCTACATAATTTTATTTTTTAGGATTTTCAAATAAAATAGCCAGAAAAGGATTTTATTTTTTTTCCTCTTCTGTATCTATAAGGAAGCTCTGTTTTTCCAAAAGTGTTCTTTGTAGGTTTTTAAGGACCTGTTCAGAGTCCCCTGAGTCTTAATTTACAACAGTCTTTGTAGAAATTAAAAATAAACCGTGCAAATATAAAAAGCAAACACATTCTATGGAAACCACTGATATAATTAAAATTCTCAAGGAAAGTTTGGATCCATATTCTCTTCTGAGGGTAAAAGGGAGCCTGACTTGTCCATTTGGAAAGGAAATTAGGTCATAGTCTTGAATGGCAGGTTCCTGGAATACTGAAAATATCATATGCTTTATTATTTGGAATGTGAATGTATGGCACTTGGGGTACTTTTATCTTTTTCTTCTTTGTTGGAATTATTGCATGACAGTGTTACTGAAGACAGTTGGGAGGGGAAATTATTCCATGAGAAGTTGTGTAGCAGTTGAAAGTGAGTAACCTGAGGCAAAACAAGAAAGAAATCGGAACAAGTTCAGGTCAGGGATTATTACTTTGGGAATTAACAGCCGAGAGCAAAGCAGTAGTAAGGTGAAAGCAGGCTAAATACTTCAGAGCTGCAGTCAGACCATACAAAAAGACTTGTAGAAACATGGCAGTCCTGGCATGTTAATCAGGTTTTTTGCCAGGAGTGATGGAAGTGCTTGTATAGGGGCGGTAAAGAAATTTATATTTTATACTATGTACGCACAAAAATGAAGCTGGTTTAACAATTGGCTTAAAAACTGATTCAGTTAAACTTGCATGGATCCTTAATGTCATTGCATTTAAATACCTTAGCTCGTTCTGGCCAACAAACCCAAGCTTGTTTCAATCCTGTTTAGGTGCATCTGTGTTTACACAAGTTAACTAGTTAGACTCTTAAATTGCTGGGCTAAATGGATGCAATCCTGCTGGTAAAGCCATGCCGTAAAGGCAACAGATCTTTCAATTTGTCTGCCCTCTGCCCTGAGTAGGTCTAGGCCAGCTGCTGAGCTGGCTCTTGTGTCACATCTGTGCAGACCTACCACCAGCCTGAGCAGGGACCAGCAGGCACCGGCCTGGGTGCTGCAGCCTTCTCCCGCAACAGCAGCGCGGCCGGTCGCGTGCTGCCTCCGCTCCAGGCGTCGGCTGTGTGGTATGAGAAACACCTCATACCCTCTTCTTTCTCAGAGCTGTGGAGAGCTAACAGCAGGTGGCCGGCCTTATCACGCTTTGGTGTAGGAGGCGAAAATACAGACAATCACAAATTGTATAGCAAACAGATATGCTTTCTAACGGTAGGTACCAGGAGTGACATCCAGCCATTGCCCTTGTCTTGGCTGCATCACACATTAAGAATTGTAAGAACAAAACGTTGCCTTATCCTTTAGCATTTTCTAGTTGTAAGAAAAGTAGGTTTCTTCAGAAGAAGCAATTTAACTAGTGCCTTTATATTGAAACCCAGAGACCTTCAAGCGCCAAGGTTTAGGAGGTTTGGAAATGCAAGTTACTTGGAATCTGGACTGTGAACAGTTCCTACCAGATGTAATGTCATCAGCTGTGCAGCGTACGGCACACGGGAACTTCATGCTGTGAACAGTAACACAAGTAACAGCAGATATTTACATCTCCCACGTAAGGGGCATGATGTGGTCAGTGAACCAAAGGAAGAAATTCTGTCTGTACAGCCTGTGCCCATCTGTAAGGACTGTCATTCTTCATCAAAGGGCTGAATTTTCTCCCTTCAAAGACTTTCTCATGTTATAGGTGGGCATACTTTCTTTTATGTAAAGGGAGAAGTCATACCAAATTGGGAAATCCTGGTTTATGAATTTTAATAGTGTCAATAATAAAAATATAAAAAAAAAATGAGACAAGCAAGCTCTCTTGTGACTGAAGAGTGATCCAGTACTCTGTATACACAATTCAGGATTACTTATCCAGTGTTTGAATATAATCTTCAATGTCTTCCTTTTAACTGTGGATTTCTTAAGTGCGACTATAGAACTGCTATTTATTTTATTTTTACTCCTTCAACTCTAGTACCACGTGAATACAAACTGCAGCTTTCAAAATTGTTCCTCTCTTATCACCTACTATTCATTGATTTATTTCTCACTAAGATTGCAGATCAGGTGTTCTGTCTTATTGGGCATTAGTTTTCCATGGGAGTAATGATGAAGCTGAGCAAACGACGTTAGATTTAATTCAGAATACTCTTACAGTGACTTAGTCTTTCAGCAGCATTGCTGAGTACCTGCTGAAGCTGTGCTAAGCTTTGTACATGTAATGGGAAACCATCAAGCAGCTTGTTACAAGATGTTTGTTTGCATTCTACTCTAAGCAGCTGTAAATAAACATCTTGCAACAAGGCCATGGTTTTGTCTTTAATTCAGGAAGGAAGAGTAGGAGGGATTCAAGCTGTTTTCTTCAGGCTGCTTTTATGGTACGATCTTCTTTAAGTGATGTACTACTGCATGAGCCTAGGAACAGACCAGAGCGTGCTCCTTCTCTTCTTTCCAGATTCTTGCAACTTCAATTCTTGCCAGAAACCCCAAGAACTCCTCACCTTGTTCTGGGGAAGAGTAAGACGCTTCACTTCTCTCTTCTTTTTTTTGGATTAAGATTCTCTTTCATGTGACTTGGTATTAAGGGAGAAGATGATTCCAAGGCCTCCCTGTTGCCAGGTCTTTGCCAAACCCCATCTGTGCCTACTTGCAGGGCAGAGTTCTTGGCAAGCAGCCCTACCAACTTTCTTCTTCATCCTGCTACTAGTCTAAAAGCCAAACACAAGGGAAAGAGATCACACTTTTTCTTATCTCTTTTATTGCTTTTTAGCTCATATTGAGATTTCTGCCTTGACAAGATCATTGAAAAAATTTAAGAGCTGATAATTCAGCCATAGTTAGTATGGCTTATACTGTGATGCTCATTCCCTTTGCTTTTCGCTCACCTCCTATCCCTAGGGTAAGGAAAGTGACATTCACAGAAAAAGAAAAGTTAGGTCAAAACTACTCAATTTTCCACCAGAGCTAAACTTGGCTGCACAAGTCCTGAAGGACAGGTGTCTACTTTCTAGAAAACAAATGATATATTGATTTCCTATTAAAAGAAAGCACTGACAGGAACTTTCAAAACAAAAGCCTTCTTTCAGCAGAGCATTTAAATATGGGACTGCTTAAATTGTGCAGGGTCTTAAGTGCTCTGCTGGAACAGCTCCTCAGTGCCTGGCTTTGAATCCCTGTGTCAGCTTTGCCCCAGCCCTCACCTGGGCTTTGCCCTGCGCTCGGAGGTGCAGGGGGGTCACCTGTCACATCGGTAACGTGCATTTTGCATCCCTGAGCAGGCTGCAAGATTTTGAATTTCTGAAGAGTTTCAGAGTCCACTGAGAGTTTTCTTTCCTTTCTCTATTTTCTTTTCCCTTCTTCTCTGCCAGTCAAATACAGTGTGAACTTCAAGATTCATTTCAAGTCTTCCTCTATTTTGTGAGGGCAGAGAAGAGCTTAAGGGAGTTAGTTGGTTTTTTTTTAAAACCAATTTTATTTCCCCGTTTCCTACTGTTAACTGCTTACATGTATCGCAATGCTCATTTTCCCCAAATCCCAACCAAAAAGTTTCCCAGATGAAGGCAAATTGGAGTAATACATTTTAGGTTTTTTAATTACTTTCTCAGATGAGTAGCAGCAGCTGTGGTGTGCTTTCCCATTGAGATGGATATTTATATCTTGCTGTACGGTTAGTCTACTCGTATCTTTGCACATGTACAGTGGTTACCGCTAGCGTGACTGATGATAGCTTCTCATCCTGGAACACCAAACAGGTGGCTTTACCCCTTCTTAAATTTTTTTTTATGTTTTATTTTTAAAAAAAAATTGTTATGCTAGCACTGTGTTCTCTCAGGATTGATTTAGCTCACAACAGCATTTCCTGAGTGTTTGCCCCCTGTGTTCCTCCCAGGTGATCCCTGCTGTGGATGCCTCTCCTTTTCCCAGCCGTTTGGGACGAGGGGGCCTGTTTGTGGCTGGAGATGTTCCTTCTTGCCCCAAAGTGGAAGAGTGACACGCTGATAAAATGAGTCACAGAGAAAATATCTTTCAAGTACAGGAAACAAGGAGACAAAATATCAATCTCTTCCAGTCATATTTGTCAAGAGCGGTATGAATAAGAGGGAGATGATAAACTTTCAGGTATTTATAATTTGAAAAATACCTGTAGGACTTGCTCCAAGCAGTTTGATATTTTTACTTAAGATTCTCAGGAAGCTATAAAACACAGCAAAGTGATGGCAATAAGATCCCTACAGTTTCTTAAATAGATGAAAGGATGCTTCAAAGTCTATTTGTTTAGTCAGTCTCTCTTTTCATCTTTGTTAATTGCTGAGAAGGATGAAGTAGCATTAGTATGCACGGCTTGTGAATTATAATCTTTAAAAGGAATCTGTTTTTAAACAGAGGTGTTTGCCTTAATCCTGCTTTCTCGTGAGTGCTGCATGTGTGTTTACTGACATACTTTAAAATTTATTGCCATAATAATAACAACAACAACAAAAAAGACAAAGTAAGTGAATAGGTTTAGAAATTGTTTTATTAACTGAGGGGATCCTATTTTCAGACATCCTGTGTCCCCATTTTATCTTTTTTAAACTGATTGTAATAAAATATATAATCTTGTCAATTGGGAATGCTGTTAGAGTTCATGTAACAGTTTGGGAACAATTTTATTAAGTTGTGCAATTTTTCTGCTACTTTGTATTGTACTATATGCAGTACTATTTGAAAAAAATGTATCTTTAGTAATACATTTCAACTTCTGGGTTTCACATGTATATCTAAGAGATCTTGTTTCTGATCCTCCAAGTGTATTCATGATAATCCTAATCTTTAAATTGAGAGTGGAAGGAAAGCTTTCAGGTTTGGGCATCTTTTTTTTTTTTTCTTCTTGGGGATGTGCTAGTAGAAATGACAGGGAATGATTAATTTGTATAAAACATTCATTCTTAAGATCTGAGTCATATAAAATTAAGCAGGCATTTCTTAAAGTAATTCTGTAGTTGTTCCAGAAAGGGTTCATGTATTCCCATCTCCAAAATAAAACTATTTCTATTTAAGCTATGTAGCATAACCATGGCAAAAAGTGCCTTGATGATTGGGCAGAATGTGAGCTGCCACCCAAGTGACCTGCCTTTGCTAGTGAGCTGCTTCCACTTATGTGCTGAACCACAGGCAGACCACGTCGTGTGAACTTGCATATATGTATAACAGAATGTGATATGGCTGAATCACAGTGTGTTAGCCAATAGCATGATATCCATTATGTCCGAATTCTTATAATGTTATTGCTGGTGTCTAAAATGAAAAATAATGTGTGAACTCAGGCTTGGTCATCTTCAGAAATTGGAATACCGTATGGCAGGTAACTAGTTCATCATTGCAGCGTTTTTGAAGTCACTCAATATCAGATATACCAGTAAAAAATCGGTGTAAAATTTGCAATTGGAAGTGTGTCAGAGTTGGTTTCTTAGAAGGTGTATTTGACGTGTGTTGCCAATCTATAGAAGAATTTATCTAGCCTGTGTATAGCTTAGAGTGAGCTTGTTAATGGCTGGTGTGTTGCAGTGTGTTCTCCCCACAGTGGCAGTTTGGAAGCAGTCAGGGTGGCATTATCGAAACAGAGATTAACCTAAAAAAAAAAAGAAAATACGAGGGGTAGAATGAACTTAGCTGTCGTTACACACACAGACATACAATTTTCTCAACCCCACTTAACCGAAAGCTGCCTGGAGCTGTAACGTTCTGCACGTGTCAAGGGCATATCAGTTTGGCTGTATTACAAATAACATCTAAAACAGCAGAACAGTGATGAGGGCAGGGCTGTGTTCTCTGGTAAGCTGATATTTTGCTTTGAGTGCTTTCCAAATTATTTTTTTTTTTAAAGTGTCATGTAACCCTTGGTAGGTAGATTAGCAGGCGTGTGGGATTCTTCTCCAACAAGGCTATGGTAGCTTTTCCCCCTCTGTATTAAAGAATCATATTATTGTGCCCAGATCTTTCTCTTTTCATCTGGTGGCCTCTCAAGCACTCTTAAAAATGCCTGTTTCCACCTTCCTTTGTACAGTGTCTGCCTTCCTGGGTTTTCTGCTGCATACAGAAGAGCCCAGTTTATAAAGATATAGAGCCCAGCAACTATAAAGGAGCTCCCTCTGTCAGTTTGTCATGCTTTAAAGGATTGTGGGCACCCTGAAGGGAAGATTAGTGGAAGATTGTCCAAATTGTCAGGGTTCTGAATTCTTTTTAGCAACCATTTTCTTGTGTCGGCTTAGAAAAGAAAAAGGAAGGTCTGTTTATGGGGGAAGGTGATAAACGGGCAGGAATGGTGGCATTCCCTCTGTCTAAGACGCTGATCGCAGGCGATGTGGAGCCCAATTTCACAATTCGTGACCTAAGTATCTGAGCCAGCCCTTTGAGACCTAAAGCATGAGCTCCGAATATTTTGCGCTTAGTTCTTGGTCAGAACTGGAAACCAAGGAACCCGAATATTCAATGGGATCTTCTTTCTCAGTACTGTTTGCTCTAGTTTTAATAAAATAAATTATATATCTCTTCATCTTCTGATTACGTGGGAGGTTTTTGGAGCCACCTTATTTTTGTACTCCAACTGTCAATTGTTTTCTCTCTCTTGGTAATCCAAACCAACATCTGGCCAGTTTTTCTTACTTTGCCCTCACAGCTCTGCTCATTCCTCCCCTGTCCCCTGCAGTGATGCTTTGGCATGCCAAGGTGTAATGTTCCCCCTGATTAAAGCTAAGTCAAATATGGTCAAATATGAAGGGAAAGGGCGAGGATTACCGGCTCCTTTTTATTAAGAGGAGGCTCCACTGCTTGCTCCTTGGGCTTTCACGGAAACTTGGAGGGTAGCTGGCAAGCCTGTGCCCATTGGAAGTGCCAAAGCTGTAGTGAGCAGCAGGTCCTGTCCCTGGGGGAAACGGCAGTCAGGTTTGCTTGCTGGGACTTGATCTGGTGCCTCACAGATGAAGTGACTGCAGCTTGTTATCATTCCTCTGCACTGTATGGCTCTTTTTCCTGTCGCTACCCCATATCTCTGATGAACTTGCAGGTTGTAGTGACGGACGGGCAAGGAGGAAGGCTGGGCCTGCTGGGTCCGGGTATTTCTCTGTGTGTGCTGTATAGCTTGTTTGTAGCAGACCCGACCCTTCCAGGGAGCACTGCTCTCGCTGTCACACACTACACATATGGTCAACACATGTACTATGAATGCAATGCTTTTGGGACATGTCAGATCACTGCATTCACATGAATCATGTGTCTAGCACAGGCACAGTAAACACACTGCTTGCGGACAGGCTCAGGTGTACCGTGTGTGCTGTGCGCAGTTGATCTGTGTGTACGCTGTAGAAATGGCTGAGCTTTCCAGCTCCGTGGCAGACCCTCGTGCAGGCCAGATGTCCAAAAGTCCCAACCAAATGTCACACTCTCAGGTTTTATTGGATCAAAATTTTCCCTTGGGAAAGTTGGCTCTATGGCAGATAGGAGGTAAAGTATCGCTCATGGCTGTGCTGGGGAGGGGTGATGTTTGGTGCGCTTGTTTGGCAAACCTGAAGCACAGATAAAGAAAAGCAAAACTGCAAATTGGAGGAGTTTTATAGGAATTAGTAATTCTAAAAGAGTGATCCTAGAAAAAATATTGTAGGGCTGAACTGCAGGACATTACTACAAGTTTGGGTTTTTGTTTTTTTTTTTGAGATCACTACTGAAAAACCACTCTGCCAGTAAGAGTTCTCTGAGCTAACAGCTTCTGATTTTGTACCCAGCACAGCTACTGTGCATCCTATTCAAATTGCTGATTTATTTCAAGCATCGTTGCTTGTTACACTGTGGACAGGTGTGTAACCCAACTTACGACTCACCATTGTTGTTACAGGGTGGGAAGTTAGTGATGCACAAACCTGGCTTTGGCTGCCTGCGCAGGTAGGAGTCCTTTTTGTCTCCCTGGTCCCTTCCCGGGATCAGCAGGGAGAGCTTAACCTTCTCTCCCTCGCACTTTCACCATCGTTGCGCTCACCCTGAATAAACTGGCGCGAGCCTATTACTAGTCTGAACCGTAAGAAGTTCAGGTAAAATATACTGCATCGGTACATGTGATACCTGGAAGAAGTGTTTGAGGTTGAAGAAACTCAGGCCAATAGCTGAGCAGCCACAGCCTCTGCATTCACAGCCAAGCATAAACTTGATGAGTCTTTTATATACTTCCAACAGCTTCAGTATTATCTCAGGTGCATTTAAGTGTACAGCAGTCACTATAATTTACAGTGGCTAGAAAATTCAGCCAAACACCCTGTTTTGTGCTTAATCTATTCAGGCTTTATACCTACAGGACGTTATCTGATGTTACTTCATGTAGTTACTGCCTGTAGGAGACTGTACTTCTGGGAACGTATTTCTGGGTCACTAGCTATTGCAAGGATACACAGGATTAGAGGGATAACCAGCTATGTGTCTACAGTATCATTTGTTCCCAGTCTCAGCGGGTAACAAATAGTTTCACAAAACATAGCAATAGTCGATACACCTACTTAAACCATCTGTTCGGGACGTCTCAAATGGAGTTGGTTAAGTAATTATTCCCTAGAGGCTGTTTATATTTTAGAGTATCTGCTTGTCCTTTAGATCCTTAACCTTTAGACAGGTCCACATAGCGATGCCATGATTTATTTTCTTTGTGTGGTCTTAACCTTCTCCTGGCAGATTTAACATTACTGTCCACAAGAATGTAGCTAATGCTAGAAAGGAATAACTATATAGGAATTTCTGTACTTTCCAACTGCTGGTTTTATATGTGAGATTTTGTAATCTCTGCTATTAAGCTATCAAATTCAGGCCTAATAATCCACTGAGGCTGGATGGGATTCGTGCAATACTGTAATGTAAGAACTATGGTTTTGGGATAATACTATTCCAAATATGCTAACTTGCCTGCTTGCTTGCCTTTCCTCTTCATCTACTCTACTATTGGCTTTTTTTTAATCCAGTCTTGAAAAGCTGTAGAAATCAGGTTCTTAGCAAATAAATTTTCTCCTTAGAAGCCTAGACCCTGTCTATTTGAAATTGAGGGAAGAAATCTTATAGACTGGAATAAGACACAGCAAAAATAAAGTTGTTTCCTGCTAAATTAATAGTGCAGCTTCCAGTGGGTAAATTTAACTAGGCTCACGGTATCTGAATGCCCTGCATTTCTAATAGAAATGCATCACATACTGCGACTGCATTAGGTGGGCATAATGAAAAGTGACTTGTGAGACTCCACTCCTGGCGGCCTCAGAAAAAGGATACTGTGGCTTGGGAGAGGCATGAAGAATGGGTTAGTTTCCCTGCTTTAGAAGTGCTGATCCCTTACAGTTCACAGCTAAACGTATGCCGACGGGGCCGTGTGGGAACACTTGCCCTACTGCTGTCAGTGGTGTTCCCGTTCTTTGGGTAAAGAGAGTGTTTTCGTCCCTTCTCTGGGTGCTTCAACTTTTCACCAAAGTAGTGAGGCAAAGGAAGATTGTGCTGTCAGTAAGATAACTTGACAGTTCTTATCTGTGTGTGTTCGCAAATAAGTTAGAACTTTTTCACGTATATTTTAAATGAGCCATATCATTTATTTCCTAGGCTCTTAATTTGCTTTGTGGCTTCAACTTTTTAATCACAATAAAGGTTTGTTAGCCTTCTGTGGGCTACTTAGAAAAATTGAATCAGTCGTGATATCTGTAAAGTAGTCGTCATTTTAATGGTTAATCCCTGATGCAAGATACTTCGTGCCTTTCAGTAAAGAATTAAATTTTAACTATTTTTAAAAATGTTTATAAAAAGAGAGGTTATAAAATGCCTAGCAGCATGTCCTTCACAGGGAAGTTTCTAGTTCTGGGCCTGTGCTGAAGGCAAATCTAACTGAGGCCCTGGTGTGCAGTGGGTATGCCCCAGGGCTGCACGCTTTGCTTTTGGGAGATGTTTCTAATAATCTTTGCCCTGGTTTTCTACTCATGAAATGAAGGATAATGATATTCTAGCCTCTACTCTTTTATCTGTACAGTAAGAGGCACAGCTCTCACGTTACCTACTGGGGACTGCCGTGGCTGTAGAAAATAACAGGCAACTTCTGTAAGTTTTAAAACTTAAGCATTTGCTAAGTGTATAGAGAGGTAAAGCTATCAATCATGAGCCGCTGTTCACTTTCAGGCTTGTCGAGGGAAGTGGAGGTGGTTCAGCAATGGTAGCTACCTCTGTCACTTAGTTCCCAGTTGCTATTTGTTGTTTTAACAAAGAATATCTAAATTCTCTGGTAGATTGTTTTCTTCTCTGCATTCCTTGCCCTGGTCTCAAGGACAGGCTCTGTATGCTGGGACAGAAGATGATGTTCTGGTTGCTCCGTTACATAGAAACTTCACGGGATTATAGGCTAAGAAGAAAGTGTGTTTACTATGGCATCTTTTTCATCAGTAGATGTCACAGGAATGCACAAAGAAGGTCAACACCATTATCTCTTTTGCAGATGGAGAAACTGTCTCTGTAGTTATTGCAAACGAGGAAGCTGTCTCGCCTTACAGACATTGCCTGCAAACTGCTCTGTAGCCCATAACTGAATTTGAACTTCCCTGAGAATTTATTCCTTTCAATTGCACCTTTGGAGCCCATTTAACCTTTTTAAGGGATTATTTCTCCAACAGTAAATAGGAAATATTATTGCAGACATTGCCACATCCTTTTTATTAATTACTTTTGAGCTTTATTATTTGAAATGGAAACGGTTTAATTAAGCTACTCAAATCTTCAGAATTGGCAGTATTTTTCCTACTAGTATCATGGTAGCCAGTGATCAGAAATAGTGTTTTGGTAAGGGCTACGTATGTCTGCCTTTTCTGAGTAATTTTCTCTTTCTCAACACAGAAATTTGCCTGGAAGAAATGCAGGGATTATTTTTTCATGTTTATCTGAGCTCTATATGTCCAGCAGCCTCAGTGGAGAAGCTTTGTGGGGCAGGCAAAGGACGGGAAATCCCACATCAGGCTACTCTCTGCCCATGAAGTCATGCTGAAACATGAGGCTGATACGCTCCAAGCAGCTGGAGCTTTTCTGCTTTCAACTGGTGATTTTTACACATGACTTACTGAGAAAACTGATGGTTTGTTTAGGGTTGGCTTAAGACAGAGCACTTTAAATAAAGAGTAGGAGATGAGTAAGATTAAAAGTGCAATTGGACGTAAATATGGGTGTCAGGGTTACCCACGTTTAGCATTTAAAGGACAAGTTTTGGAATGAAAATTAACTTTCCTGCTTCAGGGTCCAACCTAATCTTTGTTCCAAAGGTAGGACTCCCCTGAGGAGCTGCATGACCTCACTTTTGCCTGATGCAGGCATTTACACTTTCTCTTCTTGAAAATCTGCCTTTGACTTTGGGAGAAGAAAATATGAAATGAGAGAACCACCGGCTTCTCTGGTCCTTTCTGAAGCCATTTTCTTCTCTGTGAAGGTGCGTGGAGGGAAAAATACATATAGTTGTAAAACACAGACAACCAGTTAGTGGCTCTAGTCTTGGCCTTTGTAACTTAGTTCACCATCTGTAAAATAGTCTTCATGTTTTTTCCAGCTACAGTAAGCATACCAGTGTGTTAATGCGTCTCGTCCCTGTACAAGGCTGTGAAAGTACAGGTACATTTGTTATTTATCTGGGAAAGATGAGTGTCCCCCCGCTGCAGTGGAAGCCAGAGTAAGGGGATCTCAAGGATGAGCTCATTTTGGGGAGGAAGCGGAGGCAGGCAGGAGCAGGGACTAAATCCAGGAACTGACTCAGGTTTTCTGTGTTCTAGTAAGGGATCCAAACCATGAATGATTCAAACTCATTAAGTTTGAATCCCATCCCAAATGTCATCAAATTTTATGCTGTATTTCTCTCTTGCACATTTAAGATAAGTGATTAGTTCGCAACAGCAAGATCTCTTCTGTCCGCTCTAAGGCTACTGAAGGAGCCTTCGCAGGGTTCATCCTTGGTAAAACGTCTCTGTTACCACCGGTGCCGTTTATGTATCATGTTCCTGTTGCCTGCCTGTCTGCTGCCCCTTCGCCCCAGAAATGACCTGAGAGCAACTTTGATTTTAATAGTAAATGTGAAACAGCCTGTAAGGAGAGTTGGGGACTTTTGTAAGGAAAGTGCTGTGCACATGTAAGAAGAGACCATTGCATCTAAAGGCTGACAGCCTTTTCAAAAGGTTAGCAAGCATCTCCCACTCATGCTCACAGGGAGTCAGCCAGAATAGATATTTCTGTCCTGGCATATCTCTAAAATCATAATGACTTTTATTTAGCATTAATGTGGATGCCTTGAACGTTTCTATGGGACTTCCACTGTCAATTCAGCATTAAAGTGCCATTAAAGCGAAGTGTTACTGTAAGAAGCAGTATCTGCCAAACATTTCTCAGAAGAGCACTGTGCTTTACAAGATGTGTAAGCGTTCACTCTTTTCCATTTTCATGTAAAAGTCAGAGATAAGTCTTTTTATTGATTAGACAAAACAATAGAGAAGAGATGTGTGAGAACTGTTGGCAAGACTTTTTATACAAGTGGCGTATCAGTATATATTAATTTGCTGTTCATTGCACTACAGTGTCCAAGACGAATCTTCATTGGCATTCAGGAGGACATAATGTGAAACTGCAAAGGAATAAAAGACACTTCCTATATAAAATTGCCAAATTATTCAGACTGAAAAGGTGACTCCTGGCTATAGAACTGCATTGCAAAACTCTTCAAACAACCTCGAAGTGAACTGTGCTTGATATTTTTATGCAGCATTGACTATATCTTTTTTCTAAACTCCCTTTTCAAAAGCAACATTAGAAGTTAGGCACAAGTTGCACTGAAAGCTACCAGGGTTAGGCTCCTATGTCACTTATGTGACTTCAGAAAGTTTTGGCTGAAAAGATCAAAATGACCAAAGAGGGCTCATGTTTCCATAGGAATCTTCTGTATTCTGCATCACAGAACCTTATCCTGCAAAAGCAGTGTAATAAATCCTAAGATCATTTTACAGCCCTCCTCCACTCCGTTTAGACGATTTACAGCAGAAGTGGCCAACTGATAGAGACAGGAAAAAGTAAGCAATAACATCAGTGAGATCGTGAAATTGACTGAATAAATAAATCCAGCTCTCTTTGTTTGCAATCCTGATTTTGCAAGCTTTGAAGTCTAGTGGGGCAATGCTGTCCAGCCTTTCTCTGCGTTGTTTTAAAACAAAAGATGGAATATCTCACCCCGTAATAAACCTATGAAATATGTAAGAGAAGCATGGGCTGATAACAAACAAGATACGGAATTTTAATAAGAGGTGTTTAGGTGGAATAACTGCGATTTGCTAAAATTATTTACTCCCAGTAAGAATTTGGAAATTTGAGAGAGGATAGCTGCACAGAGACCTCTGAATGACCCAAGGGAGCTGCTCGCCTGACATAGAACTGAGACCTGCTCTGCCCAATTCGGGCTGGGAGTTTGAACTCTGGATCTCCCTCATCCTAGCTTTTGGCTAATTTGGTAAACTGGTCTTTCTTGTTTCTTTTGGGGAAAAGGTTTGAAATGTCTCTGTTAAATCCGGTTGCGGGAAGGGAGTGTTTTGAAGTCTTAGTTTTGTGAGACAGGAAATACCTTTCCTCCCTACCTGTAAGTGCCTGATGGGCCTGCTCTCTGCAGAACTGACATATTGCAAGGATTGGAATGGGAATATCAGACAAAAGAGCCTCTCATGTTTTTGATAGCTCTGGAAATTTCATGTTTTCTACCCTAGGAAGAGTACTAAACGGGGTTCTTTTCTCATGCCACTACAGCATTCCCAAGGAAGATTCATGATTGGATTATGTTCCTAGGCGTTATAAATCAGAGCTAATGGCAGAGATAGGTTGATGGCTTGAAGTAAGTGGAAAAATAAATTGGGCAATGAGAAGGCCCAGGGCTGACAAGACATAAATATAAAATTTACCTTCCCCCCCAAAGAAGACAGACCTTGAATTCTTAAGACATCACTTAAACAGGGAAAAAGTCTGTTATACATGGTCTTTGCTCGAGTGATAGGAAAGTTGAAATCTGGGACAATACAAAACCTGTGTGAAGCTTTTGAAGAAGTACAATTTCTGCGTTTCCTGAAAAAGAAAGAGATGTGTAACAGGAAACATTAATTTTGAAAGAGCACTAGGCTTTTTCAGGGGAAACATCAGAAGACATAAAAATCTTTGTCAATATCAGATTAGAATGAAGCATTGAAAAAAAAAAAAAGAAAAGGTTATATTCAGTCTCATGGGGGTCAGACAGCCAGAGCTGAATGTCTCTATTTGGCCTTGATAATTATTCTTTTATCCTTTGTGCAGTGTTGGTATGTTTTCACCCATAGCCTGCTGCCTAGATCCCAGTCCTCTCAACTACCAGCTACCCTGTCTCAGTTCTCAGCTTTGTTCTCCTTTATGACTCAATCATGGACTGTAAAATCTCTGCTGAGGCAGTGATTCATCACCTGAATGCACTCCCTTTAAAATAAAGTATCTTTTTTGTGATACGGAAAAGATGAAAAAAAATTATTTTTCAAAGTAATTTCAGAGGTAGTTTCAGTTTAGATATCCTTCCTTCTTGTTTTTTTGATATAAAGCTATATAACAAACTTTAAAAAGATAAAGAATATGTAAAAAGCTACTTAATGATTATGTAGGATGCAAAATAATACTTCCAAAAGTAAGTAAAAAAATTAAATTCCAAGTGTTTTTTGGCACCAGTCTGTTTTGTTGTTCAATGTCACGCTATTTCTGATTTCATTTATATTGACATGTGTTACAGCAACTTCTCTGAAAGGAATCGAGGTATTCTAAGGTGCAATTGCCACAGGTGAGACAAGAGTTAGGACGTTGGTACAGCCATGAATGTATTTTATTTGCCTCGTCTCTAATGAAAGGTGTGCTGGCTCGGTTCCTCTGCTCTTTCAGTTGCCTTTGAAAGAATCTACTCTTTTGTTAGTGCTTGTGAATGAGAGTCTTCTGTTGATTTTATTGGGAGAAACATGATCTCTGATAATGAATAAAGATGGCAGAAGATAGATTGTTTGCTACAGAGCAGTTTTCTTTTGGAGAATGCTAATCCCCGATGAATTAGTACGGTTTGGATGTGAATGTGGAAAAAAATTGTTGATAGCCCTTCATTTAATGAACCCTCTTGTTTCTTTCCTGGTGTTACTCATAGGATGGTTTCCTTCCAGCCAGCTGAGGAAAACTTTTGAGAGAATAAGTAGTTTTTAGAAATGTTGTTTGCCCACATGAGGTATTCCGTGTTTTTTGTAGCCAGGTACAGTCTTGCTTTTGACCAGTGAAAAGATCTGTTACTAATGACCACATAAGCGTTGTAAGTAACCTAAGACACTTCATGAATACGAATTTCCTGGAATACGGGAAAGAGAAGCTCGTTCTTCCAGCCTTAACAGTGCTAACCCGTTCAACGCGTACCAAAGCTGGGTGCCAACCAGCTGTAACCTTTCCTGTGACACTTCCAGTGCAATGCGGAGAGCTTGTTAGCCCCAGGGAAGCGGAGCTGGCCTGCTTTGCTGCTGCCTCTTTGGACGGTCATTTTTTCCACTTCTGTTGTCTAGATGTATTGCATGGCTCAGTTCAAAGGCGCTTCTTAAAATAATGCTTGTGGTAATGATGGATTGAAAATAAGTGTGTGTGGGTGGGTGGTACAAAAAGGAGCAAGGAGTACATACACACGTTTTTCTGATTCACAAGCTGCTTTTCTGAATCTCCCAGTGGAAAATTACCCATGGTTGTGCTGTTCTTTGATTTCTTCAGCTGAGGAGGCTGTTTGTGAGTTGGATGAGAAAGGTGAGCTCAGTGTAGGAAGGAGAGAGAGGAAATTCTGTGTTTGTGTAGCTTTGAACCACTGCATGCTTTCTCCCGCTCCAGTATATTGCGTATTTTTGGTAACTGTGGGATTTATTGCTCTACTAATGCCTAGAGATGCAGGTGCATCCCAGAGCTGAATTGCGTCCAGTGATCCGTTCACCTTTTTGGAAAACCTGCAGCATTTTCACAATGCCTCCATTGACATTAATGGGACTTTTAGTGAAATAAGCTTATATTCATTGTCTAAGTTCTTATTTTCTTTGGATAAAAGTAATTTAAGGACAGTGACCTGAAGAAGTTGGAGTTTCCCTTCAAGAATTGAGTCTGTGGCACTTCCATAGTAAATAATTCATGTAACATGAGGAGAATCCCCAGTTCATTCGAATTGTTCACACCCTGTGAAATCAGAATGCAGTTACTAAAACTGGCAGAAATTCCTAGGTTCAGCATATGTGTTTCACCTGCTGAGGTTGGTCTATAAGTGTTATCACTTATGGGTGAGCTCTAAAAGATGTGAGAAGGCATGGAATTAGAATAGCCTTACACAGGTCTAACAGTATTCTGTTGATTATTTTTTTTTTAAAAGCATTTTACTAGACTTGGGAAATGGGTTCTATTCCCAGTTCTCCCCCAGTTCTATGTTGAATATCGATAAGTCCTTTACACCTCTATTTACTTACCTGTAAAATGAGGAATGGTGATTTTTCTTTTTATTAGGTACTTTGAGATCTAGGATTGAAAAGCCTTTGAGGAGTTTTCTTCCTGGGATTTTTAAACGAGCTTTTTCTTAAACAAAAACAACTGCCTCCATGAAGAATAAATGTTTCTTGCTTTTACTGTTCTTTTCTATGACACCCTAGACTCATGTCACAAATATTTTTGTTCTGAAGTAATTATGTTTGTCTGTTTTGTGTATAGTTTCAGGTTCACAAAAACATTATCGGAAAGAGCAGGATATTCTGTCTTTGTAGTGGTAGTGTGATAGCAAATTGTGCTCGCTTCTCCAAAAACCGACACTGGCAGACAGCCTGACATTTCTGAGAGGCATGTCCTGACAAAGCTCCACTGAAGTCAAGCAGAGCTAGGACCATGAACTATCGACTGAGAAACTGCCTGAAAATCAGGGTGAACTGCCACTTATGCAAGCTTTTTATCTGGCGTGGAGCACTTCTTCCTTCCCTCTCCTTCCCTCTCCTTCCCTCTCCTTCCCTCTCCTTCCCTCTCCTTCCCTCTCCTTCCCTCTCCTTCCCTCTCCTTCCCTCTCCTTCCCTCTCCTTCCCTCTCCTTCCCTCTCCTTCCCTCTCCTTCCCTCTCCTTCCCTCTCCTTCCCTCTCCTTCCCTCTCCTTCCCTCTCCTTCCCTCTCCTTCCCTCTCCTTCCCTCTCCTTCCCTCTCCTTCCCTCTCCTTCCCTCTCCTTCCCTCTCCTTCCCTCTCCTTCCCTCTCCCTCCTTCATGGCCATAGGAATTACCGGGGCGCAGGGCTGCAGCAGCAGCGTGGGCGGTGTGAGGGTGGCTGCCCTCACTCATATGCCTGGGCCGGGGGGGATGTTTCCTCTTTTCCTGTTATTATTAATACTGTCACTGTTGTAATTTTATTCTGATCAGCCCGAACATCGATGTGAAATAAGACTATCTGTAAACACAGCTGTAATGGAGCCAGTAAGCAGCCACCACAGTGGCACAGTAGTCCATTATGATTGACAGCATTTTTCTGATGGCCCTGAAAAGTACAGAGCTGTCGATAGCATCTTGTACTCTTTCCAGGTGCAGTACTTTAGGAATAATAATCTGCCAGGGATTACAGTAGTATTAGAGGGTGGGGAATTTAATTACAATATTGATTATACTTATGTATTTATACAGTGCGCAAATCGAAAAGCAGCTGCAAGGGAACCTGGAGCTAACAGATTTGCTCGCTGTTTACAAGACTGCTGGGTTGTTGGCATGATTGATTACCTTCACAGTAACCTTTCTGTGTTCCAGAGAGCATACCCTATATACGGAGAAATGGCTGTTCCCTTAGGGAGGTCGGAGCTCGTAATGCAAATGTCAAATAATTTTTATATTAAAAGCTAAATAAAAGGCCTGAACGATTTTTATTAGTAGCTTCTTTAATGAATTCACTGTCCTTTGAACCCAAACAATTTCAGCTTTAAGCACAAACCCCCAAACCCATATTTTATGATCTCTGTGAATTTTCTCTTCTAGATTTGATAGACTTAAAACTGTTGATTTGGGTTTTTGTTTAATCTCTATCAGACTACAAAGCTTTCTTTTTAAGGAACACAAACAAAAGAGGAGAAATGGACCTTTAAAGTGAAAGATTTATTTTATTTTATTTTTGAGCTATTTATTGACTTGAAAACATACAATGGGTTTATTATTTTACTGCTGGAAAATTGCCAAGGAGAGAATGAACTACAAATTATATAGATTATATATCACACTGTATAATTAAGACAGCAAACAGTCTACTGGAAAATATTTTATAGGCTACTTTATATAATGGAATGTTCGCAGCAGTCTAACAGAGAACACCTAATATGTCTTTTAATATGAATTCTACCAGAGATTTAAATTAAGGTTTGAACACTGGTGCTTTGCAGTCTATCAGTCTCGGTAATGATTACACCTGCCTGCACAGCCTGATTTTGAAAGACTATTATCATTCAGAATTAAGCTACTAGAAAAACTCAACAGAGATTTGATGTGCTTTTCTTCATTTTCTTTGCTTTGTGAGCAGATCTGCTGGACACTGCCTTGGACTTTCTTCTTTGCTCCTTTTCTGTAACTTGTAACCATTTTATTATGTATTTTGATACTTATTTTTCTGTTCTGTGATGAGGAAACTGTTGCAAGTTTATTATTAATTAAGATACTATTGAAAGATAGCAGGCAAAAATAAGCCCTTTAAATTTACATGTATATGAATTTTTATAATGTGTGAAACATTTAGAATTTGGGTGGAAACCTGTTCCCACTGAGATAACCGGGAATGTTACTACTGGCTTGACTGGGAACTAGGATCATTACCTCCACGTGATATTTTATTTCTGTGTCCCCATACAGTGCACCGGTTTTCACTTAAATGTGCATTCCATGGTTTTCTTTAGAGTTTCTGATCTTTGGCATACCATACCTTTGTTTTTGTTTCAGGCCTTATGAAAGGAGTGTTCTTGTTGCAAGTTTGTACTCCCTGTTTAGTGGTAGGTCTAGTTACACAGTATTTCATGAATACAATTGATGGAACGAATTCTGGTTTCCCCTCACTGGGTGCGAGCTGGTGTTCCTTCAAATTTTTTTGAGTGTTTTGAGAACTTGACTTTGTGCAAATCTGTAGCCCAGAAGGGGAACCCACCAGAGAACTGTCATTTGTTTGCACTCTTTTTCCATTTTATGGCCACATTTGGTGGCAGTATTCTGCTTGCTTTACTGGAAAAATGCAGCATGGAAAGAATTTGGGGTTTAATAAAAAGGGTTAAAGAAACCCTTGTGGCTAGGTTTCCTGATTCTTGATAGCCATGAGACCTCTTTGACTGCTTTAAATCCATATAGACACACTAATGCATCTTGTATTTGTTGTAACGCTGAGATCTCTGGACTTGTTGGCTCCAAAGGCCTAATAAAAGTCTTTATATTAACTTTATTTGTCAGGAGGGGAAAAAATGGCCCTAACACACTGAAAAGTGAGTTCTGGCTTGGTACAGCTGGCTCCAGAAAGGGACCTCTGAATAGAGACTTGGTATTTCTTGACTGCCCTCTCAAGCGAATGCTGTTGCTGCCCTCTCCCCCCAGGCTGGCTGGGACCAGGTTGCACACTTGTATGGAGAGGCCGTTCCTCCCCCAGCGCTCTGGAGAAGATGCATGCCCCGTGGTGGGTACTGCGGAGTTCATAAGCGATGGAAATTCCTGCTGTGTGTCCTGATGGGTACCCAGGCTAGATCTGTGAGGTGGAAAGCCGCCTTCATTCCCACCGAGTCCTCAGAACCAAGGTTTTCAGGCAAAACACATTAAAAATGCAGCTCCCTCACATACTGTCTGAATTGACCCAGTAGCTTGAAAACTGACTGCTGAAAAGATTTGAAGCACTTTGTGACAGTTGTCTGAGAAATCCTGGCATTCGTCGTGACCTGACAGCCATGGGGGTGATGTTGCCATTTCTGACAGGGTCTTTCTAGTAAATGTTGTCTGGCCAGCCTGCTAATAATATTGGAAAACTCTGAATGTGATGCATGAAGTCAATTAAATGTAACATGTCTTTGAGAAATACTCAGAGATTAAATTCCCTTAAATAACACAAATGTTTTGGTTGTGCTATTTATATAAACTAATGAGAACTTGAAAAGACAGGGATTAAAAAGAATTATTTGTCTATTGGCAATTCCCAAGACCAATTTGCTTCATGAAATGGAAATGTATATACCCAGGAAAGCTTTAATACACATCTATATTGATAAAATTATTAAAAAATCAGACCATTAAATCCTCTGGCATAGATAGCTGCTGTGTATTGAGGTTTCTTGAATTTTCTTTGTTTTTAAACCCCTGTTGTAAGACTGCTTGTAACATTGTGAGTAACAAAAAGGTAGGATTCTTCCTGGGCTTGTAGGACTCCGTGTGGCCCTGCTGTGTGCACCATTACGTGCTTTCTCTGGTGGCTTCTTGCTCCGTTTTTTTTTGGCAGCTCCTCGGTGAAGGCAGGTAGCATCCCTGATGGGAATGGCAGGCTCTCCTCTGGCCACTTGACACGGGGATGAGTGAGGTCTCGGAAGTGGGACCCATGGTTGCTTTAGGAGGCTAGGAAAGGAGGAGGGAGACTTGGAAGGCACAACACGTGTGGTCCTCTGCTGGAGGCTGAAATTGCTAGCAGCTCTCTCCACATAATAAATGTGCAGCTGTGTGCGCTTAAACTGCAGGGTGACACTTCGGAAGGGACAAGGATCTTATGAATAGACCAAATGCTAGTTACTGGTTATGTATCATCCTGGTTAGCCGCATAAAAACGCTTGAGACAAGGGAAAAAGCATATTCAAGTGGCAGAGAGAGAAAGAAAAAGACCAATGTGGTTCAACAATTGAATGAAAGTGAAGGGAGATGAATTGGAGATTATAATTAGAAAGCAAAGGAGCAGGCAGGTTTTCCAGCCTCAGTGGGAAAAGATGATTGACCTGAGCAGCAGGAGAAAAGAAGAGGAAATATTGCTGACAGCTAAAATGCAGAAGCTATTACTTGAGAGACTGACCTCTAAAGGAGACGGGGGGAGGAATTTAAAAAAATCCCAACCAGTGAAACCTGCAGTGTTCATGCTGGAGTCAGCTTGCTCAGGGAAGCCAGAGAAACAACATTTGAAAGCTAGAGTACATTAAACAAAATTGCTAAGGCTATTATGTGCATGTCGTTTCATGTGTTGTGCCGACGTATATATTTGTAATGCTTGTACTTCATTCCTTGTGTTTATCAAAGTTTGTCAAAACACACTTTACAGTATTTGGTAGAGATGCTGAAGATGCAGGATGAGAATAGTAAGGCAAGGCAGAGGACAGTAAAGAGGATGGTCCCAGCTCTCTAGGGCTGCCTGCTCCCATGCTTACTTCCCCCATTTTTTGCTAGGCAAATCAGTGCATGAGGAGCATTTGTTCAAGAAAAACCTTCTTGTGGTCACCAGATATTTCATTCCTCCAAAATACCCCTCAGTAATACATAATACAGTGTTTTCTTGAAAATATAAAGGAAAGGGTCAGGTCTTTATCCAAGGTAGACAGGAATCATGCTGTAAAACCACGCTGGACAATGTGTTTCTTTCCTGATGCCTGAAGTGCCCCTGGGAATCCTCAGGGCTTTCTGTAACCTCCGATTCAGTAGTGTGAAATGCTGTGAATTTTCTGAAGAACGAGGCTGAGTGATTTAACCCCCACCATCACAGCCCTGCTACGTGAGGTCGAAGGCTGAGTGCACGCAGCTGGATATGAGCTGGTTTGCCTGTCTGGGAGCTTGGGTAGACACAGCCGTACCCTGATCCTGGGCTGGCTGTTGTCTGCCTTGCAGCCCTTGCCCCTCTCTCTGTGGATTGCTGCCCTTTGTACCAGATCTGGACCATTTTTCAGCTATTTTTCTCTTTCTTTTTTTTTTTTTTGTCTTCTGGTTATGAAATTCATTGATAGTTTTTAGTTCTCTTACAAATTACCTATCACAAAGACTGTTCTTATTACTAATCCTTTCTGCTTGTTTCATATAGCTTTAGTCCTATTTCCTTTGCCCCTTCCTTTCTTAATCAAGATTACTCTTGCCTGAAAAGAGTCTCCTATAAACAGAACTGTGCATTTAGGTGTCTAATAAGGCACTTTTAGTCATGATTAGGATTTGTCTAACAGTTTTGAGTATTGCTAATGATTGCCTTCTGCTATGGAAAACTGGCCTCCTGAAAGACCATGTGAATATATGGGTGTGTAAAACAATTACCTTGTCATACTAGATTCTTTTCTTTCAGATAAAAAATTAGGTTCTAGTAATTAGGTCTTGATCACGGACATCTCAGCAATGATTCCCCCTCCCCCCCCTCCTTTTTTTAAAGTATGATCAAATCACTTGCATCCACTAGATGAAAACATAATGGAAATATACCCCAAGCATGAGTTCATCTAGGTGACAGTCAGATCGCGTAGGCATTCCAGAGCAGAGCATGTGGACAACATTCAAGATCACAATCGGCATATTTGCTTCCTCAGGCCATGGTATTTGGAGGCCTAATGCTGCAAGAAGCCCTACTAGCTGCCTGTTAGGCGCCAATATACCTTTAAAAATCAAGCTACTAGTTAGTCCTGGCCCGAGATTGTATTTTAGCATGTCTCCTTCCCAAGATAACTCTGCATATTTTCGCTATCATAAAATCAGTTGCTGTCTTACTTTGATGCTGGTATGCCACCCCTGGTCTTGTACAGTGCCTGGTGCCCGAGAATCTTCAGCTGTGGTACAGTTTTTCCTTTTGCAAATGCATGGCCTTGATCCCCATCCAGGATTAATTTTCATGTGGCAGCTACATCCTTACAGTGAATAATGCTGACTGCCTTTAATGTGAGGGGGAAAAAAAGAGTTTAATAAGGAGCACGGGACCTCCAGGCTCTGTGCAGGCCATCCTAGAGGTGCTCATCTGAAGGCTGCTGTGTTAGAATTGCTCTGCTGTGATTCCAATATATGAAATTATCCTAAAACTAAGCAGCAAAAATACAATACCTGAAAATGACAATGACTTTTTTTTTTCCTGCACTGTAACAAGAGGTATTTGTGGGTAGCAGGATGTGATGCTTAAATCCTCACAGCCTCTTATCTGTCTGCAGAAAACATACAGCGCAATCCCTGTGGCATTCCCCGTGGCTCCAGCTCAGCAAAGTAACTTGGCGTGTCCTGAATTTAAAGTGTGGCTCCAGAAGGACTGCTCATATGCTTAATGTTACACAACGCATGTGATTATCTTGTTAGGAGATGGGGAGAAATATTAATCTTGCAAGATTGCAGGCACAAATGTATTTTCTTCACGCTCAACCTGTGTGTAACCAGCACCAAACCAAAGTCAGTAGTAACCCATGTCACAGAGACTTCCCCTTTTTGTGCTGATCTGTTAGTTTCACAAAGATGCAAGATGGTCTTTCCCCCCCCCCCCAACCCTGATAAAAATATTTGCGTTCTGAAGTGAAACTACAAAGTGAGCAGCTATTATTTCTTCTTTGTCAAGGACCTGTTTTCTTCTATTTGTCATTAACATTTGTCAGCTGGTAAATTATGCACAGTTTTTTCTTTTGTCTCTCCTATTTTTTAGCCAGCCGTAATTATGCTAGCTGATTCCCGTGTAGACTTGTTTTCAGCTGCATTGCTTACATGCCTTTTTAATAGACTGTAATTTTTGTTAAGTAAGTTATGTCAGATTAACTACTTCCGATAAGATGCGGTATTATACTTGGGTTTTCTATTTCTCCCAGCTGGATGCACAGAATATGTCACTGCTGACTTGCTTTCTCCTGCCTCCCTCTAGCTAAAAGGCAATATGCCACTGCAGCAAAACTTCTGTTTGAGGATTCATTGGCTTTTTTTGTTGGCTAGTAATGAGGCTTTGAGGTAGCTCACTGCTCCTGATTAGTGACAGAGTGCACAAAGAAAGGAGGAGTGCAAACCAGTCATTAACTCACAGTGAAAACCTCAGCATTTAAGTTCATAAAGATGAGGAGAGACTGTTAAATCCTTTCCATTCAGATTTGGCTGTTTTGGGCGGGTTTTTGGTGCCTGCCTTGGTTTGTGGAAATAACCAGTTGAAGTGTTGATTATACTCCTGCTCTTGCTGAGCTCACGTTACCTTTGTGCTCCCAGCACCATCGCTCTGGTTTCTGCTGCGGGCCCCACCGTTGGTGACATCATTGAGGGTCTGGGCTTGCCGAAGTTGGAGCTGGGCATTGTCACTTGGCTGGTCGCCTGTGGATGTGGGGGGCCTGGACTACCTCTGAGACTTGGGCCGAGGGTGGCACTCGCCTCGTGCAGACAAGGTGGGTGCCGGCTGCAGCACTGCAAGCAGAAGCTTACTGCGGCCTCTGCCCCGTCTTCTCCTGGTACAGGATGAGCAGGGCTGCTGGCACGGGGCTTGTGTCTCTGAGGGCTTGAAACACAGTCGAGAGGAGTTCAGTGCTTGTTCAGTGGGCTGCAATTGCTCTTCTCTAGAATGGCTGCCACTACTGGCTGCAAAGTGTCCTGGGGGCCTCTGAGTGTGCTCACAGCTGTCTCAAGGAGCAGACCCAGTAAAGAAATCTCCAGCTTTTACCCTTCCTTTGTTCTATTGCTTGGAGAGAAAACGAAAGGTTCTGTGAATCTCCGCTGGTTGAAACAGCTAAGTTTCACAGTGCTCTCTGCAAGAGCTTCGGCATAGTTCTTTAGCCTTACAACAGAGTTCCTTTATCTCAGATTTCAGTTTGAGTCATGGTGTTAATAGCTTTACCAGGTTTTGTTGTTTTAATGCAGTAGAGTGAATTATATTTCTGGGTGCTCAAATGAAAGAGGATTAGCTGCTGGAAACTGTTTATTTGTCTTACAGTTTCTTTAAAGAAGTAAATAAAATGTGAAAATAATGGTACTGTACATTGCAAATAATGGGCTATTTTCTGCCCTGGTTTCATGCTGGAATGGATGTCATTTGTCAAGTGTGAGGATGATAGAATGAATCGTATAAGTCATCTTAAATGTGATTTGCCACCTGCCTGATTGTTCAGAAGTGTATGCATGCTTAATTAATCTAATTAGTCAATGCATATATAAGAAGCAAATTTACAGGCTCTCTGTCATCTTAAATAAAGCATTTTTGTTTTCCTAGGATAAATAATTCATTATAGAGCTGAGTGCTAGACTGTGATGCTGGAGAGCTGGCTTTTTGTATAATAAAAAGAGTAGAATTATGATGTCTCTTCCTTTTCCCTTTGGCTTCTCTTTAGACAGGGATTTCATGGAAGGAAAGGGGAACATCTGCACTGGAGAAACGTAAATTCCCTTCCAAAGGAGAAGCAGAGAGTACGCTAGCTTTGACACCATGGGAATTTTCATGTGCGAGATGGTGTCTGCTTTGGCACAGATGCAAACTGCAACATGTGCATGATTATCCTTGAAAGTGAAATAATTAACATGCTGAAAAACATGACAGAGTTCATATAGCTTGGGTTGTTCTGCTTCAGAGGTTGAGTCCACTACTTAGGACAGTATTGTAAACACGCCAAGGGACAACAGCTGTATCTCTCTGGTAGGAGCAGTGCTTTGCACGTGTACCAGTACAATGCAGTACAGTCAAACTGTAAACATTTGGATAGGTAGGTAATCTCAAATTTATAAATTCACATCATCATTAGCTGCATAAAAGTGCTGTGAGAAAGAATGTCTGAATCAAAGGAAGTCCTGAAAGTCAAAGGTAGACCAGAAATTGCAGATTTTAAATAACTGTTGGTTATTGATACGTGCAAGCCTACAGAGCAGCAACTTGCCCAAGCCTTTAAAACTTGTCATGAGAAGGATGCCCATCACCCGAGATGCTGCTGTTAGCAGATGGTGGCTAATTCTATGAATCGTAGCTATTCTCTTGTAGTGATTTCTTTAGGGACCTGGTATGACAATGAACATCCTCCCTGGGGTTTTTGCCGCTATCTGCTATTGGAAGAATGGAATTTGGTGTGAAGATGGAAAGAGAGTTTACCAGCTGATTATATATTTTTAAACAGTCTATACTATCCAGAGTGGAATAAAATTGGTTTAGGGTTTGGATTTCTTTCTTCATACTGGCCCTGTAAATAAAAATACAAAATAAATTAAATACATGTTCTTTAATAACTGGTGGGCTTTGCTTTCTGAAAACATGTAATGACAATTTCTTTGCTGATTGTTGATGTACTCCTGCTTCCTGACCTTCAGATCCAGAGGAAAGCTCCTTGAACCTGATTATCCATTGAAATACGTGGCTTGATGTTGCCAGGGCCAGGGAAATTATCGGTGGTAATCACTGTCTCGAGCTGAAGTAGGATCAAGGCTGTTGCCTGGATGAATTTGTACTGATGTAGTATTTGCCACTATTTTTTACAGTTTTCTTCACAAGGCAGTGAAGTTCAAGTTTTACAGTTCTCGTCCATAGCAGATTTGACCACCAAAGCAGAATCTGTGGTGAGGGGATATTTAAAGACATTTATTTTTCTCGGTTTGCGCAGACAGATTAGTGAGAATTCCTGCAAAGCAAATTAGTATGAAACTGCATAATTGATACCTTAGAACCATGAAGATTGCTGTGACTCAAGCTAGAAATGAAAAGCAGCCTGTTTCAAGGTGTTGTGGCCCTGTCCTAGTAATCCTGCTTGCTTTAGTAAACTTTTAAATGGAAGATGATCAGAAAGGCGATGTGTTCTGGGGGCTCGGCTCCTGTGCACTGGGGTCAGCCAAGTGGACTCGCTTGTTTGTCTCATTAGTGTGGCTGGGTGAAGGATGCTCTCACGTCCTCACTGTGTAGTGTAACGTTGCTTTCCTGCCTGTTTGAGCTCTCCTGTGGAAACTTGACTTGACCTGTCCACAACAATTTCAGCCTGTGAGGAAACTACCTGTTTGAAAGGCTTTCTGCAGGTTTGGGGCTGAAGTCTTTCTGCATTTTATGAAAATGTTTTATCAGCTACCCTTAGTGTCTGCAGAGTTTTCATTACTACTCTGTCTGCATGGCAAGTAGTCTTTGAATATGTATTTGTGCCACAAAACCGCTCGGAAATAGGAAGAGTTACTCCTGTTTTCTGCTTGGAAACCGAGGCAGAGAGGTTGGATCTCAGACCCACCAGTATGGGAACCACTGACTATTAAGTATCGGGGGCTAGTGATGGAGTTCACAGCTGCGAGTCAGGTTCTGGGAAGTAAGGGGGAGGGTCTGGATATTTCAGGATGGATTTCATGAGCTCAGAGTGAACACTAACCCCAAATAAATTCATCGATGAGGGAGAGGCTGCGTTGGGCTCTTGACAAATAGGACGTACAGGTGCTTTTCTCAGTGCTACCAGGAGGTGCCTCTCTCTACTTGGGATTTATGGCCCATGAAGGAAAATGCCATAGCCTTTTCTTGCAGAAATTGCTCAGGCTCACTCCTTGTTTCTCTCCAAGAGAGTCGTGTTGGTGCTGTGGACCTTTTGTACAGTAGCCTGGTGCCTAGAAATCTAGGATGAGGAAGATGACTGTTTCTCTCTTTTTGGTGGGGAAAGTCAGGTTTCACTTTCAGGGGTCTGTGTGTGTTTTCCTGGGCCAGCCCAGGGCAATGGGGCTGTGCCTCACAGTCCTGCTCCCCACAGGCATCCTCATAACCATAAGTGGGGATGAAATCCATCCCTTCACGTCCTGGTTTTCTTCTGGAGGGATGCAGGGATAAGGGGGCTGAGGTGCATTTCAGCAGGTCTCCTGATGCGGGTCATGGGGAGCCAGGAGCTCAGGGAGCACTGCACTCGTCCTCTCCTCAGCCTTGGCAAATGGTGACAATTGCTCTGTGCCCTGCTGATCTGGGATTTTCCTTTGGCAGGGGGCAATTTGGTCTTTCTATACATTTTCTTCAAAATTGCTTAGTATAGGATACGTGCAATGGCTGGAACGCATTTGAAACCCTCTTTCTTGCTCTAACACTGGGCTCCTCGTTGTACCTCTACTGCTCAGCCAAGCCTTCAGGCCTAGAGAGGGCATTCCCAAGCGGCATGCTTTATAATTTTCTAACTGCTCTGATAGTTAAGAACAATTTAAGTTTTATGATATGCTTTCTGGGTTACGGAGTTTGTAGTACTCATTCCTGATCTTTTACAGGAGATCTGCATGGAGACTTGAGAGCAGCAATTGGACTGGGTGAGGGTGGGTGGAAAGTCCTTGAATTGGTGCTGCTGTCAAGGGTGGTATGTTAAAGTCTAGGCTGTTGCTCCATTTGCTTGCTCGCTTCTTGTTTCTCCATCTGTATCTCTTGATTCAATTCAGAGGCATGCTAGCATCCCAAGGCACCGATTCCTTGGTTTATTGCTCTGTTTTCTGGCTTTATTGTCTTCACCATTGTATTTTAGGCCAAATTTTGGACCTAGTCTGTTTGGCAATGTCACTTTCCAAAAGTGAGATCTCTCTTTTACTATTTCTGTATCCCCAGTGCTGAGAGCTTCCTGGGTGTCTGATCCCATTCACTGCATTTCGCCTATCATAAATGCAAATAACGATAATTAGATGGTGAATAACGCTATTATAGATGCAGTTCGGTGCATATTTCACTGATTGGGCCAAATCAGGAAGCTATGCAATGCGTGCTGGCAGCTTTGTTGAGTAAAAGTGCTTATTACTTATCTCAGATTGTAATGCGCTATCAATTAATTGCTCACAAATCTCTGGTGTCAGTTTATGTGGGTTGCGAGGAGTGGTAAATCATTAACTTTCAGTGGCACAGAGTTTGAATTACAATGCCAGTCCTGCAAGGTAGGAAATTTGCAAGTTCAATCTGGTGGAAAGAATCTCTTTGTCTACCAGCATCCTGCTGGTGAGGCCAACAACATGTGCCCGCGCCCCAGCTTCTTGATACCCTCTCCTCTCTTGCCTGTGTCCATCCGGTGGGTCTCAGCCCCTGAGCGTGGGGCTTTCGGCAGTGGCTGCCTCCTGTCCTCCTCCCTCATCCAACACATGCACACTGGGCTCCCGGGGAGCCGGTACCTGGAGGAGGAACCCTGTCAGCCATGTGTCACTCCTCAGCCCCTTCTGAATAGCAACAGATGCTTAAATCAAACAATGCGCTCCTAGAGAGCAAGCTGGTGTGTGATCAGCAAACACGGCGCTACAACAAAGCCCAAACCAAAAAAACAACCACGACAATAAAACGAGATAGAAGAATAAAAAGTGTCTGATTTGGCAGACAGCTAAAATGCCGGGCAGCGATCATGCTACCGTGAGCATGGGAACAAATTTAATTCTCAGTGCACTGATAAACTCTAGCTGGATGTTTGTCTCTAGAAGGCAGTGGGGCCAATAGCCATGATTAACTTGCCTAAGAACTGCCTTAAAGCATTACCATTTTTTATTTTTGTATCTAATGTTAATTGTGTTAAGGATGCCAAGGGCTGATTTATGTTTTACGAGAATTGGAGGCACAGAGGGAATAAGAAACTTTTCTTTCCCAGAGCCTAAAAGGGATCCTTGTCACAGAACTGGAGGAAAAAAAACAGGTCTCCTGAGTATCATCCTCTTGCATTGACTATAAAGGATTTTTTTTTTAATCACTTAATGCTTTGAAAGCAAGTACTGGAAATTAAATAATTAGCTTTCTTGTTCCAAGTATAAGTGTTATTTTTAGAATGGGAACCTTACTTACTTTTATTTCATTGTGGGATAACCAGTGTGTGTCAGAAACCTTCCTGCTGAAACCCAAATGAAAACAAGGCACTGGCATTTTAGTGTCATGAGGAGGGTGTAGAGAAGACCCTGATGATATCACCTAATTATTTTGCTTTGTCTCCACAAAACCATCTTGCTATACATGCCTGTTTTAAATTATTCATCTCGGTCTAAAAATGTTCTACCATTGTAGTAAAGGCATTGATGTTCATCTGGTGTAAACCATACCTGGGATGGCAGTAAATCACTGAATTGATGGGCATTTTTGGTGCACTTTTTGGCCCATGATTTATTCAGCTGACAAGGAGCACTGGGCACCCTGCAGTTCGAAGCAGGCTGCTAGGCACATATAAGGAGATAGTGCTCGGGACCATGCAGCTCGGCTCCCTGTGATCTCAGGCTCCTTTCCTAACTTAATTAGTGCAGTGCAAATCTCCCTTTCCTTCTTCTGCAGTGGTTACCCTTTCTCTGCTATCCAAACAGTGATCCTTGTGCTCCCAGTGAACCTGCAGTGGCTGGTTTCTTTGAAAAGAATGTCTGTTGCTCTCTTTCCCTTTTGCTCTTCTCCCAGTATTTTCCAAGCAGGTCTTATAACCTCAGACAGAGTTTGGGGGTGTCCAGTGTAATCCTTCTTTGATGCATCACGTGATACATACAGGGTCTGGCAACAATTCTGCTCTGCCTTTAGCAACATTCACACTAGAGAAAGCTCCAAAGTCAACATGTGGCATTTTGGAAGGTAAAAGGTGCCCTGTTTCTGAGTCCCCACATCAAAACCAGTCTTTTTGCTCAAACTTCAGTTCTAAGTATAAAATGACATTGTTTCCCCCAGGTCTGACCTAGACCGCTGGACTCCTGTGCAGCTGTGCAGATGTGTTTTGTTGCATTTTAACTGTGTAACCGAAAAGAGGTCCCTTTAGTTTGAAAGAAAAGAAAAAAACAACTTAGAAGATGTAACAGGCCTGTAGCTGCAGAATCATTACCTGTGTGTCTGTTACTTAAAGCTCACCAAGCCCCACGCGTGCAGAGGATGCTCCAGCCTGACCTTCCACTGGGGGAGTCTCCGGTGTTTGCTGCTCTGTGTTTACCTTTGTAAGCATTGCTGTGGAATAATTTATTTTGCTGAGTTTTTCTGGCCAAACCATACATTTGTGCCCTGTGGCGTTGGAGTGTTGACATGAAGACACTGTTGCAAATTACACACCATGGGTTGAGGACTTCAGACCAGGCATGCTTTGACCTGAAGTAAATTTCTGTAGAAATGAGATGGGAATATATAAAAGCTGTACATTTCTACTCCTTCAGAAATGTTTTGTTGATATAGGAAGGCATGTCGTGAGCCTCCTAATGAAATTCTGTATTGCAGTTTATCACCTTTGGAGGAGGACAAGCTGGGCTAAACCTTCAAATGTCTTTTCAGTTTGTGTGCAGGTATTTTCAATGTTATCTGAGCTATGAATAGAAAAAAAAAAAAGAGGACTAATCAGGACAAGGACTGCTTAGCATATATGAAAGCTGATGTGCCTTTCAGACATGCCAGTCAAAAGGGAGTGCTTACTAAAAAGCATCGGTGATTATTACAGAATTTGTGCATGTAAGGGATTTTTTGTGTGTCTATAACTACAAGGGAGTTGTCAGTACCTGCTAAGGGAAAAGCGCATTTGCTAGAGAAATCGTCATCCTTTTCTTTTTCTGTAACCTCATCTCCTAGGACAGTCGTGTTCGGTTGGGTAAGTTCTGTGGGCACTGTGTGGCTGGTCAGGCTTGGTGTAGTTTTTCCCCTTTGTTCAAACAAAAGCTTTTGTACTATGGGCCACTGTCAGCAGCGCAGGTCAGGTCCTACTGTCAGGAGGAGTGGTGGCGGCAATTCTCACCTCTGGTTGTGGGGCTCGTGTTCCTGGCTCTGCTGGGATGCAAACCGTGATGAAGTGCCCTGCATGTGGGTTGAAGTTCAGGTCCTACAGCTTGGGAAGGTCCTGCAGCCGTATGCTGCAGAAGCTTCTGTCTTGTCCTTGGCCCTCTTTAAGCTGAGTGTAAGGCAAAGCTGCTGCAGCTGCCTCAGATGCAGAACGTGAGGTCAAACGTTCTGTCTGCTGAAAAGAAAAGTGGGACCACTCATAGCGAGTCCAATACTGATGGCAAATAATAGAGACTTTTATTAAAATGTAACTCTAGCCACTCTGGTGCTATTAACTACAATAAAAATGTTTTATTTATTCTATCTGCAATATTTCCACTTTATGATACATCCTAGGAGCTCTGATAGGTTCATTTATTTGTCATTTGAGCAGTGAAATATGAAGGAAGGGTTGGAATCTATAGTGTTATTATGTGGGAGTTATTTGTGTCTTGTGTTCAATATTGCAGATAATAATGACTCTTCTTTGGTTCCAGTCTTTCATCTGGCATGAAGGTTGCTAAACCTTGCAGTCATTTTCTGAATGAGAGAAGGGGAAAGGAGGAGTGCTGGCGTGTCGTGCTTAATGTGGCTGTGAGATAATAATACCTGTGCTAAGCAAGTGTTACAAAATAAACGTAAATGGTTAAATTCGGGTGCATGAGAACCTTCATTTTGGTTTCATCTGCCCTGTTGTATAAGCTAGGCTTCTTGCTCAGTCGCAACTAGTTTAAGCTGACTATTGGGGACCAAATCACAGAGTTAAGACAGCTTGCAAAACTGTTAGCTGGATTCTCTCCCAGCGGGGAAAAAAAACCCCAAAACTAAATTTGCTAGATAAATTATTCATTGTGAATCATTCACTTAATTCTCATAATAAATGGTTTCCTACCCTTGGTTCTATTCGCTAATTACTGTGTTTAATGTTTTTACTGGCTTTTGTTTTCTATGCAATTTAATTTTGCTGGGATGAGAGAGTTTGGAGGAGCCCAAGTGAGGGAATGAAAGCTCTGTGTCTGTGCTCGTGCAGCTCCCATGGAGAGCCAGGAAGTCAGGCACAGATTCTGCTGCAGCCATTCACAGCTACATTACGCTCAGTAAAGATAGAAGAAGAACTGTGTCCCGAGTAGTGCAGCCTCTCCTTAGGCTTCTTGCTGTGGAGAAGACCATGCTATTAATGCATTAGCTGGGACTATTCTCTGCTGTCTTTGACCGGCTTCACTGGATTGCTGAAGCATCTTACAGCTGCAGCTCTGCTCCCTTTTTGCTTCTCTTTCAAAGCTCTGTGGTGCGCTCGCTAATGTGTATGCAGAGCCTCTGCCTCCGTGGGACTCCTGGCTCCCTCTCTTCTGCTCCCAGGCTCTGGCAGAGGTTGTCCCAGGGACTACCCAAATAGGTTGGGTTGGAGCTGAAGAGAGAGATGGCGGAGTGTGGCCAGCACAGCCTGTTGCATGCTTCGTTACATGCTTCATACCCCCAGCCCCCTGTAACAGTTCTGTTCACTATATTAAACTTGCTACCTTTGAGCCTAACAGCAATAGAGTTCTCTCAACACAGACAGGGATTAGCAGATTGACGTTAGTTTATGGTTATGAGAATATACTTTGGAATTTATCTACGTACTGTTTTATCTAAAGAACTTCAGTATCAAAAATATCACCAGGATTGGTATACCTGGGCAGCATCGAAATACCTTAGTCAGCATCCTGGATATTTCCTCTGCTGTGCAGTCTCAAAGCAGTGCCGTGTCCTGCCCCAGAGGCTATAGCAAGGCATTTCTCAAGTGCAGCGTTAGAGGTCTATAAGGAGAGATTCAATCCTGAACTGGGTGCCTACGCTCTGCAGTTGATAATATTGGCAAATGAGCTAGAAAAGCTTGAAGGAAACTCCTCAAGTGTGAATTCACAGTCTGACACATGAACAGCTGAAGGTGATGCTACAGCGAAGTTATAGCTGTCTCCCTCAGGAAGCCATAAGGAGGATGGGTAGAAGAGGAGGGTATCTATTACAATTGCTTTCAGAGTTGCATTTGTGCCTATAGATACTCTACAGATAGATCTATTCAAATGAACACATGATGTGACTGATAATTTTCCCGTAATGAATATTAAAAAAGAATTCCTATTTCTCTCTAAATGCTGATAATGCTGCTTTACATCGCACAAAGCAGTGAAGCTGTAACTGGTATTACTGAAAGAATACAGAATTTGAAGAATTGAAAGGAATGTGAAACTGGAAGTGCAGTTTGAATAAATCTTATCAAGTGCTCTTCTCACAAAAGTACCTTTGACTTCTGTTGCACACAGATTATTTGCATGACCTGAGGAAAAGTCTGGAGATTATTTACTATCTAAGTTAGAAACTTCTGTTTGAGTTTCCAGCAACATGTGCCAAAATAAGGCAGATACAAAGTAAAATAGTAACAGAGGTTTTCTTTTTTAACTGAGTAGAAGAAGCCTTTGTACCTTGTTACAAGCCAACTCTAGCCCACTGCCAGGAATTTGATTAGCTTTTTTGATAATTTATCATGTTTTGATGATTTTTTTTTTTTTTTTATTTATCTTTTTATGCCAACCTTACAATTTGATATTGAAATCTTGGTTTCTGAAGTGTGATGTTTCCCCTCTCCTTCTCCTTCTCTCTGTTTCCTCTCTAAACTGTAACATGATGCAAGTTAAACGTCTTAAATACTATTTTATGCATTTTATGGCATGTGGACAAGCACTGAAGCCAACCTTACTTTCTGGGAGTGTTTGAGGACGGGCACTGGAGGGTAAGCAGCTCCTGGTTCTGCAGTAATAAGGTTAGTTTGGGTAACTGTGTCCCCACGTAGCGATGAGAGCAGGAGCTAGCAGCACTGGACCATGAGCCCATCTGAACTGATGACTCCATGTCATAGGAACAGAGCTGAGAGTCCCTCTGTCCTTGGGATTTCAGGCCACAGGAACTCTTTGGAAGACCTGGAGAGCTGACTGTGCTCCCTGGGGAGAAGAGACTTGAATTCCCCATTGTAAGTGAGGCCTCATTCCTGGCATAGCTTTCCATCCTCTGTGATCTGAAAAGCTAAATCCCAGCAGTAGTGCTGATTTGCATCATTTTTATGTTGATTTTAATAGATCTGTTTCTTGGGTGGAGTACTGCTTAACATCAGAATGGCAGCAGGATTGAGTGTTTCCAGTTTTTGGTGTGGATGAGGTTAAAATGAAGCCAATAATAGTTATTTAGCACAAGGGAACATTGGGAAACTCATCAGGTAGAGCGCTTTCCAGCTTTTAGCAACAAGCTATTAGGAAATATTCATGTAGTCAGCTCCTAAAACTGGAGAGTTGAGGCAAATTCCAATAGAAGGAGTTTACTGGTTAATTATAATCATAAGCAGAACAGTATTGCAAATAGTGCACCAAATCCAGAACTATTTTAAAAGCATGCTCTGGTATGTCTATAAATCATGAAAAGAGAGAAAAGCAGTGCAAACCTCGTGAGAATTTTCCTAACATCTCTTTGCCGTCTTCCCCTTCTTGTCTCAGGCACTATTTGCAGTGATTCATGAAAAAAGCCCTGAAGAGCTGACATTTGGGCTTTGGTCCTTGACACTTAAGTAAAATACTTTAAAGTGTAGTTTAGCTTTAGACTCCTTCCTTCCACTCACTCTCTCAAACACTTTTGAAATAAAAAAAGCACTAACGGATGTTGGTTTTCAGTTTTCCTTTCTTCTGACTTAATCTGTTCTCTGGGGTGCTTGTGGAAAGTGAATCGTTTCAAGGCAGCGCTGCCAGCCCACTTGTAGGTTGTAAGCCCAAGGGGTTCAGGACTGTGGCAAACACTGCCACTTTGTTTGCTCAGCTATTTGAGGAAAGTCAGCGAATACAAGGGCAGTGTGAACAGCTATGTTAACTTCAGGAAAACCGAGAGCGAAGAGTTAACGTGCAGGAATGCACAATAAAATTATTAGGGTTTTTCTACTGCAGACCTGCCTATGAAACTAATAAAGATAGCACTTAGCACCTATGCAGGGCTTTGTTTTCAAAGATCCCTACAAACATTACCTAATTCCCTTCTGAAATAGCTGTGTGAGTGGTTGAAAATAATTCGAAGTCTTTGTGCTTCATATATGCGGAGGAAAAACCTTTGAATCCATAAACAAAGAGTGTTACACTATTTCCATGTGGCTCTACGATGAACGGGTAGCAGAGCCAGAAGCTCCCAGGGTCTCCTTCAGCCTTTGTGTTTGTATCTGTGCTTCTCTGCCAGATCGAACTATGTGCACTGCGCATAAAGTCAGAGCAAATAGAAAGCTGTGTTCGGTAATGTATTCATACACACAAACCTATCTTACTGGAAATAATTAATAATAATGGACCAGACCATGATCTTGGTTATACTGATGTAACTCTATCGTAACTCTATTGACTGTGCTACATACATTTCCCAATTACCATATTTTTTTGTTTCACCAGAAAATAGCATGATATGTTGCAAGGGTCAATAATGTCTCATGCTGACAAAGTACTTTTTCAGCCCATATCATCCATAAGGTTGTGGGTACCAAGTTTCAACATGTGCACACTTCAAAAACGCTGGGGAGGCTGCATCTCAGCAGGAGCTCTGGGGAATAGCCCTTGATCCTAAGAGCATTAAACAAGAAATACACAAGGGGTAATTAGGTGGCAGCAGCTCAAGTTTATATTAAACATCCTGCAGCTGTATCAACCAAATTCTCTTGTCAGTGTTGGCTACTATAGCTGTCTAAGCTATTCACAATACAGCTTTTCACTGAAGTCAGCCATAGTTCTTATGGAAATGACAAGCGATCCACAGTGCTGAGATGCATCCAGCTCCGTCTTCTGCAGCCCAGCGTGACTTGGGCTTCTCCCAGGGAGAAAAGATTTTTTGTTTAAGACGATTCCTGAATTTCAGCATTTAACAGTTGTAGGCAGAATAAGAGAGGTGTCCTGTCTGATACTAGAATTTATGTTTTGTTAACACTGAATCCACTTACCTTTCCCAGGCAGAATCCAGAACCTTATACCCACTGATCTATTTCTAAAGAGAAAATAGCTTTTCGTTGTAGAGTCAAAGAGTTAGTAAGTAAAATTAAAGTCCCCCCAAAGGGTAATGAAGCTATTCAGAGGTGAAATGACTAGTCCTAGGTGAGGCAAGAGATGAAACCTGCTTTGTCAACATTACCAAAGTGTCATTTTCGAGTTATATTGCTGAAAATAAGCCTAAGAGAATACATCAAAGTAAAGTTATCTGCTTGGATCACATCTGCTTGCATGCTTGTCTGCAGTCATTACCTTTCCGCCAAAGATATGAGTCATGTGAGCCTCAAAAGAAAAATTTGAACAGGATATTCCAAATATTTTTCAACCAAATTCTGCTGTTTTCCCCAGTTTCTTTCTGGTGTAACTTTTCTTTTGCTACTTAGAGGTTTTGTTTGGTTCATTTTGTTGCTAAAGACAGATGAGACAAAGGTGTACATGGATTTTTCTATTTGTAAATGAGCACTACAAAGGAGAAGATATGACATAAAATAAAGTCTCCGTCTTACAGTACACAAAACAAGCTACTATACAATGAAGAGAATGAGAGGAGCACGTTGTACGTGTCAAAATGAAATAGGACATCCATGTAGTAAAAAGTGCTGCTAAGAAAGCCTTTCAAGTGTTTAATGAGGGAAAACAGATCGTTAAAGTATGGATTTGATTTTTGGAAAGAACAATGCCTGCTGTTTTTGACAATGGCTCTTGGGTTGTTTATAATCAATACATTATCACACAATTCTTTCAGGCCCTTCTGCGGTGTGCTGTTGTGTCAGTACCTGATTTGGAAAGAAGCTGAACTGATTTATCAATTAACTGCTTTGTAGTGAAATCATCACCTATCAGACTCCAGCATCTAGAGGTCACCAGATAAACGATGTGCTGGGAGACCTTGGCTATGCCTGGGGCCTGTTTGCAGGAGTGAGATGAGAAAGGAGAGCCAAATCTCGGTACAGGATCCCTGCAAGTGCCTCTTAAGACTACCGTGAATGAGAAGAAATCTGCAGCTGATGATACAGCAGAGAGAGGACTGGAGTTTAGGGGTTTTTTGGTGTGTATACTTGGATCGGGAGTTGGACAGGTGTTTGAATTATTTACATTTGAAGAGGGTGATGCCTCCTTAATTTCACTGTCTGCAAGCTGACACTGCTATTACAGCAGGAGAGTGGTGCAACTGGAAATGAATACAGATAAATAAAGTTTACCCAGCTCCATTCTGGGCAGCAGAGGTTTTACCACCATCTTCCCACTTACCCCGGTGGTCAGCCTGGCTGCCCAGCTCTGCGTCCAGCGACCTGCAGCCATGCCCAGCTCTGCATCCAGTGACCTGCAGCTGCTTCCAGCTGATGGCTGCAGACTGATTGGGCCATTTTGCCACTTCATAGGAAATTCTTCTTCCTTTTAAACGAGATTATTTTGTGCCTTTCAGTTGTTTTTTTGTGGCATGGAATACATCTTTAGCTAATACCCCTCATTATGGATTTCCTTAATTATTTGGTTTCCCAGCGGCTTAGTAATCTAATATGACTCCAGGGACAAATCCTTGCCTGAGATCACAGCCTAAATATCTAATGTTATATGGGATCCAGAGATTAGGAGAACTAAATCTTAAATCCTCTGGGGCTAGAGAGTGCCGGTGAACTTGAGGGGGATCTGCCAGTATATGGCTGAAACCACAGGGAACAGAAGTCAAATAACGATGTACCTGCATTAAGTGGGAATGCACCGATTCGCCCGCAACTCCAGCCTCTCCCATCCCCAAGTCTTATTTGTTATTATAGGGTCACAGGGATTTGAAACGGGACAAAATCGGAGTGAGGTTTGTTAGAGCATCACTACAGGTCATTTGTAGTGGTTGGAAAGGGACGTCCGTTGTGATACACAAAGCATTAGTGCTGAGGGTGTGGGAGAGGGGAAGGAAGAGGCTCTTTGCTGTGCTATGTTGCTGTTCTCTTCTGTTTTCTGGCTGCCGAAACACACTCATTATCTCAGGAACTGTTACTGTTATTTGCCTGATGCAGAGTAGTGAATCACAGCCCAGTCGGAGGGAGGGTCCCAGGTTTTGATTGAATCCCAAACCAGACAGGTCCTATTGTCCTTCTTTTTGTCTCTTATTCAAATGTGCCTGAATCATTATAGATTTTAACATGAGGTACTGAAAAATATGCAAATTTCTGTAGGATTTCAGGCTTCTGAGATTTAAATTTTGCAAAACCAGCTAGTAGATTTCAACATTTCATCTTAATGCAACGCTGTACCTGCAAATCTGGTCAATAAAATGTGCCTTTTTTTTTTCCTAGATCAGTTCCAATTATAGTTTTATTATTCCAGGTCTGCTAACCTTTATTTTGTCCATACATATGCAGCCTATTTTATTTTATATTTTTACCCCACCCCATTCTGTGAAAAAAAATGTTTATGACATTTCAAAATTTTCATCACGGTAGTTCTGAGGTTAGAGCTCTGTCACCCTGCGTGTATACGGAATAGTTACAGACGTGCGCTGTACATATACACGTACTAATCCAGTACAGCCCTTGCCATGAATTTTGACATTTTAACCATCCAAGTATTGCTGGTTTTACTGGTCACTTGGGTCCCTCCGACTCCTGGTAATACAGAGTCGTCATCTTGTTGGTGCAGTATGTCTGCAGCTTTGTCCCATTTAAATGGCTTTGTATTGGAATTATCATTATAGCAACACTATTATTTTTAGGAATATAATGAGGTGCAAAAGAATGGAAAAAATAGCCTCCCTCCCACTTGTGTTATTAGTGTAACTTTTCACAGCTCATTCTGGCAAACTTTGCGGCTATCTTAAGATTTCCTCTGCAGCAAAAAGAGAATAAAGCATTAGGCACATCAAACAGCATAAGAGCTACTGAAGTGTTACCCTTTGCTCTTGTGTTAAAGGCTTGTTGTTACTACCTGTTTTGAGAAAATACGAGTGTTCGGTTCTTCAAACCTAACGAGTACCAGCTGGGACACATTTCCGTTTATATAAAGGAAAGTAGATTTAACCTTTGTACGGTGGTGTTCACCCAAATTATTCAGCCTTGGGGATATTCTGCTGAGTGGCGGGATCTTGCCAAGCTGTGCACTGCTTATTTCTGCCCCATTTGTCATTGCAGCGCAAGGATGTCTCAATAAACAACATCTGGAAAGTGACTTGAGAAGTTCCTTGTTAATCATTTATTGGTTATAGGCTGAAGAGCATTTGGTAAACAGGGGCTGATGCCAATTACCTGGCAAGAATTTTGGTTTGCTCAGAAGATCTAAAGGACGCTGCGATCATTAAATTCTTTCAGTCTCTGCACTGGGAAAATATTAACTTGAGAGAGGCAGAACTGTTAAGTGAGAAGTTTTAACAATTGACAAATGTATGTGACAGCCTCTTCACAAACTTGTCTGCTGAATAAAATGTTTGCACTTTTTATCATTGGTATTGAAAGCCTAGCCCGTGGAGTTGTTTGCTTAGTCTCCAGAGAACAATCAGTTCAGATCGGTTACTTTCAACCCTCATATTGTACTCTGGGCACCACCTCAGAAACGTTACTGATGTCTAACCTAAAGCGTGGATAAGAATCAAAAATCTGGGTGACATTCTGTGAAAGCTGTGTTCCTACTGTGTTAGGAGCATTCCTTTTTGGCTTCCCACGACAAAGCTAATATTGCGTGTTGTTTTTCATAACAGTATGCCATTACTCTCTAAATCTTAAAATTTCTTAGAAAAAGTAATGATACAAATGGATTTAGACTGTGTCGCAGGGGGAAGAGCAGCCGGAAAGCTCTTAGATAAATGTGGCAAAACGGTTTCCTTTTGGGGTCTGTGCTAGCCTGCTTGCTGCTGGGAGCGCGGGTGTGATGGAGCACAGACACACTGGAACTAGGGACAAACGTTTTCTTACATGGCAAATATCCACATTTTTTTTTTTGAAAAAAGGGAAAATATTCTGAATATTATTAAAAAAATATAAACAAAGCCACACAACTGCTGCAGTTTTAATTTCATAGAAGTGCAGACAGGATAATCCTGATAATGGTGAATTAATTTAAACTCTTTGTATCAGCAGTTTTCTTAATCTATTACAAGGGGCTCTGTCTCCATTGGCCTCTAAGGACGACTGTAATACAAATAACTACTCCCTGAGAGTTAATTGATAACTTTCACCTTTTCATAATCTTTGACCTTTACTCTTCTAATTTATACCAGCGTATAAATTAGAAGTTTATAACACTGATTCTGGTGGGGTTGTTCTTGATCCACACTCAGCGAAGACAGGTCACTGTTGATTTCTGAGAACTGCTCTGTCCTCTCCTTCCTAAAACTGCTTGGTGAGACAATCTCATCAGCAGGGCCTGTTAGTACATTGCTGGGCTTAACAGAAGATTTCAGTGCAATTGATTGCAGAAAAACTGTATTAAAGGAAATAAGAAAATACTTAAAGATTATGGATGTTTTGGGGGGGTTTAGTGCTATTTTTGAGTGCTCTGTAAGTGTTTACCATGGAACTATAATTACCCATTTAAAAAAAATAATAAATTGATCAGTATCTCTTTAAGATGAAATGAAGAATTGGGTTCAATAATTATTTAAATCCCTTCTCAGACCTTTCTCTCTTTAGAAATTATATTTAACGGCATGTGGATGTTCCAAGGTTATAGCATAGGTCTTCAAATTACAGGAAGAAGAAAAGAGGGGGGATGGCTAAAACACAGGACTTAAGATAGCCAATTTAGCATGGGGTTAGTCCAGCTTAATACCCAAGTTAACACCATTAGGACTCCATGCTGTCCACACTTAAGCTATGCAGATCTCTAATTTTTCTATAATTAGAATGAAATGCAGAGCTATGTGACTCTCTCACCTACTTTATGCAAAGTAATTTTTTTTCTCTCTTCTATAATTAAGTGCGCAGCTTAAGACCCTGCCAAGTGCTGAGAGGAGCTTTAGCTTACATGGTGGTGCTGCCCAAGAAGGTCACATGGACTTTTGGTTTTGATTTGAAAGTATGTTGTGGAGATGGAAGGTGATTTGGAAATCAAGCATTATTTAGAAGTTTTAGCGAAAGCAGAAACTCTGAGAAATTTGCACAAGGGACTTTTCTATTTCTATGGATTTTTCAAACAAGGAAAGGACTTTAAGTAAAACTCTAGAGCTTCTACCAGCTCCTGAATTTTGCAGCAATTCAGGAACTGACTTGCTAAGTGAGACTTTCCTAATGTTGTGGTACCATTTTAGCTGCCTATATTTTTGTGGGTTACTTTTGCAATCTTCCAGGTAAATCATTTTGTAGTAAGTCTGCATACAACAGTTTTGGAAGAATATTAGTTTAACCAGGCCTGCCCAATCTACTGTTGTGAGCAACAGAGTATGGGTTTAACGGTGTCAGTTATTCATCTGCCTTTTCCCGACCTTTCCACCAGCGTGGGATATTCAGAGGACCAGATACCACTCACGTGGGCATCACTCGTGTATAAGTCATGAATTCATGGTGTGTTTCGAGCCCAGTGCACCCACTCCCTTGGTCCCTCTGCCTGTAAGGTGGCTGTGCTGAAGTGAGGGGGACTGTGTCTCTTTGGCCTCTGGGTGCCCAGTGGTGTGGTGTGAAGAGGGAACGGAGAGGGCTGTGCATCCTTTGCCTTTGCAGGAGTTAACGCCGCCTTTGGAGTCAGCTGAAACATAATCATCAGAGAGCGCTTACAGTACTTCCTTTCAGCAACAACTTGTTTGCCTTTGGAAAGGCCCAAAAGGCACCAAAAGGCACTTATTTTCAAAGCGTTCCTAAGGAAAGGTATAATAATTCTTCTGTGTTTTCTTCCATACTCGAGTCAGAGTCTCCATCCCACAAAAACAAACAGACAGACCAACTGACAAGCTGCCTGCATTCAGCATTTGGCAAAGGCTTGATCAGTTTGCCAAATGGCAGTGGTTCTTTTCGTAGACGACCTTGCAGGAGGGAGGGGTTTTTAGTTATTTCAAATCACTAGACCTCATTATCCTTTATGACTACATACCGATGTAGCTATTTGCAGTAAATCACAAGATTTTCCACAGGAAATGGAGACAAAATTTTGGTGGTTTTGATAGAAGTATTGGCTGCTTATAATAATGTTTTACTCTATTTGACTGTGGTTTGGAGTGCTCTGCTCAGACATGGAGAGCACCCTCAAAAAGGAGGGGAGCTAATCTGTTTGTGTGGAGACCTGCTGTGTGGCTCCAGCCCTGGGAGAGGACACCTCTCAAAGGGACAACACTGCTCACCAGGGGAAAGTCAGTTCAGCTGAGAGGGGGATGGGAAACCTCAGGTTTGGGCCCTGGTGATTCTTACAGTGAGAGGGAGATTCCAGAAGAGGAATGCTCTTCTGTGCCTCAGTGAAGGCAGAGATGAAGTGCAGGAGTGAGATTTTTAATAGAAAACAGGGAGAGGGAAGGCTGTATGGACAGACCCTATTGGGCATCCTCTCCTTGACAGCCTGGCTGGAGTGGGCAGGGGTTGCTTGTGTGTCACAGGCCGTGTTAGAGCAAAAGCAGCTCAGTCATGCAGGAGAACCTCGCCGGGAGGTGAGAATGGAGAAGGGTAAACTGGTTGACAAAGAGCGGTGTGATAGGAGGTGCCTCCTGTTTTTGGCTGCAGCCAGTATAGATGATGAGATTTCTTTTCTATGTCTTTGCCTGTAAATCCTCGCTGGTCAGTGGCGTGGTCTATGTGTCTCTGGCTGTGCAAGGGAAAAAGCAAGAACCAGAATTCCCCTTGCTGTGTTCTCCCCATACAAACAAGAAGCGTGTGTGGTGGTATATAAAGCTTTCTCAAGCCTCTGGTAGCCACTTCTGCAGTGAAAAATCTTCACGTGAGGTGTTACTAAACAAGATGTGTGTGTCTGTGACAGCGACCCAGCTGTTTACCAGCTGAGGAAGTCTGCTGATTGAGATTTCACAGGGCTGTGCAGCTTGCAACAGCTGCAAAATCACTTTATGCGGTCAGCGGATGTTGTCTGCTAGAATTGAAGCCCTCTTTCCCTCCTGTCCTACCTACTAAGGTGACCTGTATAGCTGAAGTGCTGAATGTGGGGGCTGTATTGATAATCAAGGGCAAAAATTGTTATTGCCAGGCTGCAAACAGAATAGCCTATTGCCCTGGGAGCAGCACGTCCTCTGAGCCTGCTGCAGCTGGACGGACTTCCCAAGGACCAAAGTCAGGTCAATAAAATACCTACCTTGATTCTGCCAATTCAGAGTGTTTTCCCATTTTGTGATTCAGGTTCTCTGTGCATGCTGTTCTTCTGTCCCTGTCAGGAAAGGAAAGAATTATCTCCTCTGTAAGTGTTCAGGTTTTTCCACTGAGTTCAAGGGAACTGTAGTAAATTGGACCAATTAAGAGTCTGTCTGAATACTTAATGTGAAATAAGGTAGTGGCGGTAATTTAGTCATCTCAGAGACCATAAACCATACCAGTATCATCATATTTGTGGTAATTTCAGTATCTCCAAAGCTCGGGATTCTGGAAACTGCTGAGGTCCTTACGCATGGAGGGAAAGGAGGGATACCAAAGTCTTTTTCTCTTATTTTTGAGTGCAAGGCACCGTCCCAGAAAACCAAATGTGTTTCTTCCCCTGTGTACCTAAACTTACCAGTAGTTTTCCAGTGTTTTTGTATGGACAGGTTATCTTGAGAAACTCGCTGTGATCTGTGACATTTGCAGTGTCTGAGCCTGGTGGCTATCATCACGAGTGGTGGTGGTCGTGATGGAGGGGATGGGAGGTTTTATTCTGTTCTGTTCTCTGAAGTTCTCCGCAGGCTGTAGGCTGATGGGAAGCAGCCCATGGGCACAGCCTGTGCTTCAGGTAAACTGGTGCCAATCCAAAGTAGCCCCTCCAAGCTGGAGTCAAGGGTGTTGTGGCAAACTCACATGGTAAGAGCTGAGAGCAGAATCTGTCTCAAAAGCAGGTATCTCAAGGTAAATAAAGTTTACCTTTGCACTTTACAGTAACATAAGCCATTAGACAGAAAAGTGACAGTTTCTCCATTATTTCCGGGCGGATGCACCAGGCGTGTCAGTGTTAGGGTGTTGAGAAATAATATCCAGTAATGCTTTCCTAGAAAGGAGAGTCAGTCATCAGAGTAAATGCAAGGAGATCATCCGGAGTGCGGTATTGTGTTTAACCAACGTAGGCAGGTACTGGAGGTGTGAAATTGAAAGTCATGAATGCTTCCTACCTTATTCTTTCTAGACAGGTTTCTTGTACTTACTTAAAGGCTGCGAGTCCCAAGGGACAGTGTTACCACCTTTATTACTTTCTTTCTAATGAGATTTTTCAGATTTGTGGCAAAGCCACATCCCATATCACAAATGAGATACCAGCCTTTGCTGCATTGGTCAACTTGCCTTACAGAGAAGCAGCGGCTGTAACTCTTGCCATTCTGTATTTTCTCAGCTTTCTTTAATGCATTTAAAACTTAACACAGAGATGCTGCCCTTTCTGAAGGGGAAAAATTCAGCCTCGACAGTCAGGCTGTTACATCAGGTCCTCAGTAAGAGGGAAGTTTGCTCAGAATTGTGTTTTAGATAAGACAGGACTAGACTTTTCTTGCAAACAAAAGCCTATTAAAATAAGCGTAACTACTCTGTTAAGTCAGTACTTACATCAGGCTGCCCTTAAAGGCTTTAATTCACTATTACTTAATCTCCCAAACATTTATATGTTACAGTACTTCACTTACAACTTCATACAGTACAACTTCATACACCAGCAGCCTTTGGTGACACTATTTTATTTTAAAGAAAACTTAACATACCACTTAATATTCTTGGAGGTATTTAACGACCGCTTATATTCTTGGAGGCATTTAGCATGAGGTAGAATGGCAACTTGAAATAAAAGAGGAAAAGCATTTGATAAGTCCAGTTCTTTTCCTTTCAGACCTGTGTATTTTAGGAATCAACAGTGACTTCTACAAAGACAGATTGGGTCATCTATATATTAAATCTATTTTGAATTTTGAAGTCCGATTTTGCTGGCAGATTTTTCCCGTGGCATATCCAAATGACCAGTGGTATATTTTCCTTGTGACTCTGTGTTTCTCAAGCGTATACGCCTCTCGCTCTAGGAAATGTTGCTGCATTAAAAAACCCATAATGACTTTTACCTCCTGGCATTATTCTGGACAACAGGACTTGGTCTTGCTGTTTTCCAAGACGCTCTTTCCCTCGCTGTGATGAAACTGTGAGAAATCAGATTGTCTAAAAGCTCAGCTATGGGGCTCTCAGGTGCAGTGCTTCTCTCCTGAGGTCTATGCAAACACTGCAAAAGAAAAATGCCAGCCCAACAACCCCGAAGAAACTTTCCCTGTCAAGTAGACAAACAACAAAACGTGGGGAGGGGAGGAGAGTAAAATAATAAGAAAGTGAAAATCCTGGAGGCAGTACAATTTGTCATTTTTTTGTCGTATATGTCAGACGTGAGGTAGACTGATGAGGATTTTAGAGGGAACACTGCCACAGCACTTTCTGGGGTCTTGCAGAGGTGATTTTGAGAGGTAAGAGTGTTCCGCCCCCCCCTCCCCCCCCCCCGCCCAAGATGTAAATGTGACCAAAGGAGGTTGTAACTCACTTCCTCAGCCAGGGAAGATGCCTCTCCTGAAGTAAGTTGCTGCATCTGATTTTTCCTTCTGTTCTCCGGTTTCCCTCACTGGCTCGAGAGCTGGCACCTCCATCAACCTGCTCCCACCAGGTGGGTCCATGGAGGACGCTGGCTGCTTCAGGGGACACTGGTTGCTTCTGGGGCTGCCTCTGTGAGGTCTGGGAGCCCCTGCTTCAGATTCCTCAGGGTTAGGTCTTGTACTGACTTGGAGGTAGTGTTGGTGTAACAGGGAGGCAGTTAGCAGACTGACTGATTAATTGGTGCTGTAAATGCATGAATAAGTCTTTTAGTGTCCATGAAATCAACAAAAATGCCACAAGAGGAACATTTGTTTTCAACAGCTGTTTGACTGGGGAGACATCTTACATTGATCCAGGGCTATTGGACTGTTAGACCTTTTTTCCAGTGTAGTTACTGGTAATGAACTGATGGTAAGGAGGAATTAGAAGGGCTGGAAGGCCCTGTAATGTTAACCTCACCAACAGAGAGAAAGGATGACTCCAGCACCCATATAGGAAAAGCATGATCTGAAAACAGTCTTGTCGTTTGAAAGGCTGCTCTCAGACACTTCATCTCTGCTCACTCCGGCAAGGTCCCAGTACAGAACTCTCGCTAGAAAGTGTCACACCGTACTTCTCTGAGCTGAGGGGGGAATCTTTCACAAGAAAGATGAACAGTTAAAAAAATAGAAAGATTCCATGACTGAAAGAAGAGCAGATAATTGCAATTTGTCTCTCTGAGCTTTTGTGAGCAGATATTGAATAGAAAATGGTTCATATAATTGTATTTTTGGGAGCCTAGTTGCAGCCACAGATTTATAGGTTTTTTGCCTGCAAACCTCCTGCTCTTTTCTATTTTAAAAGAGGGACTATCACCAAGTGTCACCCTGAAGAATTGGACCCACTACAGTATTTTGTTACATATCAGAAAACAAAGTGCAAGGCTGGTACACTATTAAGCAACAGCAGCGGAGCTGCCACTCTCAACCTCATTATTCAAGCCTCTCTTTAGTTCAATTATACACCTCTACAGCTAAGGAAGATAGATGAAGGTCATTTGGGAGCTGTAAACCACAACGCATTGAATGCAGAACTATGTTCTTAAGCTGATTTACACCTTGTTCTCCAGTGTTGTACAGCATGGGGCTTCGATTGAAATGCAGAGGCAGTGATTGAAAAGCCTTTTTCCTCTTCTTAGCTCCAGATCCACTGCCTGTAATTATTACCTTGATTAGATGGTGAGAGACAACGGCTTCTGCTTTCCATACCTGGGTGATGACTAAAACCAAAATCTTGGGACTTGGGCAGAGAACCCACTGGGGATGCACAATGGTGTTTACATCTGCAGTAAGTTAATTCTTGGTTGTGTGTACTGGTCCATCGAGGAAGAAAAACTGTAATTGAGAGAAGCAATTTGCCTTTCCAGGACAGACAAAGAACTGCCATCTTGTACTGATTTACCTCCCATATATCTCACAGCATGAGGAATGTTGTGTGTGTTGAAGAAAGTTAATTAAACAATGCAAATGCACACAAAAAAGAACGCTTTCATTCTATTGACAGATGATTGTAGGCTTTACTCATAGAGAACAGAGACATTTTTAAAATAACTTAGTCTGAAGTATTACTGTGCAAAAACATCTGGGACCACATTCTTAAGGCAGCAAATCTGTGGGTACAAATGCTAACCAAACATCTGGTTACCCAGTAACGCCCCCGGGGGAGACCAGTTTTGGGTTCTCTGGTGTTTTGTTTAACTGTAAATCAGCCTCACCGTCTCTAAACATTGTTCCAGAGCTTATGCAATGCAAGCACCTTGCTTTGTATGTTAAGGTTAAATTGCACATTAGTTAGCACTTTTATTGAAGTCAATGGAAGCAGATGCCAGCTCGGACAGAGCTAGATCTAACTAAATATCACCTTGTATTCCACTCTTGTCTTGGGAAGTGGTTTGTCAGTCTAAGCTGATTTAAGAGATGAAAAAAGCAAAAAACCCAAAGTGATTTGAATTCTGTTCTGAGATGTGGTTTGCTGAGCATCCTGCATCTCTATCAACTCATCTTTATTTAGAAATAAATTCTAGCAATAATCGGGCTTTTGTTCCTTTAGCAGAGAGAACAAGAATTAGCACAGAGCCACATGTACTTTTGACAGAGAAATAAAGACTACTTTATCAAGAAGGTATTTTTATCCATAGACCAGAGTGTACTTCATGAGCGTTTCCTCTCTTTATATTAAGGTAGAACTTTAAGCACCATGAATGCATTTTTATTTATGATGTTTCAGAACTTGTTTCAGGTGGAGACATTTTTCTGATATTTTTATTTAGTGGAAATAATCACAGAAGGCTCTTTGAAACATTAATATTGCATGAAAAGATTTTACTCTGATATATTTAAAGTTGTTACTGTATATATATGTTTAATTTTTCGAATTAGTCCTTTCAAGTTAAAAAAAAAAAAAAAAGAACTACTCTCTACTTTGTCGTCATCTGACCTTCATTTTAGCTCCAAGGGGTCCATTCATGAGTCCTCCATGATTTCAGTGTTGTGGTACTGTAAAAAAAACCCTAATTCTGTCCACAGACATGCACATGTGATGCCCACTAGTTTCCTAACGCCTTCACCTGAAGGCCAGCATTCAGTCTGTGTTGTTTGACTGAGATTTTATTATTTGCAACACCTGGTATCCTTAAGAAAATAGCTTTCTGTCCATGTGCATGTCAGGATCCCCCTGCTGAGTTTGGCCTAGGAACAAACATGCAGCTCCCGCTTCTAGCATGGCTCCATTGCAGTATTATATCTAATTATACATGAATCCAGTCCTGCTGTCGTTAAGGTCAATGGGAGCACTGAAAGGGCTCGATGTTGCTGAAAATTGGAATCCTAAGAAAGAGTCCACCAGGGATAAATGGATATTCAAAGATAATAAAATTGTAATTATGTATAATTTTCTACTAACTTAATTATTTATATTCTAAACGAAGATCTGGAATCCCCTTTTCTCTCAGGAGAAATCCTGATTTTGTCAATAAGGCTGTTGTGTAAAAGCAAGTGGGACTTGGCCCTGATACAGATCGCTGCAATTTGCAGACCTTATCTGAGATTTTGCATTGATTCTTTCCTGCACTGAAGATTTGTGCTGCACTATTTATAATCTCTTAACTTCCTATTAAAACAAATGTCTTTTTAAAGGGGAAAGCAAGTTTCTCAGAACTACTCCCTAACTTCAATGTACTTTTGCTATGGAGGTGCATACTGGATGTGCTTCCCAGTAATAATTTCAAATGTAATGACCTGTAATTGCTACAATGAAACCTCTTTAGTATTCATTCAACACTTTCAACATAAACATTTAATCAAAAATTTGGGCAATGACTCCCTCATGTAAATCTCGGTTGGTTCCCTGGTAACTGTTTTGGGGTTTTTCTTGTTTTGATTGGTTTTTTTTTCCCCCACAAATAGTAGTTTAGTTGTCATCTTATTTATCCCCCTTCATTGTACTGATGCAACTGTTTGCAGGGCTGCCTGGTAAACCAGGTAAGGGAACGATCTGGATTAAAAATATCATCAAAGGGCTCCAAAACCTGTGTCAGTATGGCAGCTGTGGGAACGGTGCAAGGGTGGGAATGCCTGGCGAAGGATGAAGAGGAAAGCTGCTTACGCCAGTACAGATCCTGACATTTTTTAACCTCAAACTACGTATCAGCTGACCCAAATGCCAGACCAGGTATTGGCAGAGCCACTGGAATTGTGAGGGTGGAAACTACCCACATGTTGCAGGCTGATAATCATTGATTTTCTTTCACTCTGTTCAACCCCTCCCCCAGTGATTAGTAATTGCACTCATGAGGCAGAATTAATAACTTTGAATAATTCTGTTTTGGTTTTTTTTTTCCTTCTTCTGGCAGTGACTTTCAACTCTACCATACGTCCCATTCTGGCTGAAATACTGTTCTGAGCCTGTACTGGCATCCTGCAAACTCTCTTGGAAAGGGCAAGGCATGGCTGTGCTCCAAGGAGAGGGGAGCAGGGAGGAGGAGAAGTAATCGCTCTGGGGTGCGTGTTCCGTACCCTGTGTGTAGCAATTCCCTGCAAAGAGCACTTATGGGGAAAGCCAGGCCACCTCATGTGCGTGAGTTGGCTCGTGTTTCAGGTCCTTCCTTCAGAGGAGCTTTGGAAACCTCAGGATGTTGCTCTATCTCAGATGCTGCCATTCACGTTTGTGCTCTTAAAAACAGCAATTACTTTTATTTGCCAGGTAAGATAACAAATAAACGATGACAGGCCTTAATTTCTGGGATAGGGAATGCAAGATATCAGAGATTTCTACCATTTTTGCAAAGCAGGGATAGACTAAGTCTTTTGCATCTTATCTTCCTTTTTTTTTCCCCCCTGCTATTTTTACACACCATGAATCCCAACAATGTCAGTTCCACAAATTATTGCAAGCCTCATAGAGAAGGCACTGAGTGCATTGCACAACTGGAAAGTGATGTGTTCTAGAAAACATGCTGGTCATAACAGCACAATGTGTGGATTGCTGTAATGCTTCCACCTTCCTTCTGCACCTCTCCTACACGCGCGGTGTAGGCAGGGCAAATTGTGTGTCCCGTCTTTTGCTCTGTCTTTTCCTTCTGTAAAAATCCTTGGGTTTTTGTGTTGAAAGGGGACCAAAGACTGAAATCATCCTGCCAGTTTATTGGGACACACAGCAGGGAGGAGAACTTTTTCCGCGTGGCCCTTGGGAATGCTGTGCGTGGCAAGATGGGATACCCGCCAGCTCTTAGCTGGAACCTCCCAAGTAGAGGATATGGCAGTATTGCCTAATTCCAAGAACTATTGGAAATAGCAATCTCATGCAGGTGTCTAAGTGCTTAAACTTGGTTAGGTTTTTATTTCTGGGTTTTTTTATGCAGTAATCTTCTTCAGGAGCAACATCTGATAGCTTTATACAAAATCATAATAAAATACTCAAGTAGATTATCTGGGCGGACTCTCAATTAGCTGAGATGTCTTGACCTGTGAATCTGAATAAAAGGTGCTGAGCTTATTGGCATGACCTTTCTAATAAGCATGAAACTGCCATGGGTAGAGGAGTTACTGAAATAGCCATAATGTGGGGCGGTAATTCTGAAAGACGGTTACACCTACTCAGTTTTCTTTTTCGTTCCCTGTACGCTGCAAGAGGGTTTCTGAGCTTTGTTTAATAGTCCCAGCGGTTCCCAAGGAATTCAGAGACTCAAATGCAGACAGGTTTGGACATAACGTTCCATAAACAAGGAATAGCCCTGTGTATCTGTATCATTTCTTAATCAAACTGACTGTAAGGCATTGTATGAGCACATGCTGTACACATCATTGAAATGCAGTGCCTTGTAGGCACTACAAAAGCAGTGAATGAGCCCTATTAGTGAGAGAGGATATATTATTAACCAAAGACATCAATGTAAACCACTTCTCTAATCAAAACTACAACAAGAGGTTAAGCTGAAAGGACCTGCCTTTCTTAGTCTTCTCGGGTCTCATCCAAGAGATTTGTACGCACCATATTGTTCGGAACTCCATTTATTTTTCTTGGAAGTTGCTGAGCTGATCCTTCCAAGGCCTCAGCCTGTTCTCAAGCAGCTTCTCTGTGCTAGTGAGGATCCAGTAAATTTGAACGTATATGTCTCCTTGCATGCACCTCCATCCAAAACAGAGCCTGCTCTGACCAGAATACCCGGTGCTACCTAGTGTTCTAATGTCAGCTAGACTTAGACTCATGCTTTTTCTGGTTTTTGGACTCTTGCTGCCCTGCCTAGAGACAGATAACGTAGAAATGACAGGCTTCTGTGACAGATATTTATTAGACGTCCTTCTACAGAGCCAGAACAACTGGGGTTGTTTTTCTATATGTCCTGACCCTGGTTCCTGTTTCCTCTGTGCGCCAACCATTCAAGTCCAAATATCAAAACGTGTGATTCTGCCCCAAGTAGCTGAGGGTCCTCATAACAGGACCCTGCTGCATCCTGCATGTCCTCTGACACCATGAACTGCACCATCTCCTTCTGCACAGTGCCACAGCTTCTGGGGTGGGAATGAAGCTTTCTCAGCCTGTTGTTCAGGGATTACACTGTTCTCCTAGGAAACGTGAGATCTTGCCTTAACATCCAAGTCCTGCAAGTCCTCTAACTACTCACCTGCTGTATAAACTACAGATGGCAGCAATACTACCTCTCCTCTGACCATGTTTATTTTTAAAACAAAGGCATCACAGATACGTTTTGTGAAGGCTTCACTCCTTAGACCTGCTCTGAATGTGGCTAGTGGAAGGGGCACCTTCTAGAGGACCGGCATGCTGCTCTGTCTGCCTTTGGATCTTGACCAGACTTTATCCAGGGATAGGTATTTAACTGTTCAGGTTGGATCAGTTTTGAATAAATGCAGAAATAAAACTGTGGAGAGTGGTATCGCTTTCAGGTGAAATAGGGAAGTTTGTAAATCATTTAGCTGCTCCTGTGCTGTGGTGTTGGCTGAGACATTTAGAAAAATGCAGGTGGAAGGGACCTCTGGAGCTCACCTGGTCCAATCCCCTGCACAAAACAGAGCTAACATAAGAGGGTCCTGAGGTTAAGTGCTTATAGCCCACAGATCTTTGTATCAGTTTCCACAGTCTTTGCTGGACCTTTATTTTAAGCAGCTGAGAGGTCCAAGCCCAGTGTTGGGACCATAGTGTACCCAGGTACCAGCAAATAGTTGGAGTGGGGTATTAACTGCTCTGTAGGATGAGCTTTATATAACACAGAAAAGGAAGAATACTTACCGAGTTACATGGGAACACAGAATTGAACAGCATATAGTCTGGATGGTTTTAATGAAGTCATAGATTTTGAGGCCAGAAGGGACCATTATGATCATCTGTTCTGACCCTCTTCATGATGATACAGGGCCATTGAATAGTCCTAATGCTGGAATAAAAGAGTCTGCTTAGCACTACTTTTCCAAAATGATTTCTAACTATTATAACATTTTTCTGAGTTATTCTCTAACCCCTAAATTACTCTTTTTCATATACAGCTGTCTGTCAATCTGTTCTCTTCTCCTTCTCTGACAGCCTCATCCCCACCTTCCAGTGTCTTAGTTGCCTTTTTTTCCTGCTGTCAAACTCAGGCTAATTCATTTTCAGTTCCCTTAAGAGACCTGTCTGAGCACTGAAAGATCTGGACTCTTGCTATTTCATTAGCCCTCATTATTTTCCAGTTAATGGTTAGCTGGCAGCATTGGTTTTGATTTTTTTGTAATAGAAATGAAGCAGGTTTGTATTTTATAGTCATTTCTCATCAGTCTCAGGGAGAAAAATATATCTGTCTGCAAAGATATTACAGTCTCCCTGAACACAAGCTTTATTGTTGTTTGCATCACTTTCAGTTATGCACAGTTTTAGTGGGAAAAGTGTACGAAGTTAGAGTGCACGCAGCTGTTCACGAGTGCTAGCAAATCCTGCCACAGATGCTCCCTCGCCGCCTTTGTTACAGGACCTTAATTTTATCAAGACACTGAAAGGGAAGCTACTGGCAGAGACAGAGAAACAGCTCTTAGTTTTCTCACAGTACTGTATGTTTTCTGATACTTTAAAGATACAGCAGGGCTTTTAGGAGTAACACGATTAATTTTGCTACTCTGGAATAAAGCAGAGAGGGTTATCGACTTCAAAGTGTCAGTGTTCAATCTGGCTTTGCAGTCAGCCGGCGCTGAACTGCAATTTTCAAATAGGGGAGGGGGAGTAGCATTCTTCCCTGATTACTCTTTACGGGGTTTATTAATTAATCAAGCACAAGCTTGTTACAATGACTGACTCAAGAACAATCATGCCAGCTTTTCTTGTGGAAGAAGGATGAGAGAGATGTAAAAAAATTGTAACAGTAGCATGTGAAAATATTTTCCTGAAGCCAGCAGATTCACAAGGAAGGAAAGATTTGAAATATTCAGGTCATTAGCCTCAAGTTTTCAAAATGAATTGGGGTGTTGGATCCCCACGTTTTCTCAGCAGCTTTGGTAATCTCAGCTCACATATAGTCCTTCAGAAAATCAACTAAGCGTATCTTAATTCAGAGCAGACTTAATAGTCCCATTGAATTTACCTGCATAAAATTATGCATGCAGGGTGACTTGCAGTTGCTGGTCCAGGGAGAAACAGAGCTCTGGAGTCTGAGATTTGATGAGCGCTAGTAGTAGCTGCGGTCTTGAGCAGCAATTGTGTATGAGCAGCTCCACTCGGATCAAGGTGATTGTCACTTGTGATCATTTTATCAATAAACTTAGTGGTTATCTGTAAAAAAAAATGTATTTTACTCTCTTCCATCCTGGCCTGTCCCAGAATGTATATGAACTCTCTCTTTTTTCATTCATTCTCTGATTATATATCGTCTGTCAATCTACCATCGACAAACCATCTTCTCCGTAACTGAGTTTACATGGAACGTAAAACCTGTGCAATTAACATTAGTTATAATTCTGCTTCAGCGCTGATGGGGGAAATGACAAGAAATTTATACTTAATTGAGAAAGGAGGAGATGGAGAAAGGATTACAAGAAGTAGTGTTTGGTAATGCAGTTAGTGACATAAAAGAGTTATCCAGAATTAGCAGCTGGATCAGCATTTGCTTTCCTGTTTTTCCCAGAAATGGTTCTGCTAATAAAACAAACACAGATGTGGAATGGTTTTATAGCTCATCCTTAAGTATCCTCGTGCAGTGTCTGAAACCTAATCATTACAATGTTTTGCATGAAAGCCAGAAAGTGAGCAGGTCATTATGTTGCTACATGTTGACACGGTTCCTCAGTATCTTCTCCTGAAATAAATACAGTCTCTCTGTAGATTTGCTATAATTGGATTTTACTGCACTGTAATATGTAAATCATAAACTCCAATTACCAGTGCATAAAAATAGAAAATCATGTAAGTGTCTTAGGAAAAAATATATAAGCAACTAAGAATGTTGAGGATAACCAAAAATATATAGTGTTTTATTACAGTTGTTGTGATGACCCTAAATCTTTAGGGGGGTTTTGTTTGGTGGGGTTTTTTTCCCCAAACAATTTTACAGTTCTTAGTTGGGTCAACTGTGGCAGTTAGCTGTATTTCACCCGCCTTGTACCATACTGCCGAATGGAGGTGCATTGCCTTTTTAGTCTGTCTGCGGTATTTTGATCATGAAATACCTACCTAAAAACAAATAAGCAAGAAGGTGTTTTAATTTGTTACATTTTAAATTGCACTTAAGGCACCGCTATAATCCGAGTGCTTAGCTTGCCTGTTGCTGTTCCCATACAGTCTGTGATGAGTGACTTCAGCATTTTGTAAGTCTTGCTTTTTAGAAGTGTGAGAGTGAGGATGGCTAATGCAGCGCCTCCTGAAAGGGATGTCGGTACAGTGGGGCAGATCCCCAAGAGGACACTCTCACGCTTATTTTTCACAGAGGTGATATTCCCCAGGTGAGTTTCCACAACAGAGCAGACACGGTCACACAATGAGGAAGGAACCATGATGATAAATAAGGAGACATTTTTTCTTTCATATGGCATTTCATAGCCCAGAAGTGCTGGGTTTCACCACCACGCAGCATGGTGGCTCTTGGCAGACCACTGCTTGTGCCAGCGAAGAGGCTGTTGTCTCATGGACCCTCAGCAAGGAGCAGATGGGAACAAAACCTGCAGCAGCTGTACTGGATCAAATGATGGAGCCTCATGCACGAGGCATGAGATTTGACTTGCTGACGTAATTTGTCAAGTACAGTTGTTTAGAGGCAGCCAGCAGGAAAATGGGAGAGGGGTGAGTTCATCGGTGCCAGCTGAGTTAATAGAACAAAGGAAGCAATCTCTGCTTCTTTCCTCTTCTATTTTCTTTTGTCACTGAAGCTCACTTGCTTTGGTCCCGTAAATAAGGAAGACCAAACCTGAATTCCATTTTCATCTTTTGTACTGGCTTGACTCTCTTTGTTTTCCTTGGGTCTTTCTGTTCCAAACTGTTCTTGCTGCCTGAAGCTAGCTACTGGTAGAAACGTGTTCCACATTTACGTCGCGCTGACACTGTATCAACATGCACGATTCAAACAAATGGGCTGTTAGAATATGTCTTAAGGTGAGCTTTACAACTAGCGTCCATCACCATGTTGCAGAGAGATCGTTCCATTACTGTCAAAATGCATGTACTTTATCGATGTAAGTAACATCACCACTCATTAATATTATCATCAAGCCTTCTGTGGAACTGATTATTCTACAAGGAAGTGTTTCAGAAAGTTGCAATTTATTTTCTCACCTGCCTAAAGGATTTCAGTAACAAAGAGGTCAAGGAGGAAATGTGGATTTCCTCTACGTGCTATTTAATTCTAGACTTGATATTTTTATCTTAATGCAGTTTAAAGTTATGACAAAGAAATGCAGTATTCTCTTAGTATAGAAAATGTATCAATTCAGCTGTTGTTCTTTGTTCACCTTATACTCAGTGTACAGGTCCAAGAAAGTATTAAGACAGAAACTTTCAAAGATACCTTGAAAGTATAATTGCTTAATTTTTGTTGAATTCGAGTGTGATATTGGTGTCTGGTTCTTAAATATTCTATGAAGCCGATAAGCCTAAACAAACCTGTATTACATTTAGGGCAATGCAAGTTCAAATAACTTTAGTAAACTATATTTATCCATTATTCATTAATGCTAGATGGTACTGAAGTTTGCACTTTGAGATGATCAAGTGCAATAACTTAAAAAAACCCCACTACTAGAAACCTTGCACCCTCAGTGAGAAAACAGGCCGGAAAAGCTCGCTTAAAACCACTACTGATTTCAAGTTACTTTTGTGCTAAAGTGAAAAAATGAAAAGCCTGCAGCTAGCTTCAGCAGGGCTTACAGATAAGTTTAAAGAGGAATGCTTTTATTGTTAAGAATTACATTTCCAGAGAAAGGCCTTTGATACTAAAAAAATAAAAAATAAAAAAAATTGGTTGTGCAGCCCTGGAAAAATCCCATCACTGCTCTCCAGCTAGACCTGAGCCCATAATACAATGGGATCCTATCATGATGTTTCACTCACTGAGCACACTATATTTTTTCTTGACACAGCAATTACTACTTAATCTCGTTAGGATAGATGGTAATGGAGCCTAGTTGTAAAATATCTCTTTGTATTTTTTCTTTTATTTTGTTTTGAATATATTGCCTTGATTTTTATCACATTTATGGGCACATCAAAGCGCAATTATTCATTGTTAAAGCCAATGTGCAATCAATGTCATTTTCTGTATTTTGTTTACCCAGATTAGTGGTTTGATCATGCTCATTGACTTCAATAAGAGCTTGACTTACCCTCTCCCCCCCTCTCCTCTGGGTCTCCATTTTACAAAGCAGCAGTTTGTCCTTGGCCGTGGCCTTGGTGCACAATGAAAAGAGCCCGTGATAGGGACTCTTACGTGCTCTGAGGAAAGACCAGTAATATTTACCTATGCGGTTGCTGGGGCAGGGCTAAGTGTCACCCCTTCAAGTCTCCCTGGCCTCCAGTAAAGGACAACTGGAGGACAGGGGCTGGGAAAGGGTGGAAGGAGATGTGTAGGGAGGAGGAGGATGGCAGAAAATCCCTAGCATATGCGTTAGAAAGAGACCAAGCCATGGCATCCTAGGGCAAAGGCTTTGTCATGCAAAGAGCTGGGACTGGGCTCTGCTCACCTGTGAGTGTGAGGAGCTGCAGGGCTCCTCTGAACTCTCTTTCACCCAGGGAAGAGCCTGTGGCTGAAAGGGACGAGGTACAGTGAGCTCTCAGGACAGAGGACTCTGCGTGTGGGGAAATTCAGTTAATGAAGACAACTAGATGGAGGAAAATGAAATGTTCTCAGTGCTTTCAGGTGCAGCCTAGAAGAAAGGGCAAAAGCAGTCCTTTCTGACCTTCAAATATGTCTCTGCCTCAGAGTGGTTCCAGTTTCGGGCAATTTTCTGTGCATTCACTAGAAACCTTCCTCTTTTCAGTTGATGGGCTATTTGTGCTCTCCACCCTTTCCTGTGACTTTCCCACTTGTCATATATCTCCTTCCTTAAGTTATGAATAAGTAGTTTTTTCCCCTATGAGCTGCATTCCTGTCCTGATGAACAAGAAACTTAATGTAATATTAAGCAAAGAAAGAAACTAATTTTCCTATCTCTCTAACTTGACTCAGGCTATCAGTTACCCTGGAGTAAAGTGGAGATTAATCTACCCCATGTGTACTTGCTGTATTTAACAATAACAGTCCGCTTGCCTTATCAGACTCCCTGTGGAAGTTTTGATCACAGAACTGAAGAAGAATAAGCCTGTGTTGACTCTTACTGAGGATCTTGACATTTGGCAGGGTGTTTACCTTGCTGGTTCTGTGCCAAAGCATTACGGTCCTGGTTGGCTCTGCAAGGGAGGGGAAAGACAAGGAGAGAAAGCCCCCATTAAGGAGTGCTGGGATAAAAGTCATAGTGGACTTGTGCTATCCACGTTTAGGAGGGAGAAGTCGCATGAAGAAAGTAGGGTTGTCTCTAAGACAGCGAACCCTGCCTGCCACGAGGACCGTGCCACCTTAGTCACCATAACCAGGCTGTGATTTTTTTGTTCATATAAATATGTTACTTTTACTGTTGTTGTTTTTCTCTAAAGACAGACTGCTATCTGGTGCTTCAGGTGAAATCATATCCTCCCACCATGTATTTTGGTGTGGGAAATACCCAGTTAACTTGGTTCTTGCCAATCTGTCCATAACAAAAGCAATGCTCTTCCTCAGGTGATCTGAAAAGTCAGAATCGTCTCCGTCTTTAAACCCTGCCTCAAGAACCCTCTGTAATGTGCTGTGCACAGGAGGTCAGCTGGTTAATTGTGTAGATTAGTGTCACTCAGCATAGAACATGTTTCATAGAGAGTTTTTGTTTAACAAATGGTAGTAAGAAGTGTCCTAGAGTATTTCAACTACTAACGTTGCACTTCCTCTACCACTGCCCTAATTTAATTTCCTTAAAAAATACTTTTTGAACATTTCAAGGCAGTGAAAGTGCCTGACTGCAGGTGTGTGGAGTGTTTAGCATTATGGGGCCCTAATTTCGACTTGGACCTTGTAATATTATTTCACATAAATAATAATTAATAACCTTTCCAGAGGAAGAGATCATTCTCAACCTCAGGTGTCTAACCAGAAATCTGGCCTCAGCCTGTGAGGTGTTACTGAGATTTTTGCACACATAAAGGGAAACTATTCACCCCCCGCCCCTCTTCTGTACCAGTTCTGTGGTCAAGATAATCTCTTCTCCATGGATCATCTGTGGAGGCGCATGTACCAAGTCCTATTGTTTGGGAAGGGATGAGTGCAGTGCAGACCTGCCAAGCTCCTGGGTCTCATGGGACACAAGTCTCAGAACGAGCAGGGAAAGAGGGCGACCAGCAGAGATGCTGCCTGCTGCTTTGGCACTTCCACGGAGGAACCCTCCTATGAGAAGTCAAGTCAAAGAAGCCGCTTTCACCAGTTTGCAAAGCTTTTTTTTGGGGGGGGAGGATAAGGATAAAGAAAACTTTTTAAAAGTAATGTATCATTTTTCGTACTTTTGATGCCTGACCGTAGTTTTCTAGTCCTTTTTTTAATTAATCCTCATTCAAAAATGCAACATTACAAATATATAATTTTATTTCAAGCTATAGCTATTTTGCCAAGTTCTGCTTTTTCCCCCTATTGATTTTATTCCTGTCTAAAACCTCTTTCTGTCATTCTGTAATAGAATAAAAATGGGCTAAATCAAGCACTTTATCCAATCGATGACTCTTCATACTTGACCAAGAATCTCTGTGCCAGAAATAACATTCCACAGTCTGGAAGCGATAAGGATGAAAAGGTCCATTACGACATATTAATCATTGTTCTTTCATTTTTCTTTAGGCAGGACAAGTTCCGTTGCTGTTTATTCTGTGAATTGTGATGGGTATCTTTGAAGCTTGCTTTACAACAGCAATGACCTTAGGCTCTACATGCTTTCTTTGACTTTTTAAACTGCTATGCCAAAATATATGCCCATTGGTATGCATAATTCACACGTGCAATTCCTAGGACGGAACACAGTGCTGACTGGAAGTCTGCTGTGGGGAGGGAGGTTGGCAGTTTTTCTATGCCTGACCTGAAGAAACAGATGTGTGTGGAGAAATCGGGATCACAACTGTGCGTGGAAATATTCAGATGGTAGATATTGTGCAGTGAGAAGTCAGGAGGCTACTCAGGGGCTGAGTAAGAGGGCTGTTAAAATCCATCTTCCTCTACTTTTTGCAGGAGAAAGGAAATAGGTAGAAAGGGTTAGAGGTCTAGGGGTGGTGAGGCCTCGTAGAAGAAACATGGTCCTGCTGCTTCTTTATCAGACAGGAGAAGTAAAACTTGTGCTTGATTTGGAGTAGGGTTGTTGATGCTATAAAAGAAAATTACAAAGAAACAGTAAAAGAGAATCCTTTATTTTTAAGCTGAACATTCATCCCCTACCATGCTGCTTAGAACTCTTTGTGTCATGTCTGTGCTAGCTAGGACCTGCAGAATCAAGCGTTTATAATTTATGTTTGCAGCAGTCAGTTTGATTCTCACAAACACTGGTGTAGCTTTGCTTAGCTCAGAAATAGATCTAGGAAAATGCTTCGGAGTGGCTACAATGCCTCGGGCTCACTGACATTTCATGGGGAAGGTATGGCGCTGCTTCAGAATGGGCTCTAAACCATCCAACCAACAACCATTGAGCGTGGTTGTTTAAACCAGACAGCAGGAAAATGGGAGAGAGGTGAGTCTTCAGTCATTTTCTTCAGTTGTAGAGAGGCTCTGTGCAATGTATTATCCAGACCTTGGAAACCTCTCCTGAAGGTAGGTTCTCAGATAACCAAAAAGCGCTTTCTCTCTCTCTTTATTTGTCATCTTCTAAAAAAACAATTGGAAGAGCAAAAGGAGGAGCGATGCTGCTCACTCTTTAGTAGTTTAACAGACTAACCGTGATCAATTCCTTTTTCTGCCAGAATAAATTCAGCTGCACATTTTCTGGAAGGATGCTCTGTAGACAATTGTGGAGGAAGGTATGATATCCTGAAGTAAAGAAATCGAGGTTGGTGGGATCAGGGAGACAGGCTAGACAATGGATTGCAGCTGTGACCTGGTGTGGATTATGCAGAGTGGGATCCCTGCTCTCTGGATTTTCCCAGTGAGTCTGATTCAGTGAACCTCCCCAGATTTCTGCTCGATAATTTATTTTTACAGAGAAGGGTGAGCAGTCCCATTTCTCTTGTCCCGTCCCAATCATATGCATTTGGGATACTTCCAGAAGTATAACCCTGGCCCTGGGAGAAGGACACTTACACAGAGTTAGGAATTTCCCCGCAGAAGTCAGGTATGGCTTGGAAATCCCTTCATGCAAAAGAAGATATGCAACTGAGGCAAGGCTGTGGAAGAGACGCTTCCTATCCACATCTGTCCTCAAAGTAACTACAATCAAGGTTAAATTGTATTTGAACAAAGGCTTTCAGGATAGAAATTTTGGCATCACCTGAAATGGAATTTTGGTACTCGAGCCCAAATTCCTTTATTCGGTAGATGGCTAATGATCAGTGCAGGATTAGTGTGTCTGGCAACTGGAATTGGATCTTTGGAAAGAATGAAGTTCTGCTGCACGTGCCGAGAATTTGGCCCGGAGTTATTTTTAAGCACACAGAACCTGGCACCTTACTTCACATGTTCTTCCTCTCCTTCTTTCCTCTTCAGAAATAGTTAGATTTAAAATAGCTTACACTCTACTTCCTCTTTATGAAGCAGTACTTACAAAGTAGGTAAAATTGAAAATTACATGGTATGTAACTGAGATCAATAATTAGAGCTACTTTACATAATCTCAGACTAAGTGCACAACTGTTGGGTGTTTCTCATTAGAAGTTTGTGGAATGTTCTTGCTTTCTTTTGCTTTATGGTACCTGTTTCTTGGTGTTTCCTGCGCAGACTCGTTGAAATAATTTTTTGCATATTCTGGCATTTCCCCGTTGATGTGGATCCACGTTTCTTCTCCATTTAGTTAATCAGAAGTTTTGCCATGACTTATGCAGCACTCAAAATCCGGATTGAAAATATTTTCAAGGGTTTGCCATTTTAAAACGGTATGGATTTTTTAAAAAGCCAACATTCTTGATATTGAATCAAATGTTATGAAATGGAGATACATAACGTGGTGGCACTTCTATTATTCATGACAGATCGATTTTGTATGGAAGGTTATGGCAAAAAATGCAAAACAGACTGCCACAAGAGGTTATAACAGAGATAGATCACAGGTGACATTGCTTTCTGTAGAAACTACAGGCAGATAAAACCAAATAAATTAGCAGGAGAATGTTTCTCTTCTGGTGTTGTTGGCAGAAGTTAGGTAAGTTATTTACTTGTTATTTTACAAGTAAAGGAACACACAGAGAAAATGTCATCAGAAAATATTTTGGACTCTAAATCATGTCCAAGCGCTTATGTAATCCTTAGGAGGAAAACAAGAAGCAATATTCTTAGTTTAAAATTGTGACTTATGAAAATAAAACATTTGTTCCTGGATTCTTCCATGCTTTGTGCGCTGAGCAGAATCTTTAAGGAGTTCTCATCCCTCCACGACCAAGCCTATATGTGGAATATAGTGCCGACCAAAGATGGAAAAGTCGGAGATTCTGTCCCATAAAAGCTACTCCCCCACCCCATCCATCAGTCAGCCCCATGCCCTAATGAACCTGTGGATACTTAGGAATAAGCAGTTTGGGTCTGTCCATGCTTAGCATCAGCTGCCTGCCAGGCTGGTGTTACAGCATCACTTCCACTGCAGTGAGGGGTTGGTCCGTGCTTTTCTTGACTGAGAAAAGAGAGAGTGAGGGACGGGAAAGCAAGCCCCGGGCGAGGAGGGAAGTCGAGGTGCAGAGCTGGTAGGGGAGAGCGATGCTGCTGGGAGGAGCGGTATCTGCATGGCGATCTCCCTGAGATCCGCGGCCCCAGAGCACTTCCCACCTTCTCACCCTCCCCAGAAGACTGTGTGTCGTGGCTGGTCGGGGAGTGCTGTGCCTGCAGGTTTTATACAATAGCCACGACTGTCCGTTGCTGTTGGGGATGGCAATCAATAATTTCTCCTCCACATTGCTTTTGATTATCAGTTCTCCTATGACTAGAGGGTGCAGGTTTGGTGAAGGATGTTTCTTCACACACAGTGAAACAGATATCAAATTGACCCAAAGGTTATTTCCTCTAAATTTCCTTTGGGTTCTGTTTTCTTCGGCTGGCTGAAAACAGGTTATTTCAAATGAAATTAGCCTACCATAAATCTTCTTTCACTTCCTTTTCTGCCACAGGCTCTTACTTCCATGTCAGCGGTCTTTGATTTTTTAAAATATATTTATTTTAAGATAGACTTAGAGGAATTTTTGTAGATCTTAAGTTGTTCACCACAAGAGCGTAAATTCAACTTCATATTTCTGAAGTATGTTTCCTGGGATGGCTAGCGCCAGGGGCTGCACCCCACACCTAAAAATCATGTTTGCTGTGTTGCTTCTATTTTGGTGTGAATAGTCATTTTTAGGGATGTCAGTATGGGGTACCTTTGTCACTGTCAAATTTTCATGACCTTTCTGAAGTAATTCAGAAGGAAATTATTGAGTTTTGTAATAAAATGTCTTTTAAAAGAGCCAGCTATCCATGAGTTAAGTGAAGATATTACAGCTGTTGCTTTATAGGTCATAAGTACTTGGTTTCCATCAAAGCCTTAAATGTTAGCCTGTTCCAAGGGGTCAACCTTTATATTAGGTATCGTTTATCAAGGATTAACACAAAATTAAGTTTTAATTGTACAGTATGATGGAAAGTTGGATTTGTTTAAAAGAGGTAATAAAAGGAAATTTATGTGTTTAACTGAATAGCAGAGTGGGACTGGGTGACTGGAGAACGGTTAATGTTTTTTCGAGGAAAAGTAAGGAGGTGAAGGCAGCGAGGGGAGACAGGCACTCTGCTTGCTGATAACCTTCCCAGCCAGTGGAGTTGTCCTGGGGTCTCGTGCTTGACTGTCGGAGGATGACACTGCCATACGTTTTCATTTAAACCAAACCTCCCAAAGATTAAAGCCACTTAGGGAAAGGCCAGCTAGCCAGCCTCTCTTATATTTTCGTTCCGGAGTAAAGCTCACTCTTCACTTGTGTTCTCAGCAATTTGGGGCTTGACTGAGATTGAGTTTGACAGTAAAAGAGATAAAACTTATCATTTGGTGTCATGATTCAGTGCATAGCCCAGAAGATAAATGACTCATTTCAGAGGTTGATAAAAATGTATTTGTTCGTTTGCCATTATATGATCTGTTATATTTTCAAGCAATCTTACAATGGAAGTAACATCCATTAGCTCAGAACAGCTGTGTGCTGTCTGTAGAGTTAAAAGGAATTAAAGCACAGTTGTGTTTAAAAAAACATGTGTGTATTTTCGGATTTCAGCTACAGCTTGATGAAGCACCATTAGATACTTGGGTGGCCAGAAGAACAGTGACCGCTGGAATGGACGCCCAGGCTAACGACAGGGCGCTTAGTAGAGTTCCTCTGGGAAATTATTCAGCGTGTGCCCCTGGCAGGGCAGTGCCCAGCCCCATAGCGCAGATTAGCAGCTAAAGCTCCGCCTGCAAGGAGCACAGCTGTAATCCGGTGCGTAATCCCTGCTGGAGCTAGCCTCTGCCTGCCAGCCTGCACATCTGGTACCCAGGCCTTTTGGGAAAGATGTCAAAAAGCCCATGCGAATATGCAGACATTACAGGAGGATGGATCTCTGTGAGTGACAGTTGAGCGATCTTAATGGGGCTATGCATTTCAAATATCAAGGCTTTGAAGCCTAATTTTAAACCAAAGGGAAAATATTCCTTCCAGCAGGGCAGGAGAAAATGGCATCTTTTCTGTCAGAGAGCTCTAGGCCAATTTCATCATCTTTTATGCACTCCTTTTCTTCCTTTGCAGTTTCCCCGGCTGCCTTCCTTAATGGGCTTTTGCAAATCCTCCCTTTGCAGAAGGAAGCAGTCTGGTCTCTGTCTCTTGTGCCGGTTTCCGCAACTGTTAGAATGGGGGACAAGCTGTTCGCTCTCTCTCTTACTGATTGACTCCCTGTAGCATCATTTGCACAGTTTCTGAATCGAGACCTAGCATTCCTCTGCTAAAACCCGCTCTGACCAGCGGTAACCCTGGCCCAAGGATCCCCTCTCGCTCTTTGGACTCAGAGACATTGTGCCATTACAGAGGAGCTAACTTAAACCACGGAGGGATTTATCACCAGTAAGACCTTGTGTTTACGTCTGCAGATGCAAAAGTTATCTTAAATCCAGAATGAATCCTGGCGTGCTTTCCATAGGTCCCACAATAATCTGCAATTCCTTCAACAAAAAAAAGTTAAATTTAAGGTCCCAAAGCAGAAACGCAGTTAAGACAGTGCTTAAATTCTGTTCTGTTCCATGTCCCAACTCGGCATTTTCTTCTTCTTTCCAATGTGCTTATGCTAATAACCTGATGGGAAAATGTTGCATAGGATATATTTTTGTTCCTGAAAATAATTTTTCTGTAGCCTGTGAGATGCAGCATGATGCATTGTTCCTGTTGCAGAGAGGCTTTTTCTGAATGTGCTTAATAAAATTATTGTTACAAATGTAACTCCTTGAAACAAAATGAGATGACAAATGAGTGAAAATTTTATAGGTTCCACAGAAAATAAAAAACAACATTTCTGAGAACACATTATTTACCAGTACCGTGTCTTTATATTTATACAGTACTTCTCATCATGAACTGCTTTAATTATCCTTTTGAATACTGTCCTCTAAGTCAGGAAGTACTGTATTTTTTCTTAGAAGAAATCTGCTGAGGATTCACTCTGTTTCAGTTAGTTCTTGAGACTATACATATTTTTGTTTGTTTTCAATATCCTTTCCATTGCACAGAAGAATATTTGATTTGATTTTCTTGGTTTATTTACAAGTCAGCACTGTGTTCGCTTTCTGATCATGGTTTTGTAATTTGATTCTTATCTTCTTCCTCTCCTTCTTATTTTTTCATAATCAAACCTCCAAATATACACAATTAATTATTGATGACAGCCCCCCTGTTCACCTGATTGTTGCCTTTCTACGCTAAGCGGTTCAGCCATTGTCTCATTAGTAATATAATGAACAACTTTATTGAAGAATATCATAATAGTTTAAATTTTCATGTACGTAGGTCTTAGAGTTATATAGCATTATTTTCCCATAATGGCTGATTTAGACACTGGCAAATGATTGTTATTTGTCACTGGAATATGCAAAGTTGGGGAGAAAACTCTGGTGTGTATTTGATTGTTATGTTTGCAGTCGGGAGTGTGTCCCTGGTGCAGCAATGCCTGACTCCCGCTGAGCGAGGACCGCATGTTTCTGAGCTGCTCCTCTGGCCAAAGCCCCGTCCATACTCTCCCTCTTCCCTTAAAGCAGGCTGCCTGCACTTTCCCGCCAGGATTTCTGATGCCTTTCTCTTTTCACGTATTGTGCCACCTCCTTCTTTATGATACAAAACAGGGGGTGACAGAACTGAGGCAAGACTGACCTTCTGTTCATCTGCGCACGTTTCTCCTGGGTGATTTTTAACCTATTTTTGGATGAAGAGAGATTTCCGTCTACTAGGAAAGGCCTCTCTTTCAAAACTGGAGAAAATATTTCTGAGCCACCGCTGAATGTTCAAATTAACTTTCCAATAGCTCTTAACTTTTCTGTCTGTCCCAGATTTATTCAGGCAATTACCTAGATGCATAATGAAGCTCTGTACTTAATAAAAAGCAGATTTTTTGCTAGCGGGAGAGAGGCAAACCATTTACTGCAAACTAATTTTCCCTTATTTTTTCATCTTACACCAATCTGCTGATCTTTGGTGGATATTCTCTACTATTCAGTACACAATACGTTTGTGCCTTTATCATCTATGCAAAACATCTAGCTCCCAGCCTGTTTGTTACGTTCACCTGCGGTACATCTGTTGGGTGTTGGGGAGGGATCTACCTTTTCTATGGGCTTCAAGGTGCCAAGAACAATGTTATAAGGTCATTTAGGCATTAGCATAGTTTAAATAATACTTAGCAGTCAGCTAGCTGTTTAATTAACTCTGAGCAGCTGACCTCATCTTACCTGTATTCTTTATAGAAGATAGGTACAAGAAAGAGGATGTTAGTCAGGTGAAACTTTAATCAACAAAACCCCCATTAATTTTAAAGAAAACAGTGCATGATACCTGTGACGCATTTAGTCATTATGTCTTGCTTTTGTATCATGCTTGATGAGACACAAGTCCATGCAACACGGTTCACCTCCAGCACCTTACCAGAAAATGAGAACAAAACTTGTTATATGTACAGCATCCATTAACCCAGGAAAAAAATGTACTTTCATTGATTGTGGCTTGCTTACTGAGTTAAGGCGTAGTGTAGCCATCCTTGAGAAAGCACCTATAAATATCCCGTGCGGAGGTTTGTGCTGTCAGGAGCGACAGTGCAGACAGGAAAAACACAGATCAAGATTAAACCAGTCCAAGTGCAGCAGCTAATGTCCCAGTGACTTACTGGAATGATGGTGGGGTGGTTCATTATTCAAAACACAAGCAGGTGCAGGAGCATTTACCCCCAACAAGGTAACGCTCCTCAATTAAAATTAGTATGGAGAATAGTCTTGTGTCAGTTGCCCTGTCTGAACCTAGTTACTTATTTCATTAAAAGCTGTGGTTGACTGTCACAGATATTATTCTTACTTCAATCTCTTCCCCATTAAAATAAAATAAAAAATAAAGTAAAAACAGTTCCATGACATTCATAGACTACCACTTACCATATTGTGATTTCCTCCAGAACACAGCAAATTTCGGAAACATGTTTCAGTCACAGTCTGTTGCCGTGCTTGGGACCATTTCCGTCAGGTTTTTCTGCAACTGTAAAATGTGGATTTGTGACAAAAGGCTGAATCTATTTTGATAATGTGGAGATTGAAGAAATTGTTATTGTGATTCTGTTCCATGATGTTGTTTCTGAATAGGCAGCAATAATGATTCTCACCCCAAAACATAGCATATAGACTCCGTACTTTAATAAAAACATGCAATCCCCCCTCCCCCCCTTCTTAATTATTGTCCTCAAAAAGTGAAAAGAAATTAAAAAGTAGATCACTCAGGGGCTCATGGTTATTTACCGTGGATTTGTTAACGAGATACAGCAGGGCAAGCTCTGGAGTCATCGGCATCTGCCTGCTGTGTGCACATCACACCGCCGACACCAACTGAACACAGGGAAGCACCTGGTCAGGATTACTTGCATCCCCCAAGCCTCCCTGCTCCTTTACTCTGCCCTCATTTTAACAATACTGTTGATTGCAGAGTCATTGATCAGAACTGATCATCAATTATTGGCAGCCTAGATTTTGGCATATATGCAAATTTTAGAGAAGTAAATTCAGACATCCACGAAGTGAAAAAATTTACTTTCCGAAAAACCCCACCTTCCCCAAGTCAGACCTTGGTTTTCATAAAAGATCCACCTCAGACCCTCTTGGCTGTCAGCCTCAAATTCCTGCTGAAGCCAACAGGAGCTACAGATGCAACTTTCAGAAGTGCATCCTTAAAAGAGATTTGGAGGGTCCCTCACAGAAAAATGGTTTCCCCTCTCCCTCCCCTGCCCCCTACTACTTTGGCATGATGTACAAAGAGGTCTTGAAAGGATGGATCAGGGAAATCTTCAAACTTGAGCCTTCTGCGTCATCTTTTTATATCCAAAAATGAGCTCAAGAGCAGAAACTTTTAAAGGCTTTTCTTTTTGTTAGACTGCTTTAATGAGAAGTGTATAAACTGTCATTGATCTCTTAATGTTAGACTTTATTGCGCTGAGACACTAGACATGTTTTTAGGTGATAAAGTTCTGCTCAAGTACTCTGTAAATAAAGGCAGTAATAGAGAGATTTGGCTTATGTCAAGATGACATGAGCTGAACAGAATAGACTATAACAGGCAACTTTTCCATGAAAACATTGGAGTATTACAAGAACAATGGGGTTTGTCGGTGTCCTTTGAACTCAATGAGAGTGAGTTGCGTGTGGTCTTATTTTAAGGTTGGGGGAAACCGGATCAGATCTAAGAGTGGCTTTCTAAATCCTCCTCTTGGCTCTGCTGTCATCTTTAGTAGATGCTGCTAATGCAGATCAATGTGTCTGTTGATGTAAAGTAATCTTGCCATTGGAAGAAGTCTAATTTAGATGCAGCTTAATTTAATTTGCTCTGTTTGGACATGCTGTATAATCCGGTGTTGAAAACCAAACCTTAGAACAGCTTTTCTTGACTGTACTGACAATTACACAAGTTAAGTTGTTGTGCCTTTTGGGACAGCATGTTCCGTCTTTGTGGCAGGTTTATATTTGTTTTATTTAGGTGCTATTTCACATCAGGGTTTATGTGATAACCACTCGGGCAGACAAATTAGCTGCTTCTGTTCTAATTAATCTCAAATAACTTTTATTGGAAGCCTTCAGGAATATTACTAATGAACATATTCAAGATAGATTACTCATAAACAAATACTTATGTCTTTATTCCTAAACCATCATTTGAGTCTGAAAATATTATCACACGATTTCAGAAAGTCGTGTTCTATCCAGCGTAAATGTAATGATTACATTACCATCACATTCACAAGCTGTCAGCTGTCAGATCTTACTGGTAAATATATTGTGGTAAATAGCGAAGCAGCATTGCAATTTCTTATGTTAATATGGTTCTGTAGCTATTAAAACAGTCTAAGTACATAAGAAGTAAATAAAGCTCAACTTTATATAAAATGCTGACGTGGGAGATGATTTGTTTGCCTCTCTGGCAGTTTGTGGCATTAATGGAAGTGCGAGGTCAGGACACGCCACGGATGGTTATGGGATTAGTTGTCCTCTGGCGTGTTAGGCACTGGCGGGGGATCCGCCTCGCTGGCTCACAGACCTTACCTAATACCTTGGGTGCGATGTGCTTTATGCCGGCCTCTCGGAGGGGGTGGATTTCTCTCTTGCCGAGTTTCCTGCGGGAGATGGGAGATAGAAAAGTTTGCATTGCAGAAATGAGAGAACAAAAAGGCAATTGGTTTTGTGTTCATCTAACAAAGAGGAGGGGAAAGTCAGGCTGCAGGATCTTCGGGTTGAGCAAAACTCTGCTCTCTCTCTTTCAGTGTGTAAGTAAAAAGACCTGTCCTCCCCCCGGCAAGCAGACCCTTTCCTTGCTACAGGGCTGACAATAACACTGAACTGAACGGTAAAATATAAAGTGCACCATCTTACAGTGTGACATATCATTTTTCCCTGACATCTCATAACTTACCCTTTTCTACAGCTTTTTGTTCTGAGCCAAATGTCACAAGTTAATGCATGAATAAATGAGGACGGTTCTCACCACTTTCATGATATGTTGCAAAATATACACAGGTGGTGCTTTAAAGCTTGCCATTTGCCTCAATAACTAAATACCATTTGCATTTTACTGGCTTCTATGTGTGTCAGATCCCGCACCTGTTCAAGACTGATTTCAGTAGACATTATACCAGAGCCTATATTTTACTTCTTTCCAGTGGTAAATAGGTCAGTATTTCAAGACAGAAATCTATTAAAGAGAAAGTAAGCGTTCTGTCTGAAAGGAAATATGGCATGTATGAAGTTAAATGAAAAATAAATTGGGTAATAATCAGTCAAAAGTGATAGAAGTGCTGAAGAAATCAGTTCAAACAGGAGGAGTAAAAAAACCCAAACAAACCCCAACTTCAAACTCTCATACATTAAATTCATGTTTCCATAAAGCTTTTACGTATGTACTTAACTTAAATATATGACTTGCCCAGCTGTAATCAGGGGTAAAGCACATATGCTTGAAGTTATTCATGTTCTTGTATACCTTGCTGATCACTGGTTAAAGTGGTCAAACTTATTAAGTATCTCTGGAAAACATATTTCTGATTACACGTAGATAAAAACCACTGTCATGTTCGCAATATTTGTTACATTGAAAATTCCTTAAAATACAGCAAGTTTGACCATGATCAGAGGCGTTGTGACACTGGATGTTGTGACACTTGATGAACAATACTGAGGTTTACTTCAGGGTTATTCTGAATACATAAATGATGCAAAGGACTAGCGGCTTTGGGAAGAGGTGGTTTTTAATATTCCTGTCAACACAAGATGCTGCAAGTAAGAAAAATTCCGTGATCTTTCAAGGCGTTATAACCTATCTGGAATGATTGCTGATGCTTTTCAGCTTGCTGTACTCTAGTGAGGTGCTAGGAGTAGTTCCAGTGCAAATTTGAGCAACCCCTGCCTAAAGTCATCCATCATCGTTTGCAGACATTTCATCTTGTGCCTCTCGGCCCCGGCTAACAACTTTGATGATTCAATGAGAATGAGAGTGTTCGTGATGTTTACAGTTTACATTAAGTGGCTTTTAGAAAGGAAGAAAAGCCTTTACTTCATGAATTAATCGTTCTGTATATATTATTATGATGGTACTAATAGAAGCTAGTACACACAATAAAAGCAGAATCAAAACACATCAGCTCTGGCTGTCAGGAAAATCAGAGTTTTTAAGAGTTACATGTATGCAAATTAAATTGTGTTAAGAAATTTGTAATGCTATTAGGTGGCCTTTTCAGGCATTAGATTTATGAACCAGGGCTTAGGTTTTCCCATTGTCAGTGGATGTGCAGATGCACTGAGAGATGAACTGGAGAGAGATAGGGACCAGAATGTACACCAGCCCAAGAACAGAATTCGACACATGGCTAGAAAGATGAACAACCGGGGCGTTGAATAGAGAAGTGCTTATGCTCCTGTATCCAGAATTAATTACAGGCACATACTATATGGCCGTTAGATCTCTCGCCATCCTGTTCAGGGGGTGGTTCTGCACCTAAAGCAGGCAGTTGGTTGCAAGGGCAGGTTCAGCGTTGATTTCAGCAAAGGCAAGTGGGAGATGAAGTGCTGGTAACAACAGGAGGGTTTGTACTGCGTATGCCCTGGAGGGGCTGTGGAGAGCCCTCTAACCTTCTCTTTTTCCACAAAATGCTCAGCTGATTTGATGTATTTGCGTTTTTGCAGACTTATTTTTCTCCCTGCTGTTCTGGAGGGAGAAAAGGTAGAGTCTAGGCTGCGTCTCTGCTGTTGACCTCTGTCAGTACAGCTGGAGGGGTCAGGAGTGTGAAGAGCTCAGACCCTCACTAGCAAAAGCCCTGGCATAGGGGTGCGTGTTTTGTCCAAACTGTGCTTTCCTGAAGTAGCGTTTTCTGGGGCGAAAAATCTTACTTTGCTGATACCTGTATTTCTATTGCACGGTGACAAGTTTCTCCAGAATCTGTTCTTGCTGTGGATGTTTGTATGACCAAAGGCCCTTTAAATCAGTGTCAGAATACAAATATTACAGAAAGGAATTGGTCACAGAGTGACCATGGAAAAATAGTTATTAACCTTGAAACTGAGGTGGACTACTCTGAGACCAGCCCTCCACTGTCACCAATAGCTTTATAATAGATGTCCGGAAGAGTCCTCAGAAACATCTGAGCCACAGCACTCTATCTTTCATACCTTTCCTCAAGGCACAATAAGCCAGCATATTTGTTCAGACAAAAAAGTGGAAATAATATGACTTTCGCCAAGATGTCTGCTGTTTGTTTTTCAGCACTAAAAAAATGTGTTTCAGAAATGTATAACTTTTTCTGCAGGAAAGTGTGGAAGTTGTATCTCAATTAAAGTGACAGTATTTATAAAGAAAATGCAATGAGAGTGCTTTCACAGTATAACATTTTGACTTTTCTTTCCTAAGCCACTATGAGAAATACAAATATTCATCTGGGCCTGTTGAAAAATACCATTTATTGAAATAAAATTACTCCATCTCGGTTGGCTGAACCAACATCTTAACTGCTGAAGTACATTTACGCCTACTACAAGCGGAAGGCTGTTTTCTATCCTTAAAAGAAAAAAAAAAATAAATTACCAATGTAGAGTTAAACTATGTTTTTCCCTTTTCCCTGTAGTAGGAGTCAGCACACAGCTACGCTGCTCCAAGAGCAGACCCGAGAGATACATACCCCTAAGAGAAAAATTAGTGTTATATGAAAGTTGTGACCATTTTCGTCACTGAGTGGTGGTGGTGTTTTAACAGGTGGGTTCCTGCTGCTGGTTGCTACTGGATGGCTATTACTGGCAGACATATTTTCCCTCTGCTCTGTGTTACCCACTTTGGACTCGCCGTGCATGACCCCCTGTGCGTAAGCTGTAGATGGAGGTCCCAGCTGTGCCTTTCTTGCTGAGGTTGGTGTCTCAGTGCGACCCTCACCATCACCTCCTCAGTACAATAAATTAATAAAGGAAAGCACCTATACAAGTGAAATATGTAGCGCTGAGCTGTTATTCCTAAATACAGTGTTCGGTAAGCCAAGCCCACGTGGTGGCACCATCCAGATGGAGACGGGTGGCTGAGGGTCGCTGTGCCCCACGGTGTGCCTTTTCAGTAAGTCTGAAAGAGTTGAGCTGTGCGGCTCCCGTTGCTGGTGATGGAAACTGCACAACTGACGCGCCAGTCACTCCACCGAAGTTTTTCCTTTAGAAATATCATAAAGCGAGCCACAAAGCACACAAAGTGCACATCAATCACAGCTGCACCCTGGTTCGATGCCTGCCTGCTGCTCCATTCAGAGAGCTACAGTGTGCAGTCTCTCTCAGAAGGTATCTGCTCTTATCTGGGTGGAGGAGTTCCAGCCTGTGTTACATGGCATGGGGAGTTGTTGGCGGTGAGTCTTCCTGAGAGCCCAGGCTATGGGCGGTGTTTTCAAAACATGGGGAACAAAGTGGAAAAGAATTCCCTCCTTTAGGTGCTTTGGGTTGGGAAAAATGTGTCACTGTACATGGCACAGCAGAAATTCTGGATAACTTTGCTGTCCATAGGGCAGGTTGCTGTGAAGAATGCGTTGCTAATTATAGCATCTTGAACCCACCGTCCTGGGCTGTTCTTTCCTGGTCTATACCTCCAAAAGACACACCTCTTGGCAGAAAAAAAAAGCATGTGCTGCATTTCTGATTCAGCTGATTTGCGTTCCTGCATGCACCACTCAGGCCATCCCTGGGGAGTCGGTGCCTGCAAGTCGCTGCTCAAACACGAGTGTTTTCCAGTCCGTATTCAAGCAGCTTTAAAAATATCTGACTTTTTGGCAAGTAGGCTCACCTGTAACTTCTGTTGGCTTCAGAAGGATGAGTTCTTGATGTTCCTTAAAGTTGGACTGGTTTTTGTTCCTGAGCTTGGCCAGCATTTTCAAAGCTAATGTTGTGAAGTGTTTCTCATGTCTGTTGACCATAAAATACAAAAGCTATTGGGGGAAAGCTGAGTCATAGATTTCTAACCACGTCTTGCTTTAATCATGGATATAACTGAGCGTGTTTGGAACTGTCCTCCCCTCTGAAAGAGCAGAAGGTTTTTTTAAGTATTCTTTAAAAAAGATCCCAGCTAAAACTAATGTGTATTTTCCTTTGCAAAATTTTGATTTTGGTGACTTTCCATTTTCCAAACGAAGTCCTGTTTGACTCTGTCTCCTGCAGATCACAGTGTAAATTTCCCATGAGTATAATGATGCTTTGGGCTGCCACGTGTTCCTCCTTGTGTGTAAAGATCATTTGGTGGTACCATCATGTGTACCAAACCTCAGCACCTTCATAGATTCCTATCGTACCAACACACCTGTTCTCAGAATTTGGAGATGCCAAAATCCTTTTGGGTATTTTCCTATGCTTATATTTATGAGGCTTTTCACTAAACACACAACATTTCTTATTTGTTTGTTTGCTTTGAGCAGTAGCTATTGTTTTATAAACACTGATTGCTGCACCGTAAAGTATCGGCATGATTCCCATAGGAATTAAGTCACATTTTTCCTACCGAGATTTATTATCTATATTTCTGCGTCAGACTGGAAAACTATATAAAGATAAGCCCTTTTAGATTGGCTATTACAGACTCAGTATAGCGGAATGTGGAACAAACTTTTATATATGCCATTAATCGAGGATTTCTACAGAACTTCAGGCTAGAAGGCGCTCGAATGTGCCCTCCTGCTCCAGCCATGAATTTGGCTTTTAGACTTGTGTTTGTTTGAGTTGTGTGCTAACGGAATGTGCGGGGATATGGGCATTGTTCTGTTGGCATGGAAGTTACCTAGACTTATGTATGTTTATTTTACTGAACCTATGGGATGAAGTACTTGATACGGTTAATTTATTATGAGACATAAATTCAGTAATGTGGTAAAGAACTTACTGTGAAATGATGGACAACTTGTATTAGAATTCCTTTACTAATGCTGTGCAACACTCATTTATTGTTATTCTACATCCAAAAGTGCTTTTGGCACAGTTTTGACACACTCTACTAACAGACATCCAGTCCAAATTTATTGCCAAAGATAGATCCCCGTAGGAATGGCAAACTATCCACACTGTTCCTGTACTGTCAGATACCACGCTCTGCCAGCTATCCAAACAACTGCAGGCAGGGGGCCAGGGAAAACATATTATAACATATTATAAAATTCTGTTTTGACTTGCAACTTTGTTAAAAAAAAATCAGAGGCTGAATTTGAAAGTAATAATAATAGAAGAAATGCTTTTGAATTTGGGACCTCGTAATCTGAAGGCAATTCAGTGACCCATCAGACTAATCACACATAAAGAGTAGGTGTAAGCATTCAGTGAATTTCTGCAGTCAGTGCGGGGAAGTGAAATGCTAACTCCTACACCTCACCATTCATTTCTTCTTCCCTATATGATTTAATATTGAACAAATATGTCATCGATAATGGGAGAATTGGCTGAAGTAATTTTGCAATAATTAAAAAAATATGTATGGAATCTGGGTCAGTCTCCCAGCAAAATACCCATTATAAATTGATTCAGAGAGAGCCTAATCCATGAGATATATGATTTCAGTTCATTATCTGATTTCTGAAATACTGTAGTACCTGAGGATCTTGTTTGCATTATCTTGGCGGATGGAGAGTAATCCAAAGTTCCTGTAAAATCAGAGGGTGCATTGTAGCTTCCCCACGATGGAAAGCGTACTGGACATGATTGAAGCGAGTGTCAAACTTCAGCAAGTTCAATATGTAGGTAGGGAAAAAGCGTGTTGAATCTCCTCCCTGCCCCTTCCCTCGAAGCAATTTTCTCCGTTGCCATGGTGTTCCCTAGGTCTCTCCGGCACCAATGGGCCAAATCACACTTGCTGTAACCATGCAGTTAGTTTGTTTGAAGCCAACAGAATTGTTTTTCTAAGTAAGAAGAATGGTCTTTAGCTGCGTTAATTGCACTCATTTTTTCTATATTCATCCAAACAACTGCCTACTGATTTCAGTAAGCATTAGATGTAGGTTTTACAGATTATTTCTTTTTTACTATGGTAAACTTCTCTTGGCTTCTGAAATGCTTTTCTGGCAGGAAGTCTGCAAGATCATCCAGAATGCAAGTAACTCTCTGGTAGGATGTTTATACCTTTTTTTTTTTTTTTTTTTTTTGTGGTATCAGGAACTATAATCTTATTTGAGGCCAGACAGTATCCCTGTTCCATCGTCAGTAATTTTAGCAAAGTAGATTTTGAGATTTTGTTGTTTTAAAATTAGAATCTCTGTATTCCTATTTCATTAAAAGTTCAACAGATTTGTAATAAAGGATTTGAAATCACTCTAATTTAATAGAAGCTCTTTCCTAATATGAGTGATAGAACCGGTACATGACTAATCAAATAAATTAGCGCACAGAATGGAGATTGCATAGGCTCATTTATCTTTTTGTCCATGTTTTATATTGTCTATATTTTACTTTTTTTTTCCATTTTCCCTTTACCTTTTCTCTGAGCTTCAACTGGACAAATTTACTTAGGGTTCATTGTTGGACGGTCCTGGAGTAGATTACATAGGGCTTAATGGATTGTATTTCTGCAAGACCATTTAAATTATATTTATTAGGGAGTTTAGGTTTATAGAAAATTAATACAAATATCAAAAGATTTGTAACATTATATACGTTTCTGGGTTCCATAATTTTAACAGTTTTGTATTGGAAGTCTACCATCTTTGTAGACCTAGCAAGTATTATGTCAAAGAAACACATTTGCCGCTTTCTGTAGAGTTTTGATGTTACACTCCGTTCACTTAAGATATTTTAAAAATCAAGAAGTCTTATAAAAGTTAATTAGGTCTTTAAAAACATGAAGTGTAATCAAAGAGTTTTGCTTCATGTCTGGATTTCGGTGCTAGACTATTGGCATCATATTGCATGATTAAGAGTCACTCTCCTAATTTAGCTATTAGACAATCATTAGCCTGATTACTACATATTGACTGCTGTACTTAGCTCTCGGATCATACTACAGGAGGGGAAAAAAAAATACCAGCAGAAAGGGATAATTTACCGATGACAGCTTTGCTTAACAGTTCTCAGAGCTGTTTTGGTTTTTAAAACGTTTTCCCTTTCAAAGTAAACGCTCACCTTGGCATTTAGAGATGTAAAATCCTGTCAGGTTGTTATAGCAGACTCTGTGACCGGGGCCGGGTTTCATGCTCTGAATGAGGCCAAATGCTCCCTTTGTATCTTGGGCTCTGAAGGTCACTCCAAAGTTAGGCTGTATTTTCATAGTAGGAGAAGATGGAGTTTAATTCTGCTTCTGAGACCCAGAAAGCTTGAGAGCCGTATTTTAGAAATTTTTAGGTTCCCAACTCCTGTTGAAATCCTTCTATGTCACAGCTTCCTACTTGGAAAGTAGGAATGATGTTAATTTGGTCTGTCTAGTCTAGTTAGGCTGTAAACCCTCGGGGAGAGGGGCTGTCTCTAACCATATCCTTGTGCAGTGCCTGGCACGGTGGGGACCCGACTTCAGCCGAGGCCTCCGAGGACAATGCCAATACAAACAGCAATGATACAAAGTCAAAGAGGAACTTTAAGCTCATACAAAGCTGAAGGAATGCTGGATGATCCGGAGCCTTCAGCTTTGCTTTTCACCAGGAGCATGGTGACAGTGGACAGCCAGCCTGCTCTCCTGAGCTGTGGACCCAGAGACCAGCATCCCACCTGCCTGTCGCCTCGCGTGAGGCTTCCCAGGGACTCCTCTTCTGCCCAAGTTTTTAAAGCATCTCCTCCCTGTATATAAAGTCAACCCCCCACAGGACAAGAGTGAAGAGGAGCCTTTGCTGAAAGGGAGGAATGAGGAATCTTTTATGTCCCTTTTTCCTGTGTGCCTAAGCATCCTCCTCCAGGCTGTTCTGAGCTCGTCAAAGTCCTCTCTTGCCTGGAACACCTCACCAGGGCACAGGGGTGGTTTTTCAGTGGGACCTTGTGGCCTTCCTGGAGCAAGGGCGGTCCTGGGCAGAGCTCTGCTGTCCTCCCATCCCTTAAAGCGTCTGTGGAAATGAGCCTTAGCTGGGCCCTAGGGATGGACAGCCAAACCAGGACTGTTGTTAGTGTAAAAATGTGTTCCAGTGAAATCTAATAAATGCCTTGATTTAATTTTGGGAAAATTTCTCCCTTCTGAGTTTGTTTTGGCATAATCAGGGTTTTTGAGGATTAAGTCCTTGGAACATCACTCTGTATCACCTGCATCAGGGCTGATAGCTGTCGGTAAGGACTGGTACTTTCATTCTCCCTCAGCCCAGCCCCAGGACCGCCTTTTGTGCTGGCCTGTTTGGTGCTGAAACAGAGCTCATCGTACCCAGGATGAGCACAGAAAGCATTCTCATCTGCTGCTTCCGTGAGGCTTGCTCCGTGGCTGCGCTCAGCAGCATGGTGAATATCATCCATAGTAAGTAGCTAATTTAGCATCTCCTGTCTGAAAATGTGGTAGTGATGAATAATCAGCACAGATTTAAATGATCAGAAACTTAAATACTTTTTGAAAGACTGAATGATGAAAGTGAGATCTTCTGTTATGATATTCTATGCGTACTATATAATGCTAAGGGCCTAGACAGACAGTTATGTTAAAAGATAACACAAACGTTGTTGGGACTTAACCCCATGCAACACATTTTTATTCTCTCACCAAGTAATCTTAAATTATTTTCCTTGTCAGGATGATTGACTGATCTTGATTGAAGAATCTTTCATTGTTAGAGAATACCTTTTTGTTTTATAATTTCCCTAATTAGCTCTAAATCCTGCTATTCCTCTCTGTAAAGAACTGACGTCTGCCAGAAGTAACTGCCCACATAAATGCAGACCCCTTTGAATATCGCCTCACAAAAGTTTCTTTTCCATATCAAAAGACATACGCACCACACAATAAAGCTAAATCGCTTCAGCTAGAAAAATGAAATTAAGCATAGAAATACTGCCTCAGATAAAATACCGACCTACGCAAGCCTGCTTGGCATACACAAGCCAGCCCTGGACTGCTGTTGCTTGAATGCGTTCTGCCGGCTTTTGAGGATGAACCCCAGCTGTAGGGACCCTAGTGTGCAGCATCCCTCCATGGCTTTGCTGGGAAAATAGCCCTGATTTGTTTTCTGGCCCGCGGAGGTTGTGGGTTAAGGCTGCTGGGAGCTACTGGTGCCTGTTCTTGCATCTCAATCCCAAAGCTTCTCACTTCTTTTCCACTTCCTTCTAGTTCCCTTCAGCTTCCTGCCGTGCTCCTGAAGGGGTTTTCCCTTTGGGTGTGCAATTTATAGCTTGAGGGAAGGTGCACGCAAAAGGGAGGGAGGAAGCAGAAGCGGCTGGCATTAGAGGCGATGCCACGGTCGGAGCCGGCTGGGTGCTGGCGCGAGCTGCCTGCCCAGTCCTGCCAGGCGGCGGGGTCCCCCCCGGCACAGCACTGGGCTGCTCTGGGTCATGTCACCAATTAGGACTGCTCCCATGATGGGGAGGTGACCTGCCCACAACCAGAAAATAGGACCAGTCTTGGTTTTCTGAGGCTTTCAGCTGTATAAAGGGTTTAGATCAGCTTTGGACAAGTTTCTGAGCTAAAGCTTTTGTGGGGCATGAATCTTTTTTCTACTCACGTCAATGTGTTTTGAATCAGGCCCCTTGTTGGGATAGGCCGACTCTTTTGATATATTAGCCTGTTGCTGATTAAATGTATATTTCACTTTTTAATTTTCACTTTTCGGGGTAGCCATTGCTCTAATGGAGACCCATTTAGCCATTGCTATAGATCAAAAAAGCCAAGCTTCCTCTGCACCACTATGGATTTTCCATGGAGCTGCCCATAAGAGCCTTGAAGTTATTAAATCCTTTTGTTTTGCTGTCAATTAAAGACGGGTGAACATCAGTCAAGGAAGGGTGGGTTGGTTTTTTTTGGCTTGGTAATTAATCAGTGAGCCCCTTCTCTCTTTCCTCACCGCTTTCCCTCTCCTTTCTGTGCTTTATTTTATGTCTGTCCTGGTTTCTTTCTAATAGTGGCAGGCAGCTGTACAGCGTGGACTTCAGCGCTTCAGTAGCAGAACTCTGTGCCTGGATCAGTCACAGCCTTACAAATTAGAACAATCCCTGGTACGCATGTCGAAATATGAAGGGGAAGGGTCCCTATTTTATTTTATTTTATTTTATTTTATTTTATTTTATTTTATTTTATTTTATTTTATTTTATTTTATTTTATTTTATTTTATTTTACAGTGCTGCTTTGCACACAGCACACACAATGTCCTTTTACATTAAGAAATTAGTTACATTTCCTTGATGGCTCACTTTCTTATTAGGTCACGTTTGGCATAACTGTTCAGGGCTACTTCTAATTATTCATATAATATCATCTTACGTATAAGGATGGCCAGTTTTCCACTAATTTCTCAGCCCTGTTTTTCTTTCTCTAATGGCATATGACCAGCTCCTAACGTAAAAGAAGAGAAAGGAGGGTGAATAAAAGCATAGGAAAAGAAAAAGAACTCTGCCGTACTACCGAACGGGTAATTATGCTCCTCTAAGCACATCGCTAGAGCCCAGCTGGCACAATTAAAGAAATAGCTGATCAGTTCCAGTTATTGATTCTGCTAACATGTTTGTTCACGGTTGCTTCTTGTCTAATTAGTTTTTTCTGCTTTCTTAGTCTGAAAGCATACCTTTTCAGTCAAATCTGTTTTCAGGCATCAGATAGCAATGCTTTATTTAGACCACTTGCTAGCCATTTATTTTAATGCAACAGTACTTCTGTTCGCTTTCTTTTTTTTAACCCAATGTGGGGCTGATTCTTTGGAATGGTGTTGAATTTCCTAGAGCTGTTTGAGATAGTCTGAAATTTAAGATGACGCTTCGTAACAGTGAAATGAATAGATCTAAAAGTCGGGGTTAGGGGATCTCCTGGGAGCACCTAAAAATATGGAGGTACCTCTTGCAGGTTGTAAGAAGTTACTGGCCCTACTCGGCAATTAGGGAAGAGCGAACGTTAAGGCCCCGTGCTTGTATTTTGATTGTGCAGATAGACAATTTTAGCTGTTCAGGGAGCGTTCTGTTTACCTGAATTTAGTCTCTTTTTTCTCTTTTGAAAAAACAGCTCCTATGTAGAAAATGATACTTTGTCAAAATGGCCCTTCCTCACAAAATGGGGCTGGACAAAGAAAAAGGGAGCGGGAACCTAGTGGGAATCCAAGTGTGCCGGGTTTTGTCATTTCTGAAGTGCAAATGTGAGGCTATAAAATGCTTTTGGTTTCAAGTGTGTGTTTTACATAAAAATGAAGAGGATTGATATATCAAACAAAAAATAATTTCCCTCCCCTAGAATTGCGCCATGTGAAAACATTTAGAAATGTAGCTTTTTGCCCTGATTCAGAACAGCAACAACAAAGACAAAGAAATCCTGGGCTGTTTTGCAGGGCAGAAAATCTATTTTCTAACCAGCTCTAGTTCTGGTGTTCCTTTGTGCTGCTGAGCAGCTCTCACACCGCACCTCAAACACGAATTCATTGCACTGGCGGATAAAGCTTTATATATTTCAATAAAGAATAAATAGATCATTGCAATCCGAATAACTTTTATCCTATATTTAAAAACAGGAAACAGGAAAGAACGTGCTGCAGTCTCCATGACACAATGTGTGTGTCTGCACACGTGAATGAACACAATAAGTCTAAAATGGATAGTAGTAGTCTGACAGATTTAAAGGTGCAGAACATAGAAAAGGTATCATAATTCTCTAACTTAGAAATGTTTTTCAGGCAATGATTTCTTCAGAAAAGAGAATTGCTTATTGCTTTGTGCAAAGAGATTTGAAGGAGTGCATTATCTGGGCTGAGAATAAAAATAACTTTTATGTTTGTTTGAATCACACTGTTCTTAAGGTTTCTTTGTGGGTTATTAGAGCTGTATAAATACAGGTTGCAATTAACTGCGTTCAGCACCCAAAGATGTATACATAGTTTATATTGCAGTAGTCCTTGTCTTTGTGATTGACATCACTCTTTCCTGATTTCCCATTTTCCACTGAGCCGGGGAAGCCACGAAGTGTTGCAGCTGTTCGCAGATGAAAACTGTACCATACAACCTGGTTATCATTCCAGGAGCATCCAGCACAAACATCCAAATGTTTTTCACACATCTGGGCTCCATCACTTCTTCCCTGGCTGGAATATTCAGTGCAGCTTAATCCCAGGTCCTGTCCCAGCCTCTCTCCCTTTGCTCCCTGGAACACCGTGTCCCTCCTGCTACCCAAGGCCACCTTCTGCGGGTGCAGCCCTGCAGCTGCACTGCTCTCCAAATGGGGAGAAGGCGTGGGGGAGGGAGGAAGAGGTGTTACTTGCGCCTGGGGTTGGTGCTGGAAAAGTCTAAGAAGCTGCTGCTGTGTGCTGGGGATGTGCTGGTAAGGGACCTGGGGTATGTGGGGACCTGCAGAAGGTGGCTGAGCTGGGGACAGCACATAGGGCAGTGTTACCCACCACTGGGGGACTTCTGACATTTGGTTTGCCTGGAGTGTAGGTGAGGTTCTGGGGCAGGCCAGCAGAGAGGTCAGGAACGCTCCCACCCCCTTGAAGAAGGGATGTGGGGAGCTGAGGTTCAGTTCCCAGCCCTGTCACAGACTGCCTGGGGGATTTGGAGCCGGTAATCTTATTTCCCTCTGCCTCAGCGTGCTGTCTGTGAAATACAGAAAGTAGAGCAAATGTGCTTCCCTCTGCCCCGGGGGTTTGCGAGGCTGGAAGGCGCGGGGCTGTGGTGGCGAGCTGGGCAGCGCGGCTGGAGGAGGCGAGGAGAAGGGGCTGCCTGTGGCAGGGGCAGCAATGGCGGCGACTGTGCGGCAGCGCGCGGCCAGACGTGGGGGCCGTCGGAGCTGTCTTTATTGAAGCTCCAGCTCATTGTGGTGAAGCTTTCTCCTCTTCCTACCATAAAAAAGATGTAAATTGAAAGGGTACAGCACTTCTCATAAAAACTCTGTGCATTTATATTTAAACACTGAAGTCACACCACTCCCTATTGAAAAGCCCTCGGCTCTATTGTTGCACATGACTGGCACAGAAAGAGACCATTATACTCGGCAAAAATGTATTTTCCTTGCTCATTTTCCTGGAAACAAAACCTTCCGAGCCCTGGTGGCACAAACCTCACCAAATGGTATTGATAAAGAGGGAGAAATTGCACATGGCACCAAATCACCGGCTCCGTCCGAGAGGGAAGGAATAAAGCTCCAAAATATGGCAACAGATGCCTGTGTGAAACGGCGAGATTGCCTTTGTGGCAACGCAGAACAGTTTACCAATAAAGCTCTCTCTGGCTGTTATAGTTGTGTTCAATAGCAATGACAGCTGTCAAGGAGCTCGGGGACTCGCTGTGATGCCTTCAACATTTTAATCACTCCAGCAAAGGCACGGAAAAACTGTTTGTATTTGGAACACTCTTATTGCCATATGATAGTTAAAAGGAATCGGTAATTGTTATTTACCTAAAAATTAGAAGGAGCTTTTGATTGTTGTGATACAGCTCTCGTTTCTGTAAACAGAAAGGACAGGTCCTCTCGCATTTTAATTCTGAGCAGTTAATTGGTGATTTACATAGCCCCTTCTACCATCACGCTCTCAATCCTCAGACGATGAACTATTTTTCCCTGAGAAGCTCAACTGACAGATTTTAATATTCCATTAACTTTACAGTTTTACTATAGCATCGTGTCTTGAGACACTGGGGCACTTTGATTCAAACTACAGGAAATTAATTTTCTTTCTTTTATTATACCACCAGTAACTACCTTAAAAAAAAGAAACTTTAAAACTACTGATGACATGAGTATAATATGTAAAAATGACAGGAAGAATTATGAATTTTCTTTCCATAAGAGAATGAAAGGGGGGGGTAATTATAGTGCTGAACCATTGTATTCAATCTGAAATTAAGATACTTTTCTAAGACATGAAATTCTCATAGTGAAGAAATGATCGTGATGTAAATCTTTGCAGTTGAAAGGCATTAACGGTTGTTAACCCCTTTCGTTGCAGCCAAAATGTTTTGACTGAATATTTCTGCAAAGGAGAAAAAAATCACAAAATTTGGTATTAGAGAAGACTGAACTTTTTAGTCTTGTCTAAAATGACCACGGCTCTTCCCAGGGAGAAAACCAGTATGGCTTCTTCACTTAAATTTTCTCTCTCATTTGAATTAGTTCAGTTTCTCGGTAATATTCTCTTATGGCAATGGTCTAAAATTATGTTGAAATAACTGCAAGTTATGACAGCATATTCATGGATATTTTATAGGTGAATATAGAGTATATAGCTGAATATAGAATATGGATTCATCTATACTATACAGACAAATATATATTTTGATATATAAGAGTAATCCATGTGTTTCCTGAGCACAGGCAAACAGTGGTTAAAAGTTAGAATGTGTTCAACTGGAAGAGCATGTTGTTCCTCAGACACAAAAAAACGTAGTAAAAAAAATAAAATTGTGTTTTACGTAATTTCCCCAAACGGCAGAAATGCTATGAAGTCAAGAGCGTTCCTGGCGGTTTTCCACACTCCCAGCCACCCTTATCTCTGCTGCCACGCTCCGACCCCCGTACTCTCCCGATGCCGCCCACTGTTCCCTGCCCCCGGCGCCGTTAATTTCCATCGGCATCTCTTCTCCATTGGTGCAACCCAGGCACGGGCGCAGGGCTGCGTTATTTCCACCACTACACACAAAATGCCTCATTTTTCACATCGAACGCTACTGACTTCAGGAAATGTTATAGCCAGGAGTTTTACGACCTGATTGTATTGTCTGAGCCCTCTCTCTACCTGTAATTATTGAAGCTGCCAAAGGCAGATTAAAAGGGGGGTTTAGGCTCAGCACCCTGGCGCTGGCAGCCCCTGCCCCGCTCAGCCGCGGGGAGCCAGGGACACCCTGCTCGGCTGCACCCCGGGACTGGGCACCCTTCCTGGGGGAGGCGGCTGCTCGGGTTCTCTCTGGGTACCGTCAAAGCCCCGAGAAATGAGCAGGGTCTGCAGGAATGCAGGGAAAACTCATATGGAGATGCCCCAGCTTCTCAGGAGAGGAGATGAGGGGCAGAGGCCAGGTGGAGAATACAAACCCACAGGCGATGGGCAGGTGTCGGTACCGAGGGGAGAGGCAATGGCAGTGGTACTAACACAGCACCTCACTGGGGTGGTGCCCATCTTCTTGAGAAAAGGTTAGAAAAATCTGTCTGGAATGGTATCCTGCTTTGGGACAGGGGACCTCTTGAGATCCCATTTTTCCTATTTATTTTTAACAATTCAGTGATTAAAATGGGGCAAGAGGGACGGATTTAGGGTAACCTGTCTGACCACGCGATGTCTGAGAACATGAAATAATTTCTGAAATGTGGTAGTGTAATCCATATTACTGGGATCATGGAATAACGCGTATGGGAGGATTTAGAACATCTTTGTTCTATTTGTTTTTTAATTTCAAATCAAACAAGGATTTACAGGTTCCCGTGCCATAGAATTATTTTTTAAATGGAGGTTTCTTTCCATTTATCTTAAATTTAAACAGAAAGGGTTTTCCCATGGAGTATTGTGTTGGGTTGCAAAAGCCCTGGGATGTCTGCACATCATCAAAGACAGCGAATGATATAATTGCTGGACAATTTGCAGCTCGGGTTGAGAAAGCACATCAATTGCAGGGGGTGGGATCCTGCAAGCAGAAAGGTGTTGGTTGCAAAGTATGCCCTGGTTCTGCTTTAAAAAAAGGTGAGAGTAGCCTGGAAATGCTTGTCCACAATAAGAAAGTGAGATTTCTGATACGCTTTTGTAAGGGAGGAGGAAATCTGAGTCCTGCTTCTGAGGAGGTCAGGATGAATTCCAGCACAAAGCAAACACGCGCTTGCTCTGTGTTGCTGGAATTAAGGCAATCGAATAGAGACGGAAATTACTTGAAGCTTCTGCCTTCTCTTTTTCAAAACGCTAATAGTCGAATAACATTGTATGTTCTTAGCTCTAGCATTATAAAATTTTATATTTTAATGAAGAAGACAAGTGGGTTTTTTTCTGTTTATGCATAATTAAAAAAAACCTGAAGAACAGATTTTACTCCTGCTTTTGGTGACACCTGTATTGAATTAGGTATGAACTGGGAGTTACAGTTTCTACCTGCTATTTTCACAGGGCTTTTAGCAACCAAACCCTGCACCTTTATATCCATGGGTGAAGGAAGAGTCACGTGGAGAGGAACCTGTGCAATGTGAGCAGTGTGACACTGTATTCCCTGCTGAGATAATAACTCCACTCTTACGACAGGATGAGTAGAGAGGTAATTGAGATCTCAAAGAAATTAACTACATGTACGTTGCAAGCAGAGACTACGGCACTAGTAGCTTTGTGTCAGCATAACATAGTAGCTTTAGCACAACTTCCGTGTGCTTCAGAGGAAGCCAAGCAGGGATTTTCAGTGCTAGAACACAGTATGAACATATGTGGCTGCTTGAGAATTGCACTAAGATTTGGTAGATAGACTTTGGCATTTAGAAACAACTTTCCCGAAGAACTCTTCTGTCCCTCATCCGTGTGTTTCCCATAGCTTGAGGAATTCTAGTGCAAAAGTGTTGAGTAATCTCTATAAATTCTCAGATGAAAACTGTCATTCATCCTTAACCAGCCCTGTAGCCTCCTGTGACGATTCTGTATTTATTATTGATATAAGATTTTGTCTGCGAGGCGATAAGGGAGAGCAGAGGATACTCGTCACCGTTCTGTCGCATAGATCTGCTGTCAGTCCTTTCAATTTTAGCCAAGCCAGTGCAGTGCAGGGGAATGATAAATGCCAATTGTTTCACGATAAAGAAATGTTTCTGAGTTTTGACTGAATGTGGGGTTTGAGGCAGATCTTTTAGGTAGCTCTTACCTACCAATGCTTTTTCTCTCATAATTGGAGATCCTTCTAGCCTTTCAGCTTAATCCCTGTGAAACGCTGTAGTAAGTTTTAGGTCATAGCATCATATCATCTTACTGTAGTGATTCTGAGCCCTGGAAATTTTACTCCTCTGTTCTGCTTCAATACATCGTGAAGCGCCAGCTTTTCCAAAACAGTGTTGCATTTTTACTCTCAACCATAAATCCAAATCCCGTTGACTTCAAGTGTTAGAGCTGGCACGTGCTTATGGGCCCACCAAGGAGCTCCTTGTTAAGCACCAGAGCCAGCCCTGCGCAGGATGCCAGTGGCCGGCGGAGGACAGCTGCGATGCTTTTAGCATTTTAGTGTTAACAATACAAACACCTGAGAAGTTACAAGTGTTTACTGCATCCTTTGATTTATTGGTAAATGCCTGTTGTCGGGCAAGTCTACCGTAGAGGTGCTTTGGAGGCTGAAGCTTTCTGCCGCGGACAGAGCTGGGGCTCTGACCCGGGTGGTGGGGAGGGCTGCGGGACGGCGTGTCCCCGCTCGGCGCAGGGCTCCTGCCGCACTCTCCCCCTGCCACTTCCCTGTTGCCATGGAGAGCAGATTTTTTCATGCACACTAGTGGGTCCCGTGCGTCTCCTCTCTGCCAGGGTAATCTGCTGTCACTGCGGTCATCACAACCACCGGGCTTTTTTTTTTTTTTTTTAATATACTCTTCTCAGTACCACGTATTACTTCCAGCTGCCCAGGTGCATTCTTGACATTAGCAGCAAGATGTGCTACTGCTCGTTTAAACTGGGAGACAAAACCCAGATACGCTCTGCTTCAAAAATTGCTCAGTCCTACTGTATATTCTGCAAGGTTACTCAGGATACGTGCGCCAGTGTTTCACCTTTTGTTTTTAAAGTGATGTAGGATGAATGTCTTTCAAATGAAAAGACAGGCAACTGGAAAAAAAGGGGGAAAAACAAGTAACAAGATCAAAGACATAAATAGAACAAAATATGCACAAGAGATCTCATCTGAGATCAAAGATGTGAGCGTAATTACCATGAATAAGATGTGCCGAGCTCACCAGAACAGAATGGTTTGTGCGCCTGGAGAATTCTGCAGAAATAAACCATTCTGTGGGAAATTGAGCACTCCACAGAGTGAGGAAAGGACATTTATTCTGCATTGGAGGGGGAAGAGCGGAAAGCCCACCGTTACAGCAGGGCTGCTTATTGCTGGCTGACCCCGTGCAGGGCTGCAGCCATCGAAGTAGCTCATAGAAAACCTCCGAACCTTCTATGTTAAAAAGATTCTGGGGGAAAAAAAAAAAACCCCAAACCCAGCTCTTTAACCCTCAGAGATGTGCAGTTTTCAGGCAGACATTTTCTAGGGTAAATGTAGCGATTGTGTTACAGGTGCAGATGGAAGAAAAACAATTGCTTCTGTTAAAGTAACTTAACTCATACAGGAATTGTACAGAACATGGAGAATTTCTTTTCACTAACTCTGTTCAGTCAGGGATTGCGAATGTGTTTGTGATTTTTATGGCTGTTACGTACACGTGTCCACAGGCCCTAGCAGAACATCCTTATAAATGGAATAAATAAATAAGGTGTCTGTAAGGGTATATATGGAAAGTTAGAGCAACTGAGCTGAAATTACAAAATGCTGATTCTTCCCAGGGAAAGATTTTATGCGCTATGTGCCGGTCATATATACCAGAATATTGTTTGATTTTTAGAGGAGTTACTCTAGGTTTATTCTTCTTTTCCTGAGAACAGTCTCTGGACACTGATCATTCCTTGTTATTCTTCCAGATAAGATGTGCTTTCTCCATGAATATCTCAAACATAGCGGGAATGTGGAAAGCCAGGAAGTTTTGAGAGTGATTTTTTTATTTTTGTACCTCTCTCTTCCTGTTGGCATGAACCAGAAATTCAGACACAGGTCCACATGTCAGGCTTATTTCCACTTGGAAGAGACAACAGAAAGGAAAGCATGTCTGCTGAGACTACTGTCAAGGCTCAGTTTTCACAGAAACATTACTGGAATTGTGTTTAGCATGTAGATGATTTTTTTTTTAGCAGTATAGAAACACCTGCTGTAGGGAACCTGGAAAGCAGTCCAGAAATGAGTGCACTGCAGTCTAGAAAATGGATATTTCCACTCCCTTCATTCTTCTGACTGCTTTGTTTTGCAGAAGGGCCCACACCTGCCCATAGGTTCTGCTGACCGTGACTTTGAGTCAAACACTGAGAGTACAAGCGCTGTCTGTGTCAGATCTCATATTGATCTGCGAACTGTGCAGCCTGTGGTGGCAATCCTGCTGGCCATGACAATAGCCTGGCTCCATTGCAAAATCCCTATCAGCAGTCACGGCGCAGTGCTGTGCCGGATAATAACGTCAAAGGGTCATTTCTGCATAAAGCACGTATCTTCATTCCATGATAAAGGTATAGACTGATTCTGCTCTATACAAGCATTTTGCAGGCTGTTGAATTTTTATGGTATGATAATAAATTTTAAAATATGTAATTTTCAGCAGGCAAAAAATTAGTTTACTTAGAAAAAAATCTTGCACGGCTTCTTCTATTCTCTTCAGAAGAGTAGACCCAATTCTGTCGTCCATCATGTCCCCACGATCTTTCTGAAATAGAAGTATACAGATTAAATTGAGAGATGATTTTGTCCTTTTGCAGGAGATATTACTTCACAAAAAGAGCACTGTCAAGTCTGTAGGCCAAGGTGAATTATGATTTATCATCTTAAAATCAGCAGATGCTGTCAGATTAGTAGCTGGGGAGAGTTTATTCTGCGATGTCCACTACAGTTTCTGTTCTCCTGCAAGCCCTTTCTTGGACTTCAGTGCTATCAGGAATCTGTAAACCCACTCATAAAACGAATAATTTTTTATTTTTTTTTATCTTGAAGGTGTTGCTGGTATCACAGATGCTTTCAAAATAACAAATATGCCCATGGGCCTGGGCAGTCTGCTGTAGGTGACTGCTTGAGTAGGGGGGGCTGGATGACATGACCTCCAGAGGTCTCTGCCAGCCTCATCCAGTCTATGGCATTCTGTGTCTGTAACTCCCCAGTCTCTTCATTTTGATTCAAGTGATGTAATAATAGAAACCTCTGTCCCGTTTTATTCTATAAATGGGATCCGTTCTACAAAATGGGCTCCACAGGAACGGTGATCACAAATTTTGTACGTGTCATATATTTAGTTATTTTCATTAGATAATGCTGTGGGCTTTGGTTCAACTAAATGCTTAAATGCCAAAGGCAGGCACAGGAATAATCCTGAGGAAGTCAAGAGAGGTGCTTTTATAGTGAACACTTAAGCTTAAGTGCTTGGCTGAATAAGAGCTATACACATGATTTTCATTAAAACTATACTGAGAAGAGCATGTTGGCTGTGCAGCAGAGGGAAGAAGGGCACTCATTACATGTGAGTCTCTACCTTTTACGTAGTCTTTGAAATGCTGATGCTTAGCATTGGTGGAGGATGCAGAGTTGCCTCTGAAAACACAATTCACCGTTGCTTAGCCGGTGATTTGGGGCAAACACTAAACTGGATTTGAGGCAAACATCATCTTGCCCAATAACCAAATGGTTATTTGGTCTTTTTGCTGGTAAGAGTGAGCCATCAAACCTATTTTCTGGGCCAACAGCAACTGAAGAGAGGCTCTCTTCCCCATCGTCTCATCCAGCCATGCAAGTATTCAGCCAGTTCAAACAATTCATTATTACCTGAGAGTTGCTGTAGCTCATGACAACTGTCAGAAGGCAGCTAAAAGGCAAGAAGGCAAAAGAAAGCCATAGATATATTCTCTAAATATATCTCCTTTTTCCTTGACTCATTTAACCCAGGTTATATTGAATTTATCTAAATTGTAAGATAAAGATTATTATGCCAAAGAGCTGGGTCACTTACAGCATGTCTTGGGATGCTGAGAGCTTGTTCCTCTCCTGCGACTGCTCAGCATGGCAGGGTGCATGGGCTCATCTGCTTTCTTTCGGAAACACTTCCTCTGTCTCTTTACTTGCATCTGAGGAGTTGTACACATCCATAGCATTTAAGTAAAGTAATCCAATGAGAGCTGGATTTGGGTACAGTAGGGTCAACGCAGGGCTTCGACACAAGATAGGGTCGAGCCTTTCATTTTGTGGGTGGCAATGCCGTCTCTGCAGCATGGTACCTCCCCTTTGAATTGGCAGTGTCAAATATGTTCCTCCCTCTCGAAATATTTTGGTCTGCCTTCTCCCTAAGACTAAAGTCTTCCTTGCAATTCCAGCAGTGGAAACAGGTTTACAGTGGGTGTAGAGATAATACAAACCTTAGTTTAAGTGGATATCAGGCCCAGAGTGTGTGTATCGAGGACTATTTGAATTACATTCAGTACTGCTTACGGTTTCTGAGGAGTTGTAGAGCCTGTTAAAAATGAAATACTGCTTATGGACAGGGGCTTATGGTTTCTATTCTGCTGAAAAAAGAAATAAGGAGGAAAACATATTTGTGCCTGTTCAAAGGCTGCCCAAGGACAGCTTTCGTTCTTTGTGACCCACTTACATTAAATGCTTTCACAAAAACTCCTCAGAAAATTATTAAGGAAAAAAAAAAGAAAAAAAAAGAAAAACACAGATCAATGCTTCTAATCTTCACTCTGAGGACACATCCAGGCTTGGAGCCATTGATAGATATCTTGCATCCCCAGTTACCTGTACGAAAATTAAACAAAGCAAGAGATGAGCTGCACTGGAACTGAGAAATTAACTCTGTCCATGTAAATATAAGATAGCATAGTTTAACATCATTTTGTTTCTAAGAAATAGGACAATCAGTTGTAACTTTAGCTGGCACAAGCTGAGCTATTGTTCTTGCCCTCTTTCTCCGGTCAATTTTTATTTTTTTTTTGGCACAACATGAGTACTTTGGGTATTTTCTCTGGTATTACCAGACCTCCTGGAGACCAGCTGGAAGCTTTCACTGGCTTTTGATGCCCACGGTGTGGACGCTGCCACAGTGCAAGTATGGTGAAAGTGGCACTTACTGGACTCTTATCAGACAGAAACCTGATAACTTTGAAACCTCTTTGTGTGGCAGGTGAACTGCACTGATGAACTTCAGCCCACCCCACATCTTGAATCCTTACTAGATTTACACAGGAGCTGATCCCTCCGGTGATTTGACTCAGAACAGATATTGTGATAAATGAAATGTGTGATAGACTTTGTTACATCCTACCTAAAAAACAAATCAGTATGTGCTTTGAGGGAAGATAAACATAGCTTTTCCTGATACTTCCTTATATTGTATCTGAGAAATGATTTTCGATGCTACTTGAGGAACGTGCTACTGGAAGGATTTCTTGGGACTTGTGCACCTCCCAGGGCTTCCAGAAGGGAAAGAGAGAGAGAGCACAGAGCTCCAGAGAGCACTGGGCAGCAGTACTGCACATACACAGGCACAGAAAAAGCCTTTTGTGGGAACTTAGAGAGTCAAAGGGATAGGTGTGGTAAAATGTGTGCAAATACGTTCTTAGGGTTGTTGCTTCCTAATGAAGAAGAAAATAGAAATAATAGAGTCTATTGCAGCCACTTGCTGTGATTTGAAGAAGATAAGATATTCACTAATTCCCCTGCTACTGTGCCATGTTAGATCTGCCAAAATAAAAAAGATACTAAAAAATTCAGTGTTTTCTTCATGTGAGCCCTGAATTCTTGTTTTTCCCGTCATATGAATATTGAGTCATTGATATTTTATGTGTCACACAGAATGGTTGAGATATCAGAGAAAACTGATGATTTGCATAAGCATCCCAGAGGCATTTTTGGCTTCCCAGCATGCAGAAGCTTTAGCCTGTTACCTTTACACCAAGTCTGCTGTAATGCTGCATGCCAGAGATGATAATTCATTTTGTGAAACATGATCAGAAGAACCTTTATGGAGGTGCGACAGATGCAGCTGTAGCCATCACTTGAAGCACTTTCCCATAACCTGAAAAATGTATTTCCTTGTCATTTTCTTTCTTGATGGCTTTTTTAGGCATCCTTGAGTTGCAACTGTTGCACGCAGTGAAATTCCTAAAAGAACAAGGGGATAAAAAGGTTAAAGTGCCCGCAGCCACAGTTTCAGGACTGAATTGGACACTAGCTACTCAACTATGAGCATTCCCCCAAAGAATGGTGGAGTTCTCGTAGGATTCAAACAATGGAGACGCGTGGGTTGGTGCCATCTGCAGCCTAGGGCTTGGGGAACAAAAAGATGTTTGAAGAAGAGGGAAATTCTCAGAGATATGGTAGAATAGGAATGATCTGAAAGTGATCAATCATTACGGTGACATAAATCACAACACACAACAGCCCACAGCCAGAAGATGTCAAACACCGCCCGCAGCGCGTCAGTCTCTCTGGCATCATCACTTTTGTGTGTTGTGCCACTGCTCTTTTGTGGGCCATCAATTTTCTTGGGCGATGAAACTCAAGAATGCCGCTGTTCCTCCTTCTTCGCTAATGCAAGCTTTATGATTGCGCACCCTAACGTGCACTTAAGGCGCATTCATCCTTTGACCCAAACTAACAATCGATTGTGAGCTGGGTGCCAAATCCGCCAGATGTTGCTTGATCTCATAATTACGTTAGTGCTATTGCTCCAGCGCAACAGCATCAAAACAATACCAGCCAATCTGGGGCACAAAGAAAGTCTGCAACTCTCATGTGGTCATCTGGTCCACGCCTGACATTTTTGCCTAAAGCTCTCAGATGTTAAACTTAATTTCCTTTCCTTGATTATAAGCAAAATGGTCTGTGCATAATATTAAAAAAACATTTATCAGCTGGAAAACAGTAAAAGGCATGGCATAAACTCATATAAATGTTAATGAAAGGCAGACAAAATTAAGCAATAGTATCGTGTTCCTGAGGCTCTTACACACTTTTACTTAAAAGAGGATCTAGTAGAGGAGGTCAGAACAGGGTTGGAGGATAAACACAAAAAACATTGTTTTGAAATTTACTCCAATTCTTCTTGTGGTTCAAAACACTGGTCTGGAAGTCCCGTTAAATAGAGCACGCATAATCCTCCTTTAACTTTTTCCAATATTGATCATCAATAGAAATCATAAATCCTTTCATTTCCATAGAAATGCTCCATCTTTCTGCTGTTGCCTATAAAAAGAAACGTGAACTACTGGCTGCATAACTCCTACCAAGAAACAGTACAAAGAAGTAAAGCAATGACTGTGGCAGCTGTCTAGTGGGGTCTATCCCTCTGAGTCAGGGCAATGCCATATGGATGGTCTATGGCAGTCTGAGCACAAGGCTCTAAATCCCAGTACAAAAATACCTGAATGCAAATGACTCAAGCTACATTATCCTTCATCTTGTCATATTGGGCTGTAAATTGCTAAGCTAGAGCTGAAATATAGCAAGGACATTTTCTTCCCATTTTTTTCAGTCCTCACCACCCCAAGATTACCAATGGGCATAGTGCCCCTCTCTCCTCTACCTGCTTTCCAGCCTACAGAGCTCCAAGACCTGTGCTCGAGTTCTTCAGCGCTGGTGGTGTATGTGGGAGCAGAGGTTCAGGGTGCACTGCGTAGCCCCCTGTAATTTTCTGCTTAAAAAAAAATTAAATATATGGGTGAGTTCTCATCAGCAGCAACTGTGAAATTACGGCATTTTCCTTCCCTCTCAATTGTGAGCTACAACACGTATCTCAAACTAGGCACAAGGAAAATTGTAACACAGGACACTAGCTATCAGCTAAAAAGAATTTCTAGACAATACAAGTTGGCTTCAGCATGCCCTACTAATGCTCCTCATCTTACAGTATTTTCATTTCAAATAAGAGTCATAGCACATATAAGAGAAATTTTATTTCCTGTACTACTACAGTTTTTAAGCATAATGGCCCATGTAGACCAGTGGGCAAATATTATATCCTAAAGTTTCAAATAATTGCCATCTTTATGCTTCATATCTGATCTTTAATAAATGTTATTTTACACAGTGCAATTAGACTTCAGGATGTAGAACTCTGAGAGTAATCCTGAACCTTTTAGCAGAGCTGGGTATTTTCAGGGCGCACTGACATCCAGATTCTGACCTAACTAATGGCACAAATCTGAAGCAATTTCCTTGAAACCAGTACAATTACATCAGCACAAACCCCATAAAAGTGGGATGAGAGTCAGACCTTTATTTCTTTTCCAGTCACCTCTAGAGATATAGTATTTTCCATTTAGTCAACTGAAAAGAACTGTAAAGGGATAGAAAGAAATGATAGAACTAAATTTTATTATTTAACATATGGGAAACTTGGTTATTATTTTACCATAAGCATACGCAGGAAAAAGAGCCTGCTGAAGTAAAATGGAAAAAATTCACCTCAGGTGTTGTATCATGAAATCCAAGGAAGTGACATCAAAGATTAAACCTGGTTCATTTATTTTTAAGCTATTTTGTTTAAGTATCAGATTTTATGTCTGGAGTTTTTCTCTACTCTGTGAATTTTAATTTTTATTTTTTTTTGTAAGCATAAAACTGAATAAGGATCAAGAAAAATTTATTTTGTCACTTAAATACTGACATAAGACCCTCATATTGGGCACTCAAATTCTTTTGACAGTTTTGGGTGTTGTGCATGGAAAAGCTGCAAACTGGGGTGACTGAATAGACCAAATGTGGTGCACTGGTGGTTTTAGCCAAGCAGAAGGTGGTCATTTTCCCACAGAGAAGCCATGGCTCCCCTACTGCCAGAGAAGCCTTTTTATTCAAAGGACAATCTTCTGGACTACTCGGTCGCACTGAGACATTCTTCATTTTGTGTTAGATAACACTTCCTCTTGGTCATTCCTCTTTCTTGAAAGGATACTGGGTACAGCAAAGGGCTACAAAGATGATTAGGGGACTGGAACGTCTCTCTTATGAAGAAAGGCTGAGGCACCTGGGTCTTTTTAGTCTGGAAAAAAGACTGAGAGGGCATCTTATCAACGCTTACAAATATTTAAATGGTGGGTGTCAAGAGGATGGAGCCAGACTCTTTTCAGTGGTGCCCAGTGACAGGACAAGGGGTAACGGGCATAAACTTGAGCATAGGAAGTTCCACCTAAACATGAGGTTGAACTTCTTTCCTTTGAGGGTGGCAGAGCACTGGAACAGGCTGCCCAGAGAGGTGGTGGAGTCTCCTTCTCTGGAGACATTCCAAACCCACCTGGACACATTCCTGTGCAACCTGCTCTAGGTGACCCTGCTCTGGCAGGGGGTTGGACTAGATGATCTCCAGAGGTTCCTTCCAACCCCTGCCATTCTGTGATTTTGGGAGCAGTGGGCATGCCAGCATTGTCTGGGCAGTCAGAGTTGCCATCGTGTCTCCTCTGCCCCCGCGAAGCTGCAGCCTGCTGTGCTGGCTGGGGAAGAGGCGAGATGGGCAGGGCTGCCACTTTCTTGGGGCTGCTAGTCGTTTCGTTTGGTTCATTTCACTAGTTCAGAAGAGCGAGAGAGGACCACTTGGGAAACCACAAGAAAACTTCCAAACTCTTATGGGAAAAAGAACTAAACAGACACAAAAAGCCTTGTTTTGGTTAACCAGAACCAATACGGAAAACATATCAGGGCAAGGCAAGGTGGGGACAGTAGGAGAGATGGCTCCAGGCTGACCCATTCACTGCAGGCAGCAAGGTGCCCTGGAAGTCCTTGTCACATGGAGGTCTCCTTTGGGGCTCCCTGGCATGGGCCAACCTTTCCCCCGGGACTGGTGTTCTCTGGAATATTTACCTGGACTCTCCGGAGCCAGGGAAGTTCAGAGGAGTGTGGAAAGCTCAGTACGGATAAGCTGTGTATCCGTCATGCCAAGTTTTGTTCCAAGTCCAAAACTGAAACCTTTTTGTGGGAAGAAGTTAACTGGAACTGCTGAAGTTTCTTTTCATGGATTATTTAAGCAGTACAAGATGTTGTTAATTCTGAGTTTCTTCCTTGTTATTCAGGAAAGTATGTCTGATTATGTAAATTAAAAGTTGCTGCTTAAAAATATTTTGCTTGAGAGATTGCAAAGGCAACACAGTAAATGAATTAAGATCAGAGAGTCTTGCTCAAGTGAGAAGATTGCATAAGTAACCACATGTGTTATTGAAAAATACATATTGTTTACAACGTATTCTTACAAGATCCTTAAATATTTCACTTTGAGGTTTCCTTGATATAAAATATTGCCTTCCTTCAAGTTGTCACACAGGCTGGGCTCTAAGCTGATTTGCAGCTACATGCAGATTAAAACCACTATGCAGTCCCACTGCAATTTTGGATTTAATTTGGTTACTTTCTGTCTTTTTAAGAGAAACTAGAGCGTTTTCGAACCAAAAGGCACTGACTGCTTACCTAATTAAAAATGTATCCATCTGCTGGTTTGGTGGCTGAGTTGTTATTCAAAGCATGCAGATCTAAGTAGGTTGATTTATTTATGAAGACCTTATGACACTGAGAGATATGCACTCAAAAACATGTAAAAATAAATGTGGCTGCAGATGGGTAGACATACACAGATCTTTATGGAGTTCTAAATAACAGATAGAGAGAATTTGGAAAATGCGCTTTACAGGGAAGATCCTTTTATGTTGCTTCCACGTGTTTAACATTTAGAGCTCAAATAACAAAGCAGCCAGCGAACATGTTGTGAGGTAACTCCAGTCTAAATATCCTATAGTGCCTTTTAAGTTGCAATGATTGTTTCTGAAAGCTTCATGTCAGTGATAGACTCTTAAGGAGATGCTACATTTTAAGCAATGTTTTATTTAAAGAACACTTTAAAGTGAATTTTAATTAAAGGAGAAAAAAATCATTACCACTCACAAACATCATGCGTCGGAATCAGGGTAAATGCCGTCTTCTTAGATTTAATTTCATTGATGTATTGGTAAATCTCTCCCAAATTAAGTTTCTGAGTAACTACGCTCAGGTTTTGGAAACATTGAGTTCTAATGGATTCGCTTTCAATGCTACAAATATTGTTGCAATCCTCAGGTAAAGTTTATCCATCAGTTTATGGGCTCTAGGAAACTTCCCAGTGTAATGAAACCACCGTGGTATTTCCACGTGGGGTGTGGAGCTGCTGGTGTTAAACCTCACATCGTTACCGGCACAATTCCACTGGCGTGAGCTGGCTTCTTAAACTAATACAAATGGAATTATACCCACGTCTTGTATATAACACTCTCCATGAGGCTGAGTGTGTAGGTGGTCTGTGGAGGCCACCTGAAAGGAATGAGGAAAATGGAGAATGACGTGGCTGGGAACAACTTTGGAGTAGCTTTATGGCCTGTATTTCTGTTTACAGCATGGTTTCTAGTGGGTCCTTCTTGGTTTTTCTCTCATCCATGTGCCTGGCAGCATGTGTGCTGCGTTCACAGGTAAAGCAGGATGTTTTACCCTAAACAGACAGAAATTATTAGTTTATAAACCAACTGATCACACTGGTATCCTCTGAAATTGAAAGTGTCTTGTACCAAACGATAAAGTTTCTTTCAGCAGAAATGTATTTTTTACTGAACCATGCATTGACAACTGTGTTCGGCTTCACAAAAAGATATTTCTCTAATCCCAAGGTCTGTTTAAACTGGTTCCCCAGAATATACACTTTCAGATTCCCTGTGACTCTCTTTTTATTTCCATGTCAAGACAAGCATGTGGGTTTCTTAGTGACAACAAAATATAGAAACACGGTTTGTATGTAGATTTAGACAAGGAGGATATTAGACTGAGCTGCCTTTTGGTAGGAAGCCATCCTGGCATTTCTTTGGAAAACTCTAGAGATGTTTGAATAGTCCTTATACTAACAGATGTCACCACTGGGAATCTGGTTTACTTTTACAGCTCTTTATTTGAGTATCTTGCTGGCATTTTTGGATATTTTGGAATGGTGGGGGAAATTCAAACAAATCTACGTTGTCTTCTACTTTGATCTCTCCCAAAGATATATTTTTATAAAAGTTTCAGATAGTAATCAAGGAGAGAAAAAACATAACTTTTACTTTGTGTGTTCCCTTTGTGCAGAAGGGAGCAGACCAAAAAATGACCAGTAAGCCTTTCCTTTTGTTTCCAACATGCTGCAAATGGCTCTTTTCTGTTTTCCTGGTGCTGTGCAAGCCCTTAAAATGGGGGACGAAGGATCGCAATGGGTCAAGGCAAATAGTTAGTCACACTCTTCCTTAGAATTGAACCCATTGTTGGAGTAGGGTAAGCAAGTTTTACACTACTAATTTTAGGCTGCATTAGAAGCTGTGGCCACTGTGGTAATGCGAATACGGATTAGTAATGGTGATGGGCAGGGGAGACAGCAGAGGGGAAGGGTGGCATTTTTGTGCCCGTAAAAGCTGTGGTGGTTGCACATTTCTCCCTGAGCACAGTATTTTTGCTGTTTACCTCGGGATACTGCAAGAGGAAATGTTTGGGAAAAAGATGTTGTTGGAAAAATCAACTGCATACGTGTTCGGAAAGTCTTACAATTGACTGTCTCAGTACAGCAATACCAATGAGTCATTTCTAATGGAAACCTTGCCTTAAGGTAGAATTCAGAGAGACGTGTTCCTGCTCTTTACTGCTACTACAGGCCTGTCTACAAGAAAATACACGGGGTCTGGGGCAGACTTCCATGAAAGGAATGAGATGATTACTGCTGAAGGGAAATGCAGAGGGAACTGGGACTTGACAAAGAGTGGCTGCAACTAAAGAAAAATTGTTGTTGGTGCCATCAGTGTATGAAATTAGAGGAATTAATTTGTATGCCATAAATTAAATAAATTCTTAAAATGCAGTTCATGCCCATGTAACCCAGGATGCAGGTACTGACCCGCACATGTCTTTTGTTCTAATGCTACAGTGATGCTCAGATCCCTGAGAGTGGATTTGAGATCTGGTTGTGCTAGAAGCTATATAAGAATATCTCCATACATGACAAGACCCAGTAGATGGATATAAATAAAAAGAGAAAAAGGAAATACAGTGACAGTGTTGCCCAGCACAACAAACTGCCCTATTCTCTGAACTCTTCCAACATCAGTGAAAGTACTGAGGAAAATGATGGCTGGCACTTTGACATAAAGGCACAGGTTGTTTTTTTTCCATTGTCCTTCTTGCATGTTTTAATTTCTGTGCCTACTGCTTATATGAAGTTAATTCAGAATTTGCAATATTCTGATATAAAATCAGTGCAAGTACTGAGCTAGAAGACAGGCGTATGCACATGCTCACTTTTCCCCAGTTAGTGCTTCCTCTAAAATAGGGTAAATAATTTCTTACGTAATAAATGATGATTCTATAGCATCTCTGAAATCAGGACAGAGAAACACAGGCAATGCTTCAGATTGTGAGGAAAGCCCATCATTACTACTTTAAGGCTGTCCAACCTATAGAGCACAGGTCCCACTGGCTTATAGATGTTACCAAACGAAGCTGTACATCTCCATATTCTTTGCGAGAAGGGAGCAACAGGCACTGGATGCCTACAGATCTCTCCAACTTGATATTTATTTAGCATCCCTGTTTTAAGGTGGGCATTTAAGGTATTCATCTACATCCAACTTCAAAAGTTTGGCTGCAGTGGCTGTTTAAGGTCCCTAAGGAAGTCTGTGCAGAACTGGGAGCACAGCCCTTCTCCCAGATGTAAATTCCCAATCTTAATCTTTCTCCTGTCCTGTGAATGTATCAGTCATACCGGCATACGCAGAAAAAAATGCACAAAAGCTTTCACTTTTTAGAATAAAAAGCAAGGATTTTATATTTGATTCTAAAGAAAGACAAAGAGTCTTCCTATTCCCTGCTATTAAAAAAACAGCACACATTAAAATAAAAGAAGGAGGGGATGGTTTTATTTCTTACTTTAAACACAAACAGTTTTCTTCTCTATGGTTGCAGATATTTTGTTCATAATAACGGGTGGACTATCTCAGATAGGATGGTTTAATCTGAGTTAATTAGGATTTACACTCTATTAAAAGTGCCAGGAATCTTCAGTGCTCTGTAGGGAACCTGTCTCTCGTGCAGTTTGCTTGGTACCATCATTGCATAAATAATCTCTGAAAAGATCCCTGTCTCCAAACACACAGAATAAAAATGAATTAGAGCTCTGACACTCCGTTCTTTTGATTATTTTACCAGAAAAACAATTCAGAGACTTTGCACAAAAATTATCTTTATTTATAAAGAACATTTAGTGGTGCTATAAAACTAATCCTGTATCTTTGTATCTTTTTTTTTTTTTTTAAATAATATCTGCAGGAAATTATGGCAGAAAATGTAAAATTCCAATATGGAAACAAATATGGGAAATATTTTTTTTCATTTTTATTAATTTTAGATTCATTCTGTTTCATGTGAAGTTCACAGTTCTGCCTACTTATTAAAGGTTAGTAGCTGAACTGCTACTAAAATTCAACTTTACCTTGGTACAGGCCAGAATCTAGTTTCGAAACCTTAAACTGTGACCCTGTTCTTGAAAGAGGAAAACTAAGTCTGTCTGACTAAATATTTTTTCCCACTGCAGAAAGATGGGGGTGTGTGCTTTTAAAGAAATCTGGGTGTAGTTTGCAATTCTCTGTGCTTAGACTTCAGCTTTACCCTTCAAACTCAAGGAGGGATGCTCTGAAATTGCTACAAACAGATTCCCTGCCATTTTTGGCAGAGGCTACTTCACTTGCGTTTGTTTCGTTATTAATGGGGCCCGCCGTCTCGCAGCCGCTCCAAGGAGCGCTTAGGAGGAGCCTCCCCTCTGGCTGGTGGCCCTGGCCGCTGCCAGCAGCCATCCTCCCACCGGCTGCCGAGAGCCTGCCCTACATCTTCATCCCTGTAACTTTTATTTTCTGGAAGCTGACGCTACTCCCCGACAATCAGGAATGAGTAAGAGGCACAGCTGGGAAGGACTGGCAGCACAAAGCCAGTGATATTCGAAAGCAGTTTGTAATAATTAAGGTGTCTGTTAACCTCCACTGCTTTAAATAACCTTTCAGTGAAACGTAGGCAGGCACATTCCTCTCCGGGTTGCCAAGCATCTCTGCTTGCCCTGCAAACTACCTGCAGCCTTATACAGTTATTTGCATGGGTTTATTGGTCACACTTTCACATGAGAAAACCTGCAGGTTGCTGCTTCTCCCCTGGTCCTAAGGAGGGTGAGAGGCACAGTGAGCTGAGGTGGGCACTTGTATTTACCATGTTCGATCTGCTTTTTAGGTGCAAAACGCCTGGTTTGATATCCTAGAGCATGTATTTTTTTTTCTTTGCTCTGTCTGTACTGCCCTTCAGATTTTACCTTTTGCCAGTGCCCTTTAATGTTTGTTTATTTTAGGAAGCATAAACTGTGTCGTAAACACTCCTGGCTTCGTAAACAGTTTTGGCGATATGATTTCCTTTCAGGGACTTGATAATGGCATATTATAAATTTTAGACTAACTATGAGATTTGAGTTGCGCTGTCAGGAGCAATGTAATAAAAAGTACTACTTCAATTGTCATTAAAATCCCGTTACATTTCACTTACGGTTACCTAGTTTTCCCTGGCACTGTTGGTTAGAAAAGGCAAAAAATCGCTGAATCTGTCTGTCAAGTCGTCTTGACATCTGTATTGTCAAGTCACCACATGTGCCTAGTCCGAATAAAGACACTGTCACAGGTCCTGTAATAAGCATCAAGGCAGGAATAAATAGGAAACTCTTGTGATGATGATCATGATGAAGAAAAGGAAGTGTAAATAATCTGCAGTGCCCTACGCTCACTTTTTTTGCAGAGTGGATTTGCAAATGAGCAATAAACCTGATCTTTTTCTTATTGAGGTCAGCAACAAAACTCCGGCTAATCCCAGCTGAAACAAAATCGTTCTGCCAGTTTGATGTTTATAGAAATGCATATTACCTTCACGTAAACATCCTCCCGCTACGGCTTTTTGTGCTACAGATTGCAACTTCATCTAACGTAAACATGACCTGGGGAATGAAATCTTACTCAGATCAAATAAAGAGCCGTTATTCTCAAATAGCTAGCAATAAACTTTGTCAAGTAATTTATCGGCAAATATTTAATACTCACAGATCCATTAAGAATGAGTAAATCCGGGGAGGGAAAGGCTGGGCAGAGCTGAGCACTTGCGCTGGGAAGGAGCCGGCAGTGACTCTCTGGTGCCAAGCCTGATAAAGGTGCACCTTTGGGGCATTATTCCCTTTGACAATGAGACTCTGTGTGTGTCTGTGTTAAACTTCCTGGGCTTATTTGACACTCCTTTGCAAATAGCCAAGTAGCGTGGAAGTTGTGTGGGAGTGGAGTAAGTGGGATTGCATTTTTGTGGGAAAAGGCTTTTCAGAGGAGCCCAGTGAATTTTTTCCTGCAGGCTGCGGAATTGCATACTAAAGGAAGAGCTTGTGCTTCCTCCCCCCGTCCCGGCTTTCTTCTTTTTCCTCTTTTTTTTTCCTTCCCCCCCCCTCCCCCATCTAAATGTAGTGCTGGGCCTCAGGAGGCCCATAAACACACAGAGCTTCCTACTGAGGTTGTCACTTGACTGACAGCAAAAAGCTTCTGGGGAGATGGACGAGCATGAGTAGGTGGACATAGAAAAATGGAGAATGAAAAGACAAAGTAAAACTAGAACGGAATGTTCACCCAAAATCACAGCCCTGTTGGGGGCTGTAATGTATTTAACTTATGAATGTGGTGTTTGTGATTGGGAAAAATTTGAAGCAACTGTATGTATACGTGTGTGTGGGAGACACTTAATATCCATTTAGAATACTCCATCAGAAATTATATTAACTGCAGAAATACATCCAAGACAAACCGCATTTGTCAGTGCCCAGCTATTCATCTACTAACATATTCCCTTGGTGTTTTTTAAATAAGAGGAAAACAGATTGTGAATGAATGGGAAATACAACAGTCTTTCAGCCCTTACATTTCAAGATGATTTACAGTTTCTCAAAAACTGCGCGTTTATGTGTTGGTGTGCCTGTTTGTCTATACCATTTGAGCCCTGTAAACAGCTCCCTAAATAATTCAGCTGGGGTTGACCTCTATGAAGCAGACAGGATCAAACATTTAACACATTGTCATAATTACTACAGGGTGTGCGGCGAGTGAATATAGTTTCACTAAGGAGCTGAGACAAATAGAAGATCTGAGACAAATCTAAGAGACGCTGGCTGTGCTTTTTTTTCCAGCTGCATTAAACTGACCGTTTAAATGGTGTAAACTTGATTATGGTGCAAACATGATTAGTTCCCATCAAAGCCGAATCACTTCTGATAGTGAGTTACAATAATAGAAGCCGGCAGGTTGGCAGCAGGGCAGGCTGCTCAGTTAATAGGCAGCTAAGAAAAAATGTAAGAGATCCAACGGCTCTAACAAAATTTTAAGGAATAAATTTTGATGTAAGGTACTTTGTTGTAAGGTGGAAATACTTGCTGAAGCTGAGAACAGAATTTAGTCCAAGTATCGATGACATCTGTTAAAACCAAGCTGGGCTTTTACAATCTGTTGAAATGACACAAAGTAAGGAAATTTGATTATTTTGGCAAGGCTTCTTATAAAACCCCTTTTCTTGGAGCCAAAATGTGGTGGATTTGGTAGAATTGCAAACATTTTAGTTTATGACATTTGCAGGGCCTTTGTACATTGTCTGTGTTTATTTTATGTGAATTTTTTTAACAAATTAAAATAGCATTAATATAATAGAAGTATTTTTAAGGTTTCAAAGTATTTAATATTTTTTATGACAACTGGCTTCTCTGGCATTGCAACAAAAATAACTTCAGTTAAGAAAAGATGTTCTGATGCTCCACCTTTCCCATAAAGTTTTATCCTGATTTACAGTAGATCCGTCAGATGCATCAAAGATGTGAAAAGAACACTCAGATCGCTTTAATTGAGGACTGCCTATATTTTTGTGTAAATAATAAAAAAAGGAACTAATCCTTTTCTTCCTCCTCATTAGTCCAAGAATTCTTGTAGATAATTAAAGTCAGGAAGTACAGGTTTTAAGAGTTGTATTGACTGTGCTACGCTGTTTTCTAGCTCCCATTATCCAAGCAGCCGCTTAAAAGATTTATTTTCTACAGAAAAATACACCAGCTACCTTTGCAGAGTTATCTTTAAGGTTCTGCCAGTGGGTGCTGCAAAATAAATGTTCAAGGTAGAGGAAATCTGAGCCTCAGACTATGGAAACCTCATTGTAAATATTGTTTAATAAAACTTTTTAAAGCTGTTTAAAAAAAACCAAGACAACAACAAAATCAAAAAATGCATCCTACCTGAATCTTGACCTAAAATTAAGAGGTGAAAGATACTCTGTATTTTGAAGCAAAAAGTATTAGTAAGAGTGTATTTTGGTTTATGTTTTTATTTATTATGTTTTTTTTAAAAAGGATTATGTTTTACAGATATTTGAATTTGGATAAAAAGTGGAGTGATTTAAAGAGAAAACAGCTGATTCACGCCAGGCATGTTTCCTGTTGCACAAAATTGTTAGTCAAGCTTTAAGATCTATTGAAAATACTCTTCTAACTAATCGAGCTTCTACGTGGGGTTCTGTGCTTAAACTGAATTAATGTGGCAACAACTCGGTTTACCCCAGACAAAAGCAAAATCTTTAGAGAGTCTGGGTGCGATTCCCTGAAACCGGGGTGCTGGGATGAAGCCGGGATGCTGGGATGCAGACGGGAAGAGTTTGTGTCCTGCGCGGGGCAGATCCGCGTTACCGGGAGGGCGATGCTGGGGGATCGGGGCGATGCTGCGGCTGCCCGGGCACACGCGCCGCTCCCGGCTCTCCTCCAGCAGGGTTTTGTCCCCAGGCGCAGAGGGTGAGGGAGCTGCAGCCCCAGGCGAAGGAGTTTGTTACCGCCCTTCTCATCTGGGGGAAACTGAGGCAGCGCCGCCGTCAAGTACCACAGGTGAAAACTCCGGGTGGTTTCAGTGCCCGGGAGCAGGAGGCGCTTCAGGAACGGGCGTCTGCGAAGCTTTCCGAAGCCAAAGCAGCGCGGGCCGCCGCCAGCGGCGTTACCGATAAGGGCAGTGCCGAACCGGAGCCCGACAGCCGCGGCCAGGCGGGGAGAGGGGCTGGGGGAGCGGGGGCCGCCCGTCCTGCCGGGCTCGGTCCCCCCCGGTGCTCTTCCTGCTGCTGCTGCTGCTGACAGGCCGGGGGGCGGCTTTGTGAAAACGGGCCGTTTAGGGAACACAGTGGTACACGCTGACACCGAGGGCTGAGCCGACTTTTAAAAACTATGCGTTTATTGTAAATACGCGTTTAGGGAGTTAAAACATATACATGTTCTCACGGTCAAAGTGGTCAAAGCGAAGCAGAGATGTAGTTACGTACTTTTTGTTAAAATTAATACGCCTCAATGGCATCAGCCAGTACAGGTGCTGTTCGGTACTCGGCTGCTTTGGATCCTGGGGGGTCTCTGTACGTATATATTCCACACCGGGGGCGCACGCAGGAGCGTGTGCGCCCTTACGGGTCTCGGCAGCGCCCGTTCCAGCGTTCAGAGGGACTCGCTCCGACCCCCGGCTTTTCCCTAAACTACCCCCGTCCCCGGCTGCTGCCCTGTGCATAAAGGCATTAATGTTCGAGGTAAACGGGGCGCTCGTCCTCCGCTGCTGTGTCCGGGGAAGCTCCGCCGGGAGCTGCCCGCTTCTCCCCCGGCGCTGCTGGGGTCCCCGTTTCCCGGTGGTGACCGCCGCCGCGCCCCCCCACGCCCCCGCCCGGGGCACGGGGCAGGGAGGGCCGCGCCGCCCCCGCTAGGTGGCGCTGTTGCTCAACAGTGGCGCGCGGCGGGGCGGGGCGGGCGGCGGGAGGCTGCGGGGCCGCCCCGGGCTCGGCTCGGGGAGGGCCCTTCTGCGCGGCGGGCCTGCGGCTCCCCCCGCCGCTCCGCGCACCAGGGGAGAGCCTGAGGGCAGCTCCCAACTTATTCTTTTTTTTTTTCCCCTTTTTCTGTCACTTTTTTGTGCTCGGACACTGTCAATGTTAAGGACCCCCGCGGAGCGCCCTCCTCCCGCTCGCGGGGGGGCCGGCTGCGCACTCCACAGCCCCCCGCGGGGCGCCGCGCCCGGCCCCGCGCCCCGCGCTCCGCGCCGCCGAGCGGCGGGGGCGGGCCGGGGCGGTGCGGGCGGCGCGGAGCGGGCGGCGATTGGCGGGCGCGGCGTGACGGGCAGGCGGCGCCCCGCCCCCTTGGCAATGTCTATCGCCCGCCGCGCGCCGCATGTAGGCAGTTATTCCACTGGGATAGAGCGGCCGGAGCGGCGGCGGCATGGCCGGGGTCCCGTTCTGCGCCCTCCTCCCGCTCCTCGTCGGCGTCTGCGGGGCCGTCACCGGCTCCCGGGTCTATCCTGCCAACGAAGGTGAGGCGCTGCGGCCGGGCTCCGCGTTCCCCCGGCGGGACACCGCGGGTGGGGGGGACGCGAAAGTTCGGCGCCCCGCGGGGCGGACGGCGGGCGACGGCCCCCTCTCACCGCCTCTCCCCTCGCCGCCGGGACCGGCCGTCCGGCGGCCGCTGACCCGTCAAAGCAGTGCCCCGCGGGGCCACCCGTGGCGGCGGCGCAGGTGTCGCGGGGCGGAGCGGCCCCCGCCATCCCTCCGCACCGCCGCCGGTCCCCTGGGTCGCTCCGTCCCGTCCCGTCCCACGGGGGTGCAGCGCTCCCGCCAGCGGCGCCGGGGCGGCCCCCAGCCAGGAGAGCGGCTCACGAAACCGGTTCTCCCGAGAGCTCCCGGCGGCGCCGCAGCCCGTCCCCGGGACAGTTCCGTGGCGGTTCCGCGGGGGAAGCCCGCCGCCGGCCCCGTCGGGGAGCCCCCGCCGTGTCTCTCGGTGCGCGGCCCCGCTCCCGGCCGGGACTGGGCGACTCCCGCGGTCTCCCTAAGTAGCGATGTTGCACGGATCGGTAACTCCCAGGCGGCGGAAAAGGCGGTGTAGCCCGCGGGAGCGCCCCGTTGCCGGCCGGCGCCTCTCCCCTGGGAGCGCTCTCCCTCTGCCGGGGGCGCCGGGGGGATCCGCGGTTCGCTCCGCGCCCTGCGAGCGGCTCTGACCCGCGGGGGGACGGGCGTGCGGCCCCTCAGTGCTACGAGAGAGACTTTCCAATTATTTAAGGCATTGGCGCGGTCGGAAATAACGTTTCAAGTTGAAGGTGGATGCGATCATGCTCCACACATATGGAAACGCTCAGGTAAACGGTTTATTTTAATATTGCCTTTTGGCAGCTGGAATTTAATCTATTTTATTTGTACCTTTTGCAGTTACCTTGCTGGATTCCAGATCAGTTCAGGGAGAGCTGGGGTGGATAGCAAGTCCGCTGGAAGGAGGGGTAAGTTTTAAACCGCTGTCTGATCAAAAGCGTAAAGGGGGTGATTAGTAACTTTCAGAGAGTCCTAATGGCCCGATTATTGTTGATTGTGGTGGGGAGGTCAGATTTCTTCCCTGGCTTACCAAGTGAATTACTCTTTGTTGGAGAAACTCTATACTCCCTTCGGATAGTTCTGTCATGGAAGAAGTGGAAACCAAAAGGGCAGAAAAGAGGTTTCAGAATTAGGAGATTGGTTGAGGCATGGGCTTAGATGCCTATTTAAAACTGAAATACCAACAAGAAACGTGATCTGGCGACTGAACTGGCATTCTTGACTGTAATTATTATATCTGTGGGCCGTCTCGACTGGGAGATGTTCAGGGCAATTGCTGTTCTATTTCTGGATGAAGGAGTAGGGATCAATATACAAGATAGACCTTTTGGCGTGACGGGACAGTTGTCCTATTGCAGGCTGTAAACATCATATGTTTTGATGTCTGAACAAATAAACTGAAGCACGCAGTGCTCAACAGCGATTCCTTGGAGTTTCTTTTTGTGTACTTTTCAAAGAGACGATTGTAGGAGAAGATCGCGTGAATTCATTGCCCCGTGGTGATGTGATGACATTAAGAGATTCGCACATGCATTGCTGGGGCTTAGAGCCGCTTTGCTTAGTAAGTTGCAGGCAGGATACCTCTACTAATTTAGCTTTATATTAGCGGATGGGCACCTTGCTGTTCCTTCATCGGTGCCCCATCCTGCAGGGTGCCCGGGGCCTCTGTGGGAAACGCCTGAGAACGCTGGACTCTGCAGTTGGTGGGATCTGGTGGAGACTGTACTTCATGGGATCTCTTAGGATTTTTTTGTAATAAGCAATTAGAAAGGCTTTTTGTTTCTTAAAGTGAACAATTTATGAAGAATGCCAGCAATGCAGACTAAACATTAATATAAAAATCATCCCACCTCAAATCCTTTTAATATTAAATGAGTAAAGCAGCTTAGTATGCTTAAGCAGAAGTAACGAAGTCAAACTGATTGAAAAATAAAAGTGCTGAAAGATCAGGACCTGTGCACAACAAAGCACTGGATTCTTCGGGAAGCCTACAAATTTACTTTTTTGTGTGCGTTCCCACTTGTAATTAGAAGAAGCAGAGCTAAGGAAACAGCAGTGAGTGGAAGGAATCCGAGGTTGCGTTGGCTGGTGATGCATTATGCATAAGCTCTGAATAACCATAACACGGGAGAGTGGGGGATTGTTTTGCTCCCCCATTGTTGTTCTGGGTGAACTTGACTACAGTCCTGGCTTGTGCTCTGCCTGAGCACACTGTGCTGTCCCCGAAACTCGGTTTTTTCAAAGAGCGGGGAAGTGATTGGCAGGCCTCTGGCAGCGCCGGCAGTGCACGTTCGCTGCTGATTGCAGGCAATTGCCCTCATCTTTTGACAGTGTGGAAAGGTACAGCTCTATCTCGCTGAGAGTCGGGCTTCCTTCTTAATCCTGCACCCTGGAAAGGTCAGTTAATGAGACAAGGTCTTTCATACGGCTTTCCAAGGGGTATCTACACTGTATATTAAAATAGGACCTAAAATACAAGTTTTAATAAGTCGGTAGTAGAATCGGTGATCAGAGGACAGCTGTGTATTATTAACGGCGGTTGGATTCCCCCTTTTCCCCCATGTTTTCTCTGAAAGCGCCATGCAAGCTCAAGAAGGAAAATGCCTGCTCTTATTGTGGACGTGACTCGTTTCACTAAACCTACATACATGTGTTCTATTTTTAAGCCAGTAGTGAAAAATTTAAGAGTACATGGTCTGTCTCTGAGATACAGTGCTTGGAAAGCATTTATTTTAACTTCATATGCTGCAGATTTATTTCAAGCAGCAGAAATGAACTCCTCCTTTATCTTCCTGGGAAGATTCTGTCCTTCAGTGCTAGTTTTTCTTTAACCGTTGTGTACCTTATAGTCTGTTAAAAAGGGTATTTTTCTAGATGTATACCACGCAGTTCCTGAGGTGTGAGGGTTGTGTGGATAAGAAGGGCTGGAGATAAACATAGTCATTTAGCAGTGACTAGCAGTAATCAAATATATAGTAGCCCTAGAGGAATTAATGAATTGCATTATAAATGTAATTAATGATTTACTCTTGCATTTTACAGTTGAAAAGCAGGTTTTGCGCCCAGAATGGTTTACTCTGCGTCATTAAACCGTGGGAAGAGTTGAATTATAAAAGTTAATTTCAGCTTGAAAGCAAGAAGTTACAGCTTTGACCACATGCTTAGAGTTACAAATCACTTACAGTGGCTGGAAATTTTGGGCTGTAGTTATTTTCAGGTCCGGCAGTAAGACGTGCTTAGGTTTGTTTTGTGTATGTGCGTTTATGAAATAAGAAACCCAGCTCTATATATTTGCTTGTTTGTCAGGAGACAGGGTTGTGTTGAGGACCTGATCTGAAACTTGCTGAATTTAGTTGCAGTCTGTCTGTTGACCTCAGCGGTCTCTTTATTGAATCCTCTAGCAGCATCCTCCATTGTATGAATGCACTAAAGGAAATCCCGTCAACAAGTATTATTTCCCTCTGCTTCTTCCTTTCTCTTGTACCACACACAATATAGGTAGCGTAGACAGCCTGAAGATAAGCAGAATAGAAAGTGATGGATCATAAAGACAATCTTGTAACAGTAAACTAGCGGTGTGGCAGCTGTAAATTAAACAACTCTGTCTTCTTACTAACACCATGTTACACTTTACATTGATAGATGACTTTTTAAGATTTATTTTTTCCTTTTCTGTGAAAAGGAGTGACATGCTGAGTATTGATTTTTCCCCCCTCCTTCATTTTAATTTGCAGTTATCTCCAGGCAGCAAATAAAATATTATTCTTTCTGCTCCTAGTGACTCATGGTGCTAACTACTGTCATTCTATAAACGGATTCAGCTAAGCTGGAATCTTTTTAAGTAAAAATCACTTGCATAAGAGCAATCCTTGTGAGAAGAATGCAGGATATTATACAAGAAGCCCCTTAACGTTAAGAAGGCTTCTGTTTATCAAAGCCGCGGCTTTGGTAGTTCTGAAAAGCACTTCTGGGAAGTCTCTTTTAAAGTTACTACTGTTTTCCAAGGATAATTTTATATGCTTCATTGTATTGCCTGCAAACCCAGACAGTATAGCATTATCTAATATATTATTTTTTAAAGAAGGATTTTTCTGATACTGAAGTGCTATGGGTTTGTGTTTGGTGTGGTGTTTTTGGTTTTTTTTTTTTTTTTTTTGCTGTAAAGATCTGTCTCCCCGATGCCCTTTCTTCCCTCCCTCTCCCTACCAGGACAGCACTATGATAAACTTTCTTCTATCTATGATAATACAGTCTATGATAATACAGTTGTTTTTTTTTTTTTTTTTTTTTTCAAAACTGTTGGTTATACATGCTTTACTTTTATTGTTCATGATGCTGAACTGCTGAACTAGGGCCAGATCTCTTCTTTCCATACCTTCCTTGGTCTGCATGTATTGTTTCATAATTATGTAGCCTGTTAGTTTGGTGCGTCTGAAGAGGCCTGAACTTGATTTGAGGGGTGTGAGAGTTTTGAAGCATGCTGGTACCCTCATCTTTCAGCATTTACCCACTCTGCTAACCTTTTTGGGTTTTTGAGAACATGAATTTAGCTATTTCCTGACGTTTCCTCTGGGACAACATGTGCGATAGTCCTTATTTTTCCGCCTTCCCACTAATAAGAAAGTTTGGATAACAAAGTTATGTCAGTGTTGCTGGTAGACTGATGATGTTGTCTCCTTACCTGTCCTTCCACCTCGAAGTGCCACCCAAGTCAAGGACCCCGTTCTCTGTAGACAGATATTTCTGCCCAGCTCCAAAGTAAAGGCTATTTGCTGAGTGTGGCTGGGATATTGCTAGCCCAGGAAAGTAGTTGGCGGCTTAGAGGAATAATGAGGGGTGGTTTAAGAGTTTAAAATATGTGGTAGTGATGTCAGAAATGTGGATGTTACTTACTGAGTCATGCGATCTCACTGCTTGATACTCCTGTGTAGAAGATGGGGTCCATGCATTACCTGCCTTCTCTGCCACAGGGGAAACACCGTAGTGTCTGTGCTGTACTATGGGTCTGCGAGGTGCCGCGTGTAGCCCTGATCTAGGCAGGATCCTGTGGGCAAATAAACGTAGTAAGTTGAGAGAGCATTCTTGGATTGGTTCAGAGGGCCTTTAAAACACATGCATATTCCTCGAGATGTTACTTGATTTGGAGCTTGTTTCTCCTGAACAAATTCTTCTTTTAAGGTCCAAGTATTTGAGGTCCTGGCTATGGCTTGGTCTGCTGGTTTGGGTTTTTTTTTTTTTGTTTTCCTGTAATGGAAAAAAACGCAATCTCTGTGTTAGTTGTGGAAGCGCGGATTATGTTTGTTGTGAAGCTGTGTTGTTCTTTTTAATGCTGATGTATTTTTCTTCCCCTTTCCCTCTTTGCAGTGGGAGGAAGTAAGCATTATGGATGAGAAGAACACTCCGATCCGCACCTATCAAGTCTGCAATGTGATGGAGCCCAGTCAGAATAATTGGTTACGAACTGATTGGATTCCCCGTGAGGGGGCTCAAAGGGTATATATTGAAATCAAGTTCACGCTAAGAGACTGCAACAGCCTGCCAGGTGTCATGGGAACTTGCAAAGAGACTTTCAACCTTTATTACTACGAATCAAACAATGATAAGGAGCGTTTTATTCGAGAGAGCCAGTTTGCCAAGATTGACACCATTGCTGCTGATGAGAGCTTCACCCAGGTGGACATTGGTGACAGGATCATGAAGCTGAATACAGAGATACGGGATGTGGGACCACTGAGCAAGAAAGGGTTTTACTTGGCTTTTCAGGATGTCGGTGCCTGCATTGCTTTGGTGTCTGTTCGTGTCTTCTATAAGAAGTGCCCTTTGACAGTTCGAAACCTGGCACAGTTTCCAGACACCATTACTGGGGCTGATACGTCCTCTCTGGTGGAGGTTCGTGGCTCCTGCGTCAACAACTCGGAAGAGAAGGATGTGCCAAAAATGTACTGTGGGGCAGATGGCGAATGGCTGGTGCCCATTGGCAACTGTCTGTGCAATGCTGGCTATGAAGAACGTAATGGTGAATGCCAAGGTAGGATGAGACATATTGTACTCTTCATTAGGGCTTAGTTGAATGTGTAATTGAATCGGAGATGAGAGTAAATGGAGTAAAGCCAGTAATTAGCAGCCCCTGTGGGATGCGGTGGGACAGAGGGGTTTAATGAAGAAGTCCAATAGCTCCAGGTGGCAAGGCTAAGAATTATATAATGCAAAATACATGATGATGCTGGAATAGGCAGAAGGCGAAACACATTTTCTAGCAGGCGCCTAAATTTGAATTGGCTCACGATAGTCACTGAAATGTGAATGACTGCAAAACAGCGCAGTCGAGCTACCATCGTTTAAAGAGACAAATCTTTAAAGTTTTGTCTGAAGTGAACTTTGTTAAGCACAGGAAATTCTGGCAAAGTCTCCTTTGAATAATGCAGTGGGGTAAGAACCGGTCGGGGAGGGGGGAACAGGAGTTTTAGCTGGATTACTTTCCCACTTTGGGAAGGGGAAGTCTTTGGTGTTTTACTTGTTGCAAATTTCTAGCACTAAATAACCCTTTGATATTTGACACTGCTGCCTTTGTTAAATATTTTCATTTCTCAGAGGGTCGCTATTGTCAGCTTAATAATAGAGGTGCTAGGATACTCTTAGAAATGCTCAAAGTCTCCACCCCACCCTCCCACACACACCATCCTGTGTGCTGCAGAATTAGGGATTAAAGTTTGTATAAAAGACAGATTATCCTAAAAAGAAAAAAACCAAACCCTTCAAAACCTATCTTCTCTTCAGCTCCTCATTCTGGAAAAAGAAGATGTAAGAGGTTAGGGAAGAAGAAAAGGGAGCATAAATAAAATATCTTTAGCCTCAGCTTCTAAACTTTTGCTCATGTAAGCATAAACTAAGATCAAACTTAAATGGATTCTTGCACAGGTCAGTGAGTTTGATTTTGCTGGGTGCTGAATATAAGGTGCTCAACTCCTTAGTGGATTTGGACCCATGTTTTTGGAAAAGGCTCTTGAGGGCCAGATGACTTTGCTTCACATCTTGGTGCGGTTTTCACTAGGTCATTTTCTTCATCTTGAGACTGACAACAAGATAGCAGAGCAAGTAACTGACTGCTTTTGTGCTAGACTCCTAAGAGAACAATGACTTTTGAATGTCCTACTTGATTTCTTTTAAATTGTAATGTACAGTCAATATGAAGTTCATTATTATGCATTGAAATTAAGCTTTGGCAGGAAAGAAGCGCCAAGTATAAACTTCCGCCTTCGTTTCTAGTGGAAAAATCCTAAGTGTGCTGTATCAGTAACAAAATTACCATGGGCTGAAAGATGAGCAGCATGATGACAGGGCATTGTGTCTCAGGTGAATTACTCTGTTTTTTTGGAACTTTGTGAGATGGAAACTGGAAAACCTGTGTATCGTTACACATGTGAACCTGTGGCTGTGGTTCTGACTGGGTGCTGCTGGGGAGAGGTGTTGGTGCCTGGGGAGGTGCTGTTACTTTCTAATAGCTTGATAACTTCTGGAGAAAGCTTCTTGACACCTTTACAGCCTGGGTTGTGAGAGGAGGAAGTGAATGGGGGTGGGGGGGGAAAAGCATCTTGGTTTATTGCATGGAGATTATTCCGCCTTCTCCTAAAGGCCTTTTGGGTCAATACTGGGTCACTCAGATTGACACAGATTTACCATTTTTTGGTGTCAGTGGCCCAGATGTGATGAGCTAATTGTCTAACAAATCCTGTGTTGTTCAAGGGAGATCTCTAGAGGTTTTGCTGGTGGGCAGTGGTGGTAGCGGGATGCTTTTTTGATTTATTTTTGTGGTGTTGGACTAGACCTTGAGGATGAATGTCAGTTTACCTACTGGCTCTCAGCTGCATCCGGGGAAGATTGGGCTCAGGAAACCCAATTCTCCATTTCACAAGGAAAAGGAAGATCAGATGATGCCGTGTTTACAAAGGAGATAGAAATGTTCTGTCTTCTGGGCTCTCCAGAGTGAAGTTGGCCTGTACTAGTCGTTTTGAGAGGATTTGAGCCAGCATGCAATTTGAAAGTGCTAAACCCATTTCGTCAGCGGTTATTTGTGGTTTCCTCTTCTCATGTTTGCCATTCTTCAGCCAGAACAGTTTACTGGGAAGCTCCTCTTCATGAATTCATGAAGTTTACCAGAACTATGCATCTTGCTCTCTGGTTTCCAGCGAGGCCGTTAAAGCAGTTTGGCCTTTGACACTGCTGAATGAGGCTTCCCCTTTTCTTACCCCACTCAACTTCATCGTTCAGCAAATGTTCTGCTCCAGCAGGTTTTTGGAGGGGAGGAGGAGGATGAAGTGAGGAGGATTCCTGTGGTTTTGGTACAGAGGATTGGGAGTGGGGGGGAGAGACTTTGAGTTTGGGAAAGGCTGTGAAAGGGTGCCGGGCAGGGACTGGAGCTGGTGAGCAGGTTCCACCCCAATTGTTTTTCAATAGGTTGACTGTGGCAGGACAAATACAAGGAAAGGTCAGAGGTTGTCCGTTTCCTCATCCATCTTCCCCTGTGATCCTAGGGTCAGAGTTAGGATTGATTAAGATCTTGAATGTTTGACAAAAGCTCGGTGGGCAGAAATAGTTTAGGCCAGTGGATCGGGGCTTTGCACTTGTTGGGAGATCCACAGGAGACGTCGGAGCTCTCTGTCCTCTCCTGGGACCTGCCCCTGCCGCACGGTGCTGGGACGGACCAGCTGGTGCTGGGGTTACTCTAAAAGCTGCTTCAAGTTCACTCAGCCTTCTGGTTTTTAAATAATACATTTTCCTTGAGCAGCCTAATTTCTGATGTGTGTGTGGGAAGCGTAATGGGGAGCCACTTCACATCTGAAGTGGTTCCTGTAGTGGGAGTTAATGACTCTCTGACCTTGAACAGGATTTTTAAAAATTGTGTTGGTGATATGGAAGTGTTCAAATATGATGACAAAAAACTGTCCCTCTGCTGACTGCTTTTTTTTTTTTTCTCCGCTGACTTTATTGATGATAATCTGTGTGTGTGTGTCTATATATGTATGTATAAATGCAAAAACTCAAGGCAGAAAGGGAAAGGAGCCAAATATTTAATCCATATTTATTTGGGAACCTTCACAGGTGTGTCACAGGAGTGGTTCCACAAAATTGGTCCTGATCAGTAGAAATATTAGGTGAGCACCGATTCTTTGCTTACAGCTGAATTTGTAGCTGTGAACTTGATGCTAAAAAAAACCCCAAGTTGCTTTTTTTTTTCTTACTACTATTTATTTTTCCCTAAACCTCCTGTGTTAATGGCTATCCATTTAGGAGAGCATAAATGTGGAATATTGTTGATGGAACATGACTAGCCCAACTAGTGGCACATCTCAAGGCTAAGGTAATTAGTGCTTTAGGGCAAAGTTGAGACATAAAGTAATTTTAAACTTTGCTTGTATGCATCATTGTTATGTAAATTGTTTTGTTACATATTAATATAATGTGGTTTCGGTTTAGTTATGATTTCCTTATGATAAAATGCATATCTTTTTAAATCAGAGGAGGAGGGGGGAAAACAAGCAGGAAGGAAAAAAAGACAGATTAAAGAAGCAATAGACTGTAGCCATCTGTGATGATTTTGATGCTGTGAAATTACAAATCTCAATTTTAGACCTGCCATTTAGTATAAATATGTGAGACAGTTGAGATTTTTACTGTGATATTGTAAAGGTTATGAGAGCCAACAGCTTTGTCTTCATCTACACTTGCTTTTTTGAGTTGTGAATTGGCCAATTGGCAGAAAATCCAGTGTCATTTAAAATATGGCTCAGTCCTGGTTTCACATCACTGCTGTTTTTAGAATTTTCCTTCGAACTTTGATAAGAGCATCCCTAAGAAGTAATAATTTGAATGATAAGATTCTTTTTATCTTGGAGGCTTTGAAGAGTGGCTGTGATCATTGAGAGCAGCAGTTAGTTCAGTTTACATCAGAAGGTTACAGTCTAATTACATTTTTTTTTTTCTGAGATAAGATTTTTGGATGGTGGGTTTTGTAGGGGTGGGGAAGTAAAGTAATTTCTGTGTACTCTTCCATTTTAGTCATAGACAACTTTTTTTTTTGTCAGAATAGCATCGATGAACAGTCTGGTTGCACAAAAGGGTAATCAGAAGGGTGACTAAGTCTGCAGATTTGAAATTTCAGAAGGATTTTTTTCAGGTTGATTATTTTTGGCAGGGAAAAAAAAATGCACAGACTCAACATGTTACGTTTTAAAAGGAGCTGAGAACACGGAAGCTACCAGGAGGGGCATGGGAGCGATACTGAAACACAGTCTGTCTGAACCAAATTTAGTTGGTTCTGTTCTCTGCTGAAGGAGTGATTTGGTTATGTTATGTTCTCATGTAGCTCAATAGATCTTCCAAGGGTTGCTCCCTCTGTGACTTTTTTTTTTATTTTATTTTTTTTTTACCACCTAGTGCATTTCAAAGATCTCCATTTAAACGTCGTTGCAGGCTCTTTATCACTTTCCGGCTCCCTGGCCCCCTCAGAAGTCAAGCTACAGTTGTCAAGCAATTGTCCCTTCATGTGTCCCTTGCAGAAAGGCTGGGATTGCTTCATTCTGAATTCCTGACAGCTGGCGCACAGGGGAGCAATATCTAGTCCTTATTCTGCATGTTACTGGTAAAAAGCACGGCCCTCGGAATCAAATCCAGATGAGTTGTTGCAGTGGTATTAATTTCATGGCAGGTCTGGGTAGACTTTTGTGGAGCATAGAGACCATCTTCTGTTTTATGTGTGTTGGGTTTGTTTTTGTTTTTGCTTTTGGTTTTTTTTTTTTTTTTTTAAAAAAAAAAAGGCAAACCAAAACTTTTCAGACAACTCATCTTGTGTGTGATGACTTCAGTAGTTAGAAGTCGGCTGGGTAGGGGTTATTATCTGTCTAATAATATGCTCCGCTGAGCTTGGTCTTTATTGTGCTTGTGAGAAGTGATTAAAGAAATGCTCAGCAGTACGCTTCAGTCTTTTGAGACTGCATCAAAAAGCCCCCCAAAATTGTGAGATAAATATCTTATCTGGTTTCGTTCCATTTATGCCACATCCTTTTGATATGTTGTGGGGAGCAGGTGAGGTCACACAGTTTTGTGAATCAGAGACAATTAACACTCCCATGACTAAATGGCCATTTTATGAATATTCAGAGCCTGCTTCACCTCCCTGGGAAGCAAACATGTTGGTTCCCTTCTCTTTCCTCCTGCTGGAGACTAAGGAAGCTCTCCCTGTGAATGGGGATTGGCAGCTGTCGGCCGCTTTGCTTTTTGCATGCGGCAAATTCCTCATTTACATCTTTTGTATACACCCTCATGCAAAGTAGCACACCCATTTCCCCATTTCACAAAGGAGATAAGAGCTTCCTTTGGAAACACCAGCCAGAATCTCCTTCTGTTTATGCAGAGCTCAAAGATTTGGATTTTATGCAAATGGATTCTGTTTTGATTTTTTTTTATCTCTTTGTTTAAGAGATAGTGTAATATTTGCACAGTGTGCTCCTTGTATCCCAAGGTCTCCTCTTGACTAGGACTCTTTCCCCAATCTCCGCAGCCCAAGCAAGCGGGTGTGTGGGACAGTGCTATGCTCCAAAACCCTGGCCTCATTTGTAAAATGATGGCTGGAGGTGCACGGAGCACCATTTCTTATGTCTGGTGGAGCTGCAGGCCTTTGGGTGTCATCTTCTCTAGATGTCCACCAGTGACTGTGAGGCCCTTCTGTAGCTACAACCTCAGCTGGGGCAATGACCATCTTGGGAGGTGGGTTTCCAGGCTAGAAGCGTGCGTGCACACATGTGTATGGAAAAAGCACTACATTTTATGACACTTTCTATGTGTTGAGTTGACCCTGGTGTAGTGCCCTTCGCTTCGCTGGCCTGGTGGCAGAGATGGGCTTGGCCTACGGTTGTGGTTTGACGCTAAGGGGAAAAGGGGCTGGTAGCACTTGGGTAAACATGCGCAAATGAACTGCTGTCTTTATTTATTGAAAGAAAATAATCTGTGAGAAAAGTTCTGCTTTCTTAAGCCTCATGATTACACAAGAACTCTTACTTGGTTTTATTTTGGGTTTTAGTGGCTTTCTTTTCTTTTTAACTTTTTTTTATTTCAACTTTATTTAAAATTGCCTTTGGCTTGAAATAAAGCTGAGGCTCATTAAATGCTCCCGAAACACAGGCTTGTTCAGAACGGATTTGTTGAAAGGTTTATTGAAATAAGTTAGAACACATGCTCCATGAATGCACTGTATTTCTTTAAAGTACTGGTTTTCATTTTGTGTCTTTATAAATCAGTGGTATGAAATTGGGACCCTGATGATGTTGGGGCGACATCCTATAAGAAACCAGAAGGAAAAACAAGGTTGTGGGGGGTTTTCGTTTTTCTTGGATGTCCAATTAGTGTTTAACTTGAAGGTAATTTCACAGGGGTAGTAAACTGCTCAGTGTGAAACCTGGTGGCATAATTAAATGGAGGAAAGGCTCTTTAAAACAACAAAGGAACGTGCAAAAAGTTTGCTTTTGTCCTAATAGTCATCCAGAAGGGGAGGTCATGCTGTTTAAACTACAATATGGATGGGCTATTAAGGTTTAAAAAAAAAAAAAAGCTAAACTGTACGGTTGGTATTTGCTTTGGCTCATTTCCTCATGGATGCCTAGAGAAAATTCAGTTTGCTGGTGGGTTGGGGTTGTTTTGTTTTGTTTTTTTTAGATGGATGGGCTTAAATCTCACTAAAGAAATCTGTGAAGATTAAGTTCATCTATACATACACACTAAAAGAGGTGTGCTCGGAAACGAGACTCATATTTGCTGGGGGCCTGGTGCTGCAGGACACAGGCTGCAGAGAGGCGGGGGTTTCAGCAGGCTGGGCGAAGGAGGAGGAGGAGGGATGCTCTGGTACTGCAGAGGACAGAGGGAGGAAGACTAGGTCGCTTTCCCAGAGGCAGAAAGGATGTCTGTGGCTGAGATGGGACCAGAGGGAAGACTCAGTTTAGTGTTCCAGCTGCAAGACAGCTTCTCTTCCCTCCACGCTCGTCAAAAGGCATTGGTCACCTTTCTCTAATGGGTTACCCGTCTCGCGTGCTGGAAGTCCTTAAAACATCATTTCAACTAAGGCAATCGATAACTATTGCTTCTGCTCATATATGTGAATACTTTGTACAGCCACAGTACAGAGCTGCAGTACAGTGTCTTAATTACCCAGATAATCCTGTTTGCTTGTATTTTTAAACTATGGAGCGCTGGGTAATTATTCAATTCTTAATAGAAGGCAAATGGCAATGTAAACAATAATTAGGATGTTAGACTAATGCGCTTCAAAGCAAATTGGATTTTTTTTCATACCGTTCAGCATGAAGTCCCATAAAGCTAGCAATTTAGTGGCAAGGAAACAAGTTCCATTTTGTTCGTATTTTCTGGTGTTATCTCTTTGTGCCTTGTTTCAGTGAGTAAGTTTGCTCCGATGAGGCCGTCTGCTCCCTACTGTTTGCCTATGCTCTACCATGGCTTCTGAGGGGCTTTTTTTTTTCCCCTGTGGCCAGGAGTTAGAGGTCAGCAGCATCCCGAATTCCCTTGTGGAGGGGGATGGCTGGTGCTGCAGGTGCAGCCAGGGCTTGGCTTGGTGGGTCGCAGCTGCAATGGTCCAGGGTCCAGAGGAGCAAGCTGAGCTCGGTGGCTGAGGCTCTTCTTTCATCTGGGATCAGCTCTTCTTGCTTGCTGACCAACGCTGACTTTAGCCTTGGAAATAGTGACATACTTGAAGGGGAATTCAAGTTTTTGGCTCTTTAATCTTTGAAAGCAGGGTAATATGCTGTGGGTCAGAGCTACAACTCGTTATCTCAGATGAGCTCGGAGAGCACTCCTGGTTTTCACAGCTCGTCTCTGGTTTTACTGGAAGCACGATGTGAGCCACAAACAGGGATGCAAACCCCTTGATTGATTTCTGTTCTGTCTACAGATCTTGTGTATATAATGTATTTCAGTACTTCCGCAGACCGTTAATTAAATCCTGTCATTGTATCCATTTCTCACATTGTATTTAGCCAGGGATCGAAGACTGTGTGTTGGTAGCAAAGGCGTTAGTCAATAACGCTGCTGCTTTCCGAAATATTTTAATAGTGCCTCTGTCACACTGAGGGTTTTGTCTGGCCTTCGCCGTGCATTCTCAGCAGTCTGAAGGGATTGAACAATTGGCTTTGTTTTCCCATTATCAATGTTAAGAAAGGCCAAAATGTTCTCCAGTGTTGATGCTGAATTACAGAAATTGAATTACAGAAATTTAATTTTAACTACATTTTACTTTTCTTCTGAGAAGTGGTGGTGGGGGAAATCAGTGGAACACTTGAAGAGGTTACGGCTGAATTTTTTTGATACTAATACGGGCTATCTCTATATTAAAGTGTGTGCTTAAAGGGTGTGGATTTTCTCATTTTAAATCCCAGAGGCTTCTTGCCAGGCCACATTTTAATAGCATTAATTAACAAGTCTGTCTTTCCATACATCAAACATCTCTGTCTGGGGAGCAGAAGAATACCGACCAGCGCTTCTGTGAACTTGGTGCTTGAATTCATTTGTTTTCAGTTTTAAGTGTTTTCTGCAGTTGAAAAAGACATCCCTGCTTTGAAAACAGTTTCCTTTTGAAGTGTCCAGCCTGGCAATGACTGAAGCAGCCACTGGGCAAATTAGCATGTTAAAAGGACTGGATCAATACCTTCCCCTCCCCTGCACTCCTCCGGAGCTGGGGCTGGACAACCCTTGCTCGGGTCTGGCCAGCTGCATCCATGCGTTTCAGGGGAGCCATCAATAGCGGCGTGGGTTGCATCAAGCTGAGACAGCTTGATCTAGTGCCCAGGCTGTTTCAAGGATGGCCATTTGAAAATGGATTCGGGGGAATTGACAGCTTTGGGAAGATCAGGCAGCTCATGTAATCATGGAGAGGATTAGAAGGCAAGTGTAGGGAGAAAAAGGAGATCAATCACAGGGCACAAGTTGTCTGAACTCCTCTTCAGATGCTGGAGTATTCAGTTTTGTTGTACTTAGCTAGTGTATGTAAAAGATTTCTTTTGGGCTTTTTCAAGAGACAAGTAAACACAAATTAAAAGGAGGGTGTGTGGGTAGTCCCTACCGTTTCACAGAAATGCTTGGGGGCAGCAGCTGCTGGATAAGTATAGCAGGAGATGCTTAGATAGAACTCTGTTTGCCGACAAACCAAAAAAGATGGTTCTGGCTTCCCCAGTGCGTGATCTGCAGCCCCAGCCCATGTGCCTTTAAACCTGCAGCAGCACCCTCCGGGAGGTCTGGGTGGGATGATGTCCCGTGCCCTTGGCTTTCTGGTTGCCAAACTCCAGTGCTCTGAGTGCCCCCTTAGGGGCCTTTGGGCAGTGCTCAATGTCTGTGCCCTGGGGGGAGAGACAGCCCCGCCACCTCTCCTTGGGACTGGGGTGAGCATTGAAGGTCCCTCTTGTGTCCATCAATGTTAAAACAATGAACAAACCATTGCAGTAGTCAAAATTGCGCCAGAGCCATTCTGAAATAGAGACTATTTCTTGAGAGGCTTGCTGTGGTCCCGCGCACCAGGGATGCTAGAAGATAGCTGAATTCTGTTGCTCTTCCCTTTTAGTGGCTTTAGTGTTTGCATTTTGTGCATCTGCCAGCCTCCCCTTAATCTCTGAAGTACTGTAACACAGTTATTAGGTTGACACATTTTGTCCACTCATAATTAGTTCTTGGATTTCCTCATTTATTTTTGTGGTGATCAGAAGTGTCCAGGGTAGAGCTAATAAGACAGCTGAAATCAGGACCAGGTCCCTATACGCACTCCACCTGCTCATTAATCAACGACTCTGCAGTTAATGAGAGTACTTTCCAGGTAATATTTAATCTCAGGGTAGCAATAGTTACACTTAATGCAAAAGAACTTTTTTTTTTTTTGCAGTTTGTTGCAGAAGTCATTCCCATGGCACATTAGAAACTATTCTCGTGTGCTAATCCCAAGCACAGTTCTGCCACGCTGACGCAAATTTGGTCAACTTCCAAAAACCCATGCGAGATTAAAATAGTGGATCCAATACTTTAGGCTGGACATGACAATTTAGTGTGTGCTGCGTGCACATGCATGCATGTAGATGTGGCTGATGGTATACATTGTTTTGTAATGCTTTGAGGTTCAAAGGCCTGTCTACGTGGGGAGGAAAGTTGAAAGGAATCAACTAAGAGGCGAAGTCAGCGTGTATAACTTAAGGTGCATTGCTAATCACCGGTGAGACTATTTCCATCCTTTTTGGCTGAATATACCCATGTGCAGATCCTTTATCCATTTAGTTGATTCACCTTAAAATTCTTGGTGGCTCTTTGAAGGCATGCACTTGGTACTCAGAACTTACGTACTTGGTAACCTTGAGTTCAACACACCCAATAGTTTGAAAGTGAGCTCAAAGGGTTGTGAGCACTGTGAAAACACCCATTTATGGCTTTAGGATAGATAGAGCACTTGAATCTGAGAGAGAAAGGAGAACAAAATCCACTCAGTGACTTGCAGCAGGGTGTGTAGTGGCAGCAGAAGGGAAAGAAGCACTGAGCATGGCGGCAGCATTGCCAAGGAGGGCAGCTGGGGCAGGAGACCTTGTCCCCTGTGAAAGAGCAGTACTGGCTCTGATGGAGGCTGTCAGAGATGCACCATGTGTCTGATCCAGCACTGCAGGGGTCTGCCCTTGTCTTAACAGGAATGGGGCAGTCCCAAGAGCAGTACGTGACCTTATTAAGTATTGCATCTCCTTCCCGTTAGGCCACACTGGAAGAGTGGCTGTGCAGAGCCGGTCCTCTTAGTTCAAGATGAACTGTAATCAGGGACGAAAGTGTGAGAAAGGAGGTGTCCTCTCTGACTTTCCTGTTTGCTTGGACATTGGTTTGTCCTTCCATGCAATCGGAGGACCCCCTGTAGCTCTAACTTGCACTGAGTTTTTAGCAGCTGCCAGCTCACTGTGGGGATACTGGGGAGAAGGAGCTCTGCCCACCGTGTTGCTCTGCTTCATTAAAGATCGCTATGAACGCCTCTTCCTTGTGGCTGTGCATTTTAGCTAACCTTCTGCAGGGATCATGGTAATTTGACCTCTCCGTACACCTGTATTAAAGTTTGAGTTGAAAATGCCTTGTAGCAGAGCAAAGGAGAGACATTTTTCCGTGGGATTGGCGAGCTCTTTGAGAATGCCAAATGGCTAAGTTCACTCTTGTGCAAACACTGCCTTTTATTTGACTTTGTAGTTTGCCCTTTGAAACACAGACATATTTGTGTCAATCAGCAAGTCTCCCTTCCGGAGTTCTGGTTGACCCTGTGCAAAGAAATGTGACTGTGCAATTATTAAAGGTGAGGCCTTCGTTTTAACAAATGCTGAGTAATTGCTATTCAGTTGTCTGTGTGCTTCTGTCATAAATGATGGTGAACTGCCCTTTGGCCCAGCTAAATAACAAGGAAGATACTTGTTTGGAAGGAATAGCTCTTCAGAAATTTGCAATATGTCAGAAGTATTGTGTCACAGGGACTTGTGGGTAGGGCAAAGAAAAAAAGTTGCCTGTCTCATCTTAGAGTGCAAGAACCTTATTTGGGCACTAAAATGCAATTAGGTCAAATATACCTGTGTCACTTGGACAGAGTTAGTAGGGGTTTTCAAAGTCTAGTGGAGGGCAGAATTTGCCCATTATAAAACAATCTGGAGCAAATATGGAAATGTGGTACTCTGGCAACTTACCTAGCACATTTTATGATGAAAAGGATGAAAGCTCCTCCTCTCCCCTGCCATAGTGTTGGCAGGCATTGGAAAAAGGCTGTTACTGTTTCCCAGCAGTTTTTTTCCATAGTCTGTAGGCTTGGACCCTGATCCATACCTTCCTTGTACAGAATCAGCCACGGTGTTGAGGCCATGGATAAGTTTGTGCCAAGAAATAGAAAATCAGACCTCATAACTGTGTTTGAAGAATAACCCCTGTCCTCTTCCAGATACTTTTTTGATGTTGTTTTTAGTAAAAATCTTCTGAAGAACCAGAAGCCTGGTATAAAATTAATTTTATTAAGCATTACTGATGTTTGATATTGCCAACATAGCCTGGTGCTGATTTGAACTGCCTCTTCTTTCTGTATTAGCTTATAATTCCTATACCTTCATTCAGTCTGGATGTGATTTCTCAAAATAAATTGTTTATTGCCCTCAGCTCAGCATCATGAATCTTGCAAGCAGACCTTTGATAACAAGTAAGTACATGTGATAAGGGGAAATAAATTTTCTTTAAGAGAACACTTCTCAATTTGTCCCTCAAAGAGGTTTTTCAGAAAGTAATGGGTGCTATTCTGTTCATGTCAACTTAGTGTATTTTGGCCTTATTCCAGAAGGAACTAATTGAAATACTCGGTGGTGTCTTTTTATCTAGTCCAGACCTTGATTGATGGATTTGTAGCCCTTGTGCAGGCTTAAGAGACTAAGGCGTGCCTCCTGCCTAGTTAGTACTTACTGTCCAGCTCGCTTTAAGGAGTTCAAAGTTTGGACTTGCTTAGAGTCGAAGAGATCTTGAAATGTCTCTCACCTTTCTTCTTTA